>NC_077227.1:595884024-596193062 GCF_027887165.1 Monodelphis domestica | reverse complement strand
AGTCACTCTTGTTTCCTCTTTGTCTCTGCCCTCCCTTAACCACCAATCAATCAAAAAAACATGTATTAAGTGCCTACTGTATGCTAGGCACTGTTCTGAGGATCTCCAAAACTATCAGTTGTCTCAGGTCTGTCTCCTATTTTTCCTCTATGCCTCTTAGATGCCCTCTTTGGCCCTGCTCATAAATGGAGTCTGACCCTCCCTTGTTTCCTGAGGGAAAGGGGTATGCCAGGTTTGGCAGGAACATGAGACAAAAGGCATTTACTCCATAGGCTTCCTCTGTGAATAAATCTTGCTCAGAGGGTCTAGATGCCCCCTCTAAAGAATGTGTTCCAAATTTTAATCAGAGTCCCCTTTTTGCCACTGGGCTGACCCCTGGGCAGGGTTTGGTGGCAGGAAGGGAAGAGGGAACAGGAGAGGAGGATGGAAGAGAAGGAAGAGACAGCCTTTCCTGCTTACTGGAGGCTATGACTGACCACAGAGGCTCCAACTAATTGGTGCCATCCTGAAGAAAGTCACCACCTGTTCCCTAAAGCCATGAGGAAATGGAGTCTCCTGGGAGCATATCTAGCTTCCAGACCAAAATTCAAAGCCATCTGGGAAGGGTGAGGTAACCATTATTCAATGGACATGGTATTTCAAAATGGTGTCATTATATTTAGGAAGCCATCTCTGCCTCACCTCCCATAAGGCATAGTGGCTATCATCCAACTGAGACAAGCTAACACCTTGTGGTCCCTTGAGGAAGAATAAAAGAGCTTCATTTGTCCAAAAGGGTCCATTGATTTAGTTAGCTGTTGTCTACAGAACCCCAGGTGATTCCTTTTCAGCCCTTCCTTCCTCAATCAGTCCATTACCTGGTTCATAATTTTTCTCTCCTTTTAACTCCTGCCCTCATACCAAGGGACTTCAACATGCATATTGACTATCCCTCAAATACCCTAACACTCAGTTCCTTAATCTATTCACTTCCCATGAGCTAAGTCTTCACTCCACTTCAGCAATATACAAAGAGTACCCCACTCACATTCACGAATCTTGAACTCCCCTTGTCTTATTATAATCTATTGACTTTTCACCTCTCCCTCTTCTTTCCCTTAAAAAAACCTACTCTTCATCCACATGGGGACCTCTAGTCCCTGGACCCTTCCATTCTCTCTCAAATCATCTCCCCTAAGTAACCATTCTCTTTTCTTTCCCCCTTCTTGATTCCTTGGCCAACAAACTGACTCATTGATGAATGGGAGAGAAGTACTCATTCTCTTATCATTTCACTAGTTATAAGCCGCAGTCTCTCACCATTAGCTTCCTTCACTCCCACACATGCTACTGAATGAAATCACTTAAACATTCTGATTGGGTCCACTACAAATTTATGTTACATAATCTCAACTGGGCCCTCACAGCTGCTAGGCAATAGCAATCCTACTATAACTCCCTTATCAGCTACTCTCCCCAACAGCTTCTACAAACCCTTTCCATCCTTCCTCAAATCACCCATGCTCTCCTTGCCCAACTCCACTCTCTTAGAACTTACTTCAGAATTTAAAGAAGAAATTGATGCAATTCTTGGTGAGCTCCCTCTTTTCCTCCTCTTATATCACCCAGATGCCTTTTGTCTCTAACTCTTCCTTCATCCCTATATCACAGGATGACGTGGCCTAAATCTTTATCAAGGCGAGCCCTTTGACCTGCTCAAGTGATCCCATTATATCTCACCTCCTTTAACATATTGCTACTTCTGTCATTCTCATTCTATCACTTATTTCCAATCTCTATAAATCTCCTAGATCCTTCTCTTCTCTCTGAAAATATGTCCAGGTCTCCCTCACCCTCAAAAAACTCATGGCTTGATCCTTCCATTTCCACTATTGTCCTATATCTCTTCAATACTTTATAGCTAAAGTCCTCAAAAAGTCCATCTAAGAAAGGCACTATAATTTTTTCTCCTCTCTCTTACAATCTAGCTTCTAACATTATCATTCCACCAAAACTGCACTCTCCAAAGTTACCAATGATCTCTAAGTCGCCAAATCCAATGATCTTTTCTCAATCTTCATTCTCCTAAACTTTTCTGCAGCCTTTGACACTGTTACTATGGTTACTTTCTCCTCCTTACAACTCTCTTCTCTAGTTTTTTGGGACACTATTCTTCCCTGGTTCTCCTCCTACCCATTTTATCACTCTTCAGTCTCCTTTGCTGGATCCTCTTCCAAGTCACATCCTCTAATTGTAGGTATCCCAGAGTTCTGCCCTGGACCATCTTCTCTTTTCCTTCTATACTACTTCACTTGGTGAACTTATCAACACACATAGATTTAATTACCATCTCTCTGCTAATGACTCAAAGTTTCCTTTCCTGCCCCAAGCTGTCTGCTAACCTCTAGTCTCACATCTCCAAATGCTTTTCAGACATCTGGAACTGGATGTCCAGGAAACACATTAAGTTAGAGATATCCAAAATGAAACTATCTTTCCCCCTAATCCAGAGAGGGCAGCACCCTCCTCCCAGTTCCCAGACTCCCAAGTCCTCATTATCTCTCACCCTCCCCCTGCCCCATATCCAATCTACTGCCAAGATGTATCCATCTTACCTTTGCAACATTTCTTGAATATGCCTCATCTCTTCTGACAGTGCCACCACTCTGGTGCAGTCCCTCATGGTTGGACTTTTGTAAACAGCCTGCTGGTGAGTCTCTTTGCTTCAAATCTCTTCCCACTCCAATCCATCCTCCATTCAGTCACTAACATGATTTTCCTAACCATGCCACCCTCCTGCTCAATAAATTCTAGTGGTTCCCTATTGCTTCTAGGATCAAATACAAAATTCTCTTTTTAGCAGGCAGGTCCTTTATAATCTAACCTCCTCTTACTTTTCCATTCCTCTTTCACCTTACACTCCTCCAAGCAAGATACTTAATTTCTCTATTCTGGCCATTTTCTCTATCTGTCACCCATGCCTGGAATACTCTTCCTCCTCAGCTCCATCTTTAAGTCCTAACTGAAAAAGACTTTTAGAGGAAATCTTTCCCATACCCTACTAATTCTTAATTAAGAGGCTTTATTCAGTTCTTAATTCCGTGTTTATCCAATATATTGCTTGTTTGTACATAAATGTCTTCATGCTGTCTCCCCTATTAAATTTTGAGCTCCTTCAGGGCAGGGACTGTCTTTTGCCTCTTTCTGTATCCCTAGCACTTGGCACAGAGTTTAGAACATAGTAGATACTTAATAAATGTTTACTGACTTATTATTATCTATTCTACAGGTAGTGGGGATCAAATGAGACCAAATATGTGAGAGCCCCTAGATACCAGAAGTACAAAACCCATAGGATCAATTTTGTTTAAAGAGAGGCCAGCTGGCATAGTGCCAAGAGTGCTGAACATAGAGTCAGAAAGACCTGAATTCAAATCTTACCTTGAATACTTACTAGCTGTCTGATTATGAGTACTTCAGGTCTCCAAGCTTTTTTTTGTTCATCTATTATATGGGAATAGCACGTAGTAGGTGCTTAACAAATGCTTATCGACCTGACTGACATTTTTTGGAGAGAATGTAAGCTCCCTGAGGGCAGAGAATATTTTCCTTTTATGTCCATGTCTCCAACACCCAGACACACACATAGTAGGTACGTAATAAATGCATGTTGTTTGAGGGCTGAATGAGAAAATGTATGTAAAGTACCATATAAATGTCAATGATTACTCTAACCCATTGAGGTTCCCTGTCCAATCAATTTAATTTTGGGAAAAAATCCTTTCTTGAATCAGCACCCTACAACTTTTCCCCTTTTGACCCAACTTGTCGATCATGACTAGGCTCTAGATGTACAATGAGTCACTTTTTGGAAGCTCCTACAATCTCCTTTTCCAGCATCTCTCAACTAAATCTCTTGTTGCCAGAGCCAAAGCAAGAGTATCATGAGCCCTGATATTGAAAATGGGTCTCATGATTCATATATGGCTTAGACTAGAGGGTCCCTGATGGCCTATCCATCTCAGATTCTAAGATTCTATGATGGCTATCCCAGGAGTGCTTTGGCTCGCTGTAGCTTTTCATTTTCAGGAATCACAGGTATGTATAGTTTCTGGCCAATTTGCCTAAGAAGAAGAAAATATTTGCCAGGGCTACAAGGTCCTCGCCGAGGGATCCATACCAACTTGTACTGTCCAGAAAGCAATGCAGAAAGAGAGGAAAATATTCTGCCACTGACACTCTAACTCCTAAGTAAATTAGTCACATTTAACAGAATATACCCTTTAATAAGGAGTTCATTACCATTCTCTTACAGAGCTTTATGCAACAAGCATTTGTATGAGTTCTGAAGAACCAAGGGTTTGAAAACTTAGAAGTATATTATATCTAGAAAAGTTGGGGAGAAATAAAGACAATCCACTGCTAAATTTTTTTTCAAATGGAGAAATAGAAACACAGAAAAATTAAATGACTTTAACATCATCAAAGGCTGACAAAACCAGAACTGGCACATAATTCTCATCTAAGATCTTCCACTTAGTTATCTTGGACAAGACATTTACCCTCTCTGTATCTCAGCTTCTTTACTTGTAAAATAGAAATGATTTTACCTGCCCCACCTCACAGGGATGCTAGAAAGCTGAAATTAGAAAAAATGGATGCACAGGTACTAGGTATAATGATGATGGTGCTGGTGATGGTGGCAACAATGATGGTAGGGTAGTGTTGATGAGGTGATGGTGATAGAGATGTTGGTGAAGTGGCATTAATGGCAACTAATTGATGGGAGAGATGATGATAAGGTGGTGAGGGTAGTAGAGATAATATTAGTAGGGTAGTGTCAGTGGTGATGTTGGGAGGGTAGTAACGGTGGTGATGATGGGATATCATAGTGGTATTCGTGGTGATGGTGAGAGTGATGGTAAGAGTGTTAGGAGTAGCAGTGATGATTGTGATGAGGGCAGTGATACTGATGATAATGATGATGATGATAAGGGTGATGGTTATGATACTGAGAAAGAAGAGAATGAGGATAATGGTGAGGACAATGACAATAAAGAGGAGGAAGATGGTAATAATGATGATAATGATGAAGAATAGGAAAAGGATAATGGTGGTAGTGGTGATAATCATTATGATAATGATTTGTTTAGTTGTTTTTTACTTTGTAATCCCATTTTGAGTTTTCTTCATAGAGAGATGAGTGGTTTGCCATTTCCTTCTTCAATTAATTTTTACAGTTGAGGAAACTGAGGCAAACACAATTAGGTGATTTACCCAGGGTCACACAAATGAGTGTCTGAGGCTGGATTTGAACTCAGGTCTTCCTGACTTCCATACATGGTGTGCAATCCACTGCATTACCTAGCTGCTTCAAATAATGAAGATATCTATTGCCTATATATTCCCTCAGGAGAAAGTAACTACTATTTCAATTCAATTCTCTCATAAACAAATGCTCAAGTTACAATTGCCTCTCTTCTCCAAATATCTTGAAAATCTGCATTTTACAATCTGCCTTCTTTGTCACTCCATTTTATTTTTCTAATTTTTTATCTTTTTTTAAATTTTATTTAATTGATTAATTTAGAGCATTTCCCCAGGATTACAATACAATACAATACAATACAAAATCATGGTCTTTCCCTCCCCTCCCTCCAACCCCCTCCCATATCCAACGCACAATTCCACTGGGTTTTACATGTGTCTTTGGTCAAGACCTATTTCCACAGTATTAATATTTGCACTAGGGTGACACTCCATTTTAAAGAGATAATAGAAAGGACTTGGAGAGAGTCCCAAGAAGAATCACCATAACAGGATTAAATGATCATTCCAGGGACTTGGAGCTTTGTGAGAAACTCCCGCCATAGAGGCAGGCTGCAATGGGTCCATCACGTATCATCTTAAAGGGTTAACTGAGTCTGAGGGAGGTCAAGTGGCTTTTGCTCGTGGTAAGTGTCCGAGGAGGGATTTAACACAGGACTTCCTGACTTCAAGTCCAGCATTTTAGGCAAGTCTAAAAGGCCCGGGATGCAATATAAATAAGGAAAGGGGGTAAAAGACCAAAAATGACAGTCTGGCAGACAGATGCTAAGAACTGACGAGACTCCAACTGCGTAAGAGAGAGAATGTGGAGTCCTGGTTTCCCCATCTCCAATGAGGATGGAACAAGAAGAAACAGGCTTATACTGTGGCAAAAAGGATTAATACTAGCTAAAAGGCAGAACTTCTTGACAATGGGACCCATTAAGCATTAATCTATCTTACTGAGGGAAAGCTTCCTTCCCTGGAGGCTTTAAAAAGTAAAATGGAAAGCAACCCATCTGCCCGGAATGGCTTCTAAGTAGCAAGATGGATTAGAGAGGGGAAAATCAGGTAGTTCAGTAGACAGAGAGCCAGGCCTGGAATTGGGAGGACCTGGGTTCAAATCTTGCCTCAGACCCTTCCTAGCTGTGTGACTTTGGGCAAGTCACTTAACCCCCATTTGCCTAGCCCTTACCCCACTCTTCTGCCTTGGAACCAATATTTAGTGTTGATTCTACGGCAGAAGATAAGAGTTTGGAGATGGAATTGCCTGCCAGAACTAGGACAAGGGAGATAAGTTGGATCATATAACTTAGTTAAACTTGTGTGGAAATTTATTACAAGGAATTGGTAAAAAAAAAAATTTTTTTAAGAAAGTAAGGGTTTTAAAAAAATGATTGAATGACTCTTTGAGGACTCTTTCAGACCTAGAATTCTAGAAATCTACTTTTTTCCTGTCAATCGGTCAATAAAGCATTTGTTAAGCATCTCTCTTTTATGCCAGGAAGTGTGCTAAGGCAGAACAGCAAGAAAAGTCCCTGCTCTCAAGGAGCTCTCCATCTAATAGGGGATACAATTACGTCAAAACAACTAGCTACAGAATAAATAGGAAATCATCCACAGAGGGAAGGCACTAGAGTGAGCAGAAACTGGTAAAAAGCTTCCTGAACAAGGTAGGATTTTGGCTGAGACTTGAAGGAAGTCAGGAAGTGGAGATGAAGGAAGGAGAGCATTCCAGAGGGAGAGCATTTGGGGGGGGGGGGGCGAGTTGTAAGAGGACTGGAAGGGAAGGGGAACGGGGCAGAGGTGCACTAGGCTTTGAGTGCCCTTTATATTTGTATAGAGTTTTGTATTGGATCCTGGAGGTGACAGGGAGCCACTGTAGCAGTAGCACCCAGTAGCAGGTGGCATGATTGGACCTGCCCCTTACGATAATCACTTTGTTAGTGGAATAGAGAGGATAGACTGGAGTGGGGAGACACTTCTGCCAGGCAGATCTCCCAGAAGACTATTATTGTGGTGTCAGGGCCAGCCTGCAGTGGTAGCAGCAGCACAGGAAAGAAGGGGACATATTTGAGAAATGTTGCAAAAAAGGGTACATTGAGACTTTGTTCAGTGGCTGAAGTCCCATTTTACAGAAGATCAAACTTGCATTTAGTCAGCTGGCATTATCACACAGAGCTGCTCTCTCACCATATTTTATTCATGGCAGAGTAACCCTCTATTTTGTGATAGATTATGGGAGCAATCTGAAGAAACTTGTGGACCCATTCTGGGAAATGAAGACTCCAGCTGATGTCCAGGAGGAAGAGCAGGGACATGCCACCCAGTGGGGGAGGTACGACTGGGAGCAGACACGGAGAAAACAAAGGGAAGGCATCCCTCTCTAGAAGACATTGGCAGCCCAGGGCACTAGAGGTCTGCCTTATCCCCTCCACACATGGGCCCTGGTCACATAGGTTCCTCCACACTCATCCCCATAAACATATTACCTGCACGAATGTCCCTCTTGCAGGATCTTTACTTGAGTCTGCTCTTTCCACGGATAGTTCACATATTTGCAAGAGAGCCCATTTTAGATTCTATGGCTACTCTTCTTCCTGCTCTTGTTCATTTGATGCCTTTGCATCCAATGGTGTCCTCTGACTAATAAAACTAACAAAATTAGTGTGAGCTCATGAACTCTACTGCTGAGGGGATGCACAGCCCCTGAATTCACTGAAATTGGGGTGATTTTTCTAGGTGACCTATGTGAAAGACAGAGATGACCCTGGGGACACAATATCTCTTCATTATTCCTAGTTTTTTCTTCAGGTTACAAACAGAACAAGTCTAATCTCTCTTCTAGGTACTGAGATAGGGATACAGCTAGGGGGGCTAAGTGTATTGAGAGCCAGGTCTAGAGAAGGGGGTCCTGGGTTCATATCTGACCTCAGACACTTCCTAGCTTGACTCTAGGGGAGTCACTTAACCTCCATATTGTCTAGCCCTTACTATTCTTCTGCCTTGGAACCAATACACAGTATTGATTCTGAGATGAAAGGTAAGGGTTTAAAAGGGGGGGGGGGGGGGCTCGAGCCAGCAATCCTATCCTTCTTGTTTGTTACACCCAGGCTAAACATCCATTGTAAATCAAGTTCCTTCTTCAGCTGATCTGCTTATGGTACAGTCTCCATGCCCTCAACACTCTCTGGTTGTCCTCTGATGAATGCCACCTAGTTTGTCACTGTCCTTCCTAAAGCATGGCATCTAGATTGAAACACAATGACACTAGATGAAATGTGAGCAGGGCAGACTACAGTGAAAACATTACATCCTTGTTCCTTGAAGCTATCTATACCTCTCTTACGCAATCTAAGATGGCATCAACTTCCCTGGCTGCTGGGTCATACTGTTGTCACATATTGAATTCAGTCCACCGAAAGTCCCCGTTCTTTTTCAGACAAACTGCTGTCCAATCACGTCCTGTCACACTTCCTCCATCTTCTGCTTAAAAGATAATTTTTTAAAACCCAAATGCCAGACTTTACCTTTAGCTCTATTACATGCCCTCGGATTTGATTCAGCCCTTTAACTTTTGGAATCCCAACTGTCTTAACTGTCCTCGAGTCCTTCCTAGCTTTGCGTCCTATTATAAACTTGATGAGCAACCATCTATCCACTTAACCAAGCTGATGATAAAGATGTTAAACAGCACAGGGTCAAACAGAGATCTCTGAAGCCAGAGGGTCTCTACTAGAGGCCTCCCATCCAGTTGTATGGAATCATTAAATGACTATTCTTTATGCCTAGGCACTTACCCATTTCTGAAGTTATTTGATTATACTATAATTTAGTCCACACAACTCTCTTTTGCACAAGAATCTCGTGAATTTGCCAAATATTTTCTTTTGGTTTTATGCCACCTTCAGTTCCCAAAATATCCCTCTCTCTTATTATAACAAAAAAAAATTAATAGTTTAGCAAAACTAGCTAGCACACTGAGAACAGCAACAGGAATGAACTTCTATGTATCATCTACTATGTGCTTTATAAAATATTCTTTCATTTTATCCTCACGAAACCTTAGAAAGTAGATTGTTATGATTACCCCCATTTTGCAGATAAGGAAACTGGGGCACACAGGGTTTCATCTTGCCCAAAGTCACAAAGCTAGTCAGTGTATGAGGTCAGATTTGAATCTTCCTGACTTCTAGACCCAGAGTTCTATCCACTGAGCAACCTAGCTGCCCCTCACCAAACCCAGCACTGTAGACAGTATTCTAAGCCCATGGTTCCCCGAGCTCTGCAAGGTGGGGAAGCGACACCTTCTCATAGCTCTTCTTTGGGGAACTGTCCAAGGGTTCCTATTGCTCCTTCCACCTTGCCCATCACCAGCAGAGTACAGTGAGCATCCTCACAAGGCGTGGATGCATTAGCCCATTATACACTGTTGTAATCATTGTGTATATTATGTTTCTGGTTCTGTTTACCCCACCATATAGTTGTATACCTGATTAATAGCTTTGAAACCACTTCAACAGTCAGTGAGTATCTCATCTGATCCTCGGTCATCTTAGGAAGAGGGCAGACATATCATTATTTTTTCCCATTTTAGAGATGAGAAAACTGAGGCCCAAAAAGATCAAGCAATTTGCTCAAAAATCAAACAAATGATTCAGTGGCAAGGTCCGCATTAGAACTTTCCATTTTCCTGGCCCTCTTGTACATGACCATTTTCTGCAGGATGTTTCTTAAATAAACATACGAATTCTAATCATTATAAAATAGCCCACCAGTCACTCAAGCCATGAGCTTCTGTGGTGAAAGGCTTGGACTCCCTGCCATTGGACAAGGTACAGCGATGACACTGGCCACTGCAAGGAAGGCTGGGGAGATCTGGCCAGCCCAATTAGCTGTTTTGCAACCTGGGAGCCGGCTGAACTTCCTTCTGAGGTTGGTGCTGGGCGGAAATGTAAAGAATATGCACGAGCAGACACACACGTGCGTGTGCGCGCACACACACACACACACAATTAGCTAAGAATAGTCAGTAAAGATTAGAAAGGAAGTTGAACAGAGCAACAGAATATTAATTACATTAATCACATATAAAAGAAAAAGGACCCTCCGGAGTTGGTCATAGAAACAAGCAGGGAAAACTCAATCATCCTTCACAGAAAGGCAGGATTCAGTGAAAACCAGAGAGAGCTGTTCAAATCTGACCAGCTTTAGGAAAGAATCCAATCCTAGCAAGGGAGGCCACCTCAGAGGTCCCCCAAGCACGTTCTCCTCACTGAACAGATGGGGAAACTGAGGTCCAGACAGCATCGGTGGCTTCCCTAAGTCCTTACATTTATACAGAATTTGAAAGATTTTAAAGCACTTTCACAGATATCTAAGTTTACCCGGACAGCAACCTAATGAATAATAACAAATAATTATAACAACTGGCATTTATATGGTTCATGAAGCAGTTTGCCAATGTGATCTCATGTTTTCCTCACAATGACCCCAGAAGGGGAGTGTTTTTATTGCCTCCACTGTACAGATAAGGAAACTGAGGCAGGCAGAGGTTAAATGGCTTGTTTCTTTTCCCTTGGCATCTGCTTAAGTGTCAGTGTTAGTATTGGAGCTCAGGTCTCCTTGACTCCAGGACCACAACTCTATCCACTAAGCAGGGATGATATTATTGTACCGATGGGGAAAATATAGTCCTCTAGCACTGAAATGACTCTCTGATGGTTATCTGTGCAACTAATCAGTAGCAGGATCCCAACCTGAACCATGGGCCCTGGCTCACGCTCTTTCCTCTGAATCTGGCCTCCTCACGAGGGATTCTGTTGGCTTTATCCTCTCTCTTCAAGTCCAGAGACCTCCTGGAAGAGGAGGGCAGGAAGGCAGATGTCTCCTCTATTGCTTAAAATGAGTAGTTGACAGAGATGCCTTTTTTTTTTTTTAAATAAAAATACTAACTTCCATCTTGGAATCAATACTGTGTATTGGTTCCAAGGCAGAAGAGTGGTGAGGATTAGGAAATGGGGGTCAAGTGACTTGCCCAGGGTCACACAGCTGGGAAGCATCTGAGGTCAAATTTGAACCCAGGACTTCCTGCCTCTGGATCTGGCTCTCAATCCACTGAGCTACCCAGCTGCCCCCCAGAGATGCCTTCTTAACAACCCTAACAGACTAACAAGAATCTGCTCCCTCCCACTGGAGGAGGCTGTTACCCTCCAGGTCCTCCAGAGACAAAACAAGGGAAGACCTTCTGGAGAAGGGCACTTTCCCTTCAACCTCCCCCCTCCTCAACTTCATTACACACAGCTGGACCCTGCTCTGGTGCCTGGAGGGACTTGAGAAATTGGGAAGAGGGATCCTCCTTTGAGATGTTGTCTTCCCCCATCATGGAAGCAGCCAGGTGATGCAGCAGCTAGAGCACAGGGCTTGCAATCAGGAAGACCCATCTTCATGAGTTCAAATCCATCCTCAGACACTAACTGTGTGACCTCCCAGGCAAGTCACTTAATACTAGTTTCCTCAATGAACTGAATGAAATGAACTGAAGAAGGGAATGGCAAACCAGCCCAGTATCTTTGCAAGCAAAATAACAACAACCCTGAGAGCAGAAACTATCTTTGTGCTTGAACTTGAATTCCCAGTTCCTGGCACATGGGAAGCATTTAATAAATGCTGATTGACTAATTGATTGACTGACACCACATCAGGAACCCGCCCCAAGGCGGCTAGGAGTTCAGACTGGTACATAACTAGTTCCTTCTTGATTATTCAAAGGCCAAGAAATGAGACATTTTTTCCCTTGTGGAAATTGGGTCAAATAAAGCTACCAAGGGATGCTTCAGTGAGAAGGGATCTACGCCAAGAGATGGGGCCTCAGACGCTTGCTCTCTGGGTGACTTCGGGCAAGTCACTTAACCTCTTTTAGCCCCAGTTTCCTCATCTGTAATAGAGGAATAAGAAAGACTACAGTTCTTATCTCTCAGATGAGATAATCTCTATTAAAATGCCACATAAATGTCAGCTATTATAATCCAGAATAGGTTCCTATTCCTTAAAAGGCTCCCCAAACCAATTGAGTCTGTACAGGACACAATCTGTGTTTAGTGACTGCACACATATGAAGCCCAAATGAATCTTCTGCAGTAACACAGGAGAATGTGTTATTGGACCAAGACTCTTCCTAGGATCACCTCTCACTAGAGGCCTCGGTGCTCCTGACCCTCCCAAAGCGTTGTTACAAAGGGAGAGAAGACTGCAGTGGGGCTCCAACACCTAGGAAAGCCTTGGGAGGGCTGAGAGGAGTGGCCTGGGAGGCTGCCTTGAGAGGGTTCTATTGTGCCCTGGCTCCTGGGGGCCACCTGCCTTCAAGTGAGTCCTGGGAGAGCTCTGACCCCTTGGCAAGCAGCCCTGGAAGCAGCAGCCAGCTGAGTCTGTCAAAGATCCAAGAGCTATCCATCTGACCCAGCAAACAGTGGATTGTCCCATCCACTAGGATTGTCCCATCCACTAAGACACAAGGAGCTAGCCCAGGAACTAGCCCTGACTGAAAAAGCCAGAAGCAAATAAGCTGCAGATTCTAAAAAGAGAGAAAAGAAGGCGCCCCTCTATCCCCTCTTTACTCCCACGTGTACGGCTGCCTCACTACCTTCATAACTTGAGTTTGAGCTACTCTCCCCAAGAATCCTATGGGGATCCAAGAGACACTTTGCCCCCAAGGTTGGGGGAAGGAAGAGTTATTTTTATAACTATCATTCTTTCGATAAATTCCTGTGTGTAAAAATTAATTGATGTCAACTGATTGGTGGATGTTGGAGAAAACACCAAATGGAGACATGGGAACAACTGCCTTAGAACATTTGCTCAGAAGAATGCTATCCACCTCTAGAGAAAGAACTAGCACTTGTTTAGTTGGGTATATGACTTGGGGGTTTGGAACAAATGTGGTAATAAGTTTTGTGTGTTAATATGCTTTTAACCCAGATTGAATTGCTCATCAACTCTGGGAGTGGGGAGGGAAGGAGGGAAGGAGACAATATAGATCATATAACTTTGGAAAACTTAAGTGGAAATTTGTTATTCAAATAAAATAAAGATAAAAAAATTTTTAAGAAAAAAAAAGAAACATTAGCTTCTTGGGGCCTTCTCTACAACCCTGAAATTTTTTTTTCTAATTTGTATAATATAGTGGCAATATAAAGTCAAATATGTAGTTCATATTATAAATTTCATATTTTAGTGCTTTTGATTCTATGTCATTTGTCATACTCCAGAAAATTGATGTGTATATAGGATATGAAATTCAACACAATTCACTTTCTAATACAAATTCTGATGAGACAATCACTGAATTGGCTTTATTATGAAAATCCTGCCAGCAAAACATGTCTAAAGTGTATTTTTATAACTAAATAAATAGCAGCATGTGTTTTATTTTCAATCTAAAAATCATGAGACCCAAGATGGGGGGAAAAAAGACACTATAAAAGAACACATAAACCAAATACACTCATTCTTCTCTGGGAACCAAAGCTGCTAGTCCAGAGTAAGTCCAGAAGGTGTGCTGCATAACAATCATACACAAACACAAACATTTCAACAAACAAAGAAAAAGAAAGAGGATTGTGTCTCCTTTGATCAGTTTCCTCATCTGTAAAGGGGGGATGATAACAGCACCTACCTCCCAGGGTTGTTGTGAGGATCAATTTAGATCATTGTAAATTGATGAACGCAGTGCCTGGCACACAGTAGATGCTCTATAAATACTAGCTATTTTTGTTGTTGTTATTTAAGAAACCGCAGACTTCTGTTAGATACAATTTATTTTTCCAGAAGTACATATATAGATCTATAATACACATACAGGATGTCCCAAAGGCCTGCACTAAGATCTTTGGGGCATCTTGTCCTTCTGTATATACGTGTGTGTCATTTAATAAAGTAATTAAAAATTGTCCTATTCATGTTCCCTTCTGTGATCCCTTTTTGTTTTCCTCTGTACATTGGAAATGTTTATGGATGGTGATTTTTCCTGGATGTAATACTATATTCATCTTTCTGAGAATTGATGGAAGGGGAAGGAGGACCAGGAAAGGAAGGGTGGAAGAACAAAAAGAGAAGAATAGTCTGATTGTCCCCCATTACCTCCAGTCTACCCTATGATTTCCCTGAGGAGCAAAAGAACAATGCAATGGCGACCACCATCATTAATATCATCAACCCCACGGGGAGCCCCCAGATCAGAATAGATTTATCTGGAGAAGGAATAACTTCTAAATGAACAAAATATTTCAATATCCTTTCATCTGTCTTTCCCGACCTCCCACTACCACCCTAGACCTTGACTGAAAGCATGAACTGCATGAAGTGGACATTCAAAAGCTCTTCTAGCCAGCAGGTGGTGCTGTAATTTATCCCTGTTGGCCAAGGGGGCACCTAATAATGACATTAATTCATTTGATTAGAGTTATAGGTTTAGAGCCAGAAGGGCTATCTAATCCAACCTTCTCATTCCAAAGATGGAGAACGAAAAGGTCTAGAGGTGAGGAGTGATTTATTTATGGTCACACAGAGGCAGAATTGGAACCCAGATCCTCTGCCTCCCAAACCACTGCTTTTTCTCCAGTGCCATGATGCTTCAGAAAGAGAACACTTTAAATTCAGTAAAATGCTTTGCCTTCAACAAGCCTTTGTGGCAGGCATTATTGTCACCCCTTATTATTGTCTTCATTATTTTTATCATCATTCCCACTTGGCAGAAATGAGAACAACAAAAAAAAAAAGGGCATGAACAGAGCTAAGAAGTGTTGGGGTCCAACCCATGTTGTTGGATCTCAAAATCATAAATTTAGAGAAAGAAGAGATCTCAGAGGCCATTGAATCAAATCCAATGTCCCCATTCTAAGGATGAGGAAAGGGACTCCATCTTCAGTGATCTTTCGACTCTATGCCACCTCTCTTCCCAATTGTTTGCTAACTGACTTGATTTACACTTTAATTTTAGAGCCCTCATTTCCTACTTATTCTCCCTTGCTTTCCTTTTAGCTCGATTTTTAATTGTGCGTTCCACTAGGCAGTCCTATACAGCCATAAAGTGCTCTGTAGAAATCCTAAGCCAGGACTGGCTGATCTCCACAACAGACAAGCCTAGTTTTGAGTTCTAATTCTGGCTGACTCATTACGTGACCCAAAGTTGGCCACTTCCCTTCCCTAAGTCCCAACAGGATGGAAGAATGATTGATTTCCTCCTGGGGCTGTGGGCAAGAAATGCCCTATAAAAATGTCTGCGGAGCTCCTGGAAGCCATAAAGGGCTATTAAAACGATGAATGATTATCATAATTGAATCCTAAGCACAATGCCAGTTTGGGCCCTCCCAGGACTTAGCTCTTAGCGCAGCAGGGCCTGAGGAAAACAAGTTACTGAGTTCAAGTAGGTGACATCTAAGTCACTAATCTGTGGAAGAGAAAGACTCAAGGCCTCACCTAGTTGGATTGGGTCATAATTTCCCCCAAGAACTCTTCTCCAGATAATACGCACTTCTTAACAATTGGAGTAAGATGGGGCAAGAGGAGACGATTTCCCAGGCTAAAAATACTTTCAACTGATCATTTCAATCAAGATGACTTGTAGTTTGTTTTATGTAGAATTCAATTCACTCTGAATGTACAAACTCCCTCTCAGACCTTACAGGAAAGTTTCTTCCCATGTGTTACTCAATATTCCTGTATTTCCAGCTTATGACTAAAACCGTTCTTTCTGGGAGAATGTGCTGGGATTTCTAGTTTTCCCTGGCCTTGTAAAATACCACAGCAGTTGTAAATATATCCACAAATAGTTTATTTTTTGAAAAGTTAACGTAGAAAAGATTTTGACTAATATTACATACAAAAGTTGCACATATAGATACAATAAATGTTTCTCTCATGAAAACCTTTTTCTTTTTGCATTTTGGAGAGCAAAATTATGATTCAAATGATACAATCATCATGGTAAAAAAAATGTTTATTTAAATTAAATATTTTAAACAAACTCATATCTACACAGCTGTTCCAAAGCAAACATTTCCCTTATAAAAGATGGAACATTTTAGCTTAATAACTGTAGTGTTTGACAAGATAATTAATACACATTCAAGATTGCACATCAGTCAATCATAACTACAACTATTTATTATTTATTATCAAATTTCATATGCAGTAATAACATGAAGATTAATCATGTTTTTATATTTGATTTACAATAAAACTTTTCATGGAAGGAAAAATGAGAAATTTTAACAATACAAAATACAGGGAGAAATGGGGGAAGAATATATAATCAGTTTACAGGTTCCTGATAAGCAATAATACACTGAAATTGAAAGACAGTCAGTGGTCTTGTTGCTCAGGGTTGAGTATATTCCTTCAAAAGCTTTGGAGAAGGCTGGAAATGTCTATAGGATGGGAGCGGGGCTCATAAAATCTTTCAGGGTGAGTGTCTATATTTCTTTGAGAGACAAAAGGAAGGACAGAAGTAGAGAAATAAGGAGAAAAAAGCAAGACAGGAGCAGAGGCGGAGATAAGGGACGAAGGAGGAACCTTCCTATAGAGCGAGGGCTACAACAAAATATGGTACATAGATCCAAAAAGCCCCAGTATTGGAATAGAGTGAGTCTGTTTGGTCCTAACCTGCTTCAGGGCCCTTCTGGTTAAGAGAAACTTTGGGGTTTGGTGGGAATATTCCAGAATAGTCCTGTATATATATGGATGGATGGATGTATATGAAACAATTCAAGTGTATCTTCAGATATAGAAGTGATTACAGTTGTTTTCGTGTATTTTTGACTAGAAGTTTGTAAAAATGTCTTTAGTTATCTTCCTTTCACCTCTACATTCTTATTTTCCATAACCCTTAAACTAAAAATTTCCCAAATCATGGGAGTGGTTGTTTTAATTTGGTTTCTCTTACAGATTTTTTTTTTTAAAGCAGCAATTAAAAAGGAAAAAAATTGGCAGAATGCAGAGAGCACTATTGAAAGCATAATCAATTTTTGTTTCCCAAGAGGATGGAGGGAACTTTAGAGACCACCTAGATTAATGGCCTTGTTTGACAGAAGAGGAAACTGAGGCCTGGAGATGATCAATGCCATCCTGTGTCACATAGCTTGTCTGGGAGCAGGACTTTTCCTGACTCCCTGTCCCCAGCTCTTTCCACTAGGCTGACCCAGCAATCCAAGCTTTTTGTGCCAACTTCTGCAAGCTCGTGCCTGGGGCATGCAGGAAAAGAGTACAACAGAAGGACTCCCAAAGATGGAGTAAGAGCAATTATATTTCATAGGATGAGGAGAGTCTAGAGGAAAGTCAGAGGGAAAAAAAATTCAGTCTTAAATGGCAGGAGGAGACTTCCATTGACATGTCCACCTCGTAGAGAGAATTAGGAAGCGAGATTCTCAGAGAACAGGTTGAAGGGAAGTGGCACTAGTTGTCAAGAAGGGAGCGTGGGTCCACCAAAGTCCATTTATTTGTCAGATGAAGTAGATCCCAATCCGCCTGCTTGGACTCTGACACGTTCTGGGGAGCGCTCAGGGGCATCGTGTCGAGCAAAGCCAGCGGTAATACTGTTTCGTCTCTCCGCTGAGTTCGGAGGACCCGGAGGAGAAGGAGGAGGGTGTCCGGAGGCCTAGGAGACACTATAGCTGTTGTAGTAGGTGGCGGTGGCATCGGCCAGCACCGAGATGAGGCTGGTCTCCGGGGGCCCCCCCGGTGTCCCCTGGGAGGCTGGGGCATGTCCACTGAGAGTGACCGTAGAGTCTGGATGGCCCGGAGTGTTCAAATACTGGTCAAATTCATTCCGGTCCATGTCCCCCAAGAGTTCCACCTGGCTCAGTTGATCCAGGGCATCAAAAGCTGGGTGCTCAGGGGGAGGGGAGAGCTGGCCCAAGTGGGCCTGAAGGTTGGGGTGGAGAGCATGGAAGGCAGGGGGAGAATAGTATGCTGGGGAAGGCGAGCAGCTGGTCACCGAGGGGATCATGGAGACGCCTGGGGATTGGGTGAGGGCGATGGAGCCCAATGGGTGATTACAGTGGAGGGGGCTGGGCATGTATTCTGGAGAGTACGTGGCTCCTGGCATGGGTGGGAGACGGTGGGAATGAGGGTGCTCTTCCTGGCAGGAGGAAGAGAAGAAGGTCTGCTCAGGTTCCAGGACATCCAATGGAGACATTTCTGGTGGGGTGGGCAACCCATACGGGTAGGCATCCACGCTGCTAGTGGAGCTGCTGCCACTGGCACAGCTGCCATTGGGCACCTCCTGGTAGCAGCCCCGGAGGCTGGGAAGGGCTGTAGCTGGGGAGTACTCACCATGTTCCTCCTTCTCCCCCACAGAAACCCTGCTGCCACACCTCTTGTCCGGGAGGGAGTTCTGGTCCCGAGACAGGCTGCTCAGCAGGAAACCTGGGTCCACCCGTTTGCAGATGCGCTTGAGTTGCTTCTTTCGACGAGGGCGGTACTTATAGTTGGGGTAGTCCTGCATATGTTGCACCCGGAGCCTCTCGGCTTCATCCACATAGGGTCTCTTCTGGGAGAGGGTCAGAGCTTTCCAGGACTTTCCTGCTCACACAGGGGAGAAAAGGCCACTTTTAGAGTCCTTCCCAGGGCCGGAGGGCTGGTCGGATCCTGGACAATCCCACTCCCACACAGTTTGCACCAGAAAACTCCCATGAGCCCTCCAGTGCATCACCACCCAGGACTCAGTCACACCAGGCTCACACAACACAGAAACACAAACAACGCGCTTCACATGCCCTTCCCAGATGCCCTACGCACACTTCCCACCTCAAATTCTTCACCTGCAACTACAGAACCTTTTATACACTCTTCCTCCCACAAACACTCCACTGCAAATGGTGGATGTGCACGCACACTGCCTTACACATCATCCCATATGCAAATGTAGAGGGAGTACCACGCTTTGGTGCTTAAAGACCAGCTGAAACGTCTGCAGAAGAAATTATTCTTATAGTTCATTTCATTATGGTCTTGCTTATGTTCAAGCATCAATTCTCAACCCTTGAGACTCTAAATGAAAATCACCTCCTGTCTTCATGATGAAATGTCAGTGACTGTGTGCTTAGATTTCCATCAAAATATAGAAATATCAGGAAATTGCCAACATTCTACAAACAGGAATTAAAAACTCAGTCAAGGCAGAGTCCTCCTTAAGTAAGAGGACTTTTCTTCAGGACTCCACTGGATCTGAGAATCTCATTAAAGTGGGCACTTCCTCCCAATAATATACCTCCTGAAAACTCCTCCATGCCACCTTGAATGTAATAAATTCTTGTTTCACGGTTGAAAGATAAACAGGATCCTCATTCACGAATGTGCTTGGTCATTCTTCCCAAACAGATTAGGTTCTGTCTAGTCATCAACCATGACCTATATGAAGACTGCAACCTGCACTCCAACCTTCGAGATTGCCCTTAATGTGTGGGCTCAGGTAGCTGAATTGGGGACACATTAATTCCATAACCTACTCCACAAGTAGCTAGATAGTTGGCTAATAAGCAGTCGTTTCATCTCCCTGGGTTGACTTCCCTCGCTATAAAAATTGAGCTACTGAAATAACATCCAGTTCAAAAATACACTTCTTGCAAGAATGCTTCCCTGATTAACCTGACCCCACCCGGTCCAATCATCTGATCTAATCTCCTAATTTTACGGATGAGACCAAGTTCCAGAAGAAATTAAGTGACTTGCTCGATCGAGATCACACAGTTGGTTGACAACTCTGTAAGGAAACAGATTGGGTATTGACATTGGCAGGCAGAGTCTGACCAGGAAAAAGTCTTAGGAGAAACATGACCTGCAAAAGTCAATCAATAAATATTTATTAAGATCCTGCTCTGTGCCAAGCACTGGGCTAAGTGCTGGGATTTCTTTGCATGAGATTGGCAAAAGACAACCTCTGCTCTCAAGGTACTCATAATCTAATGAAAAGAACCCCATGTCTCAGATTGCAGCAAGCCCCTCTCTGCCCATCAAAGAGCAAACTGCTCATTTTTCTAGTCCCTCCTCCTGCTCCTGCCTGGCAGAAATTAGGTTTGTGGTGGAGGGCACCATCAGAAAATCTCATCTTCAGATACAATAGTTTTGTTTTTAGAGGTCTGAGCCCTGGGCAAAGGCATGCGGTTTATTGTAAATATGGTCTGGTACAGTGATTTTATTGGCAGAGGAGGGGAAATCTCACAGTGAAGAAGAAACGCCCTCTACCAATGAAAATTGACAATTTCTGCAATTTATAGTTGCAGAGTTGCCTGTGACAGACACTGAGAACTTGTGATTTATCCCAGGATAGCCTTCCCAAATCTGGTGTCAGCTCCAAATACAGTCTGAACCATATTAAAATGGAATTAGGAAGTAATTAAAATAAATGAAAATACTATAAAACATAGATAATATTACATTTTAAAGTTAATATGTAATTCACAGAGATCCATATGCACTGATTAGTGAACTCCATTTCTATCTTAGTTGACGCCATTGCTTCTAATTGTAAACATAATTACTAAAACAAAGATACTGAGTCCTATTTAATAAGGAGGAGGTAGTGTTGTATGGATATGAGAGCCCTGGTATGGTAGAAAGAGCTCTGGACCTGGAGATGAGAAGTAGATATTTGCCTATCACTCCTAGCTCTATCTCTAGCTAGGTATATGATATAAACAAGGTATTTGATCTCTCTGAGACTCAGTTTCTTCAAATGCAAAATAAGATGATCTTTAAGATCTCTTTGAACCCTAAAATTCTGTTTCTAAAATAGCATTTTTATTCTATTGAATGACACTGCTTTGATTCAAAATTCTGTGAATTCTGCTATTCAAAGAATACTTACTGATGAAGCGTTTTTTCAGCTAACCTGTTAAAAACATTTTAATCATTTGAGGGTCTCTATAATGGTGGTGGCAAAAATACAGAATGCCAGACAAACCAGAATACTTTTTCCCAGCCATCTAGTGTCTACCTAGCACTGTACTTTGCATTTAATAAACATTTGTAGAATTGATAAGATGAATTATACACACACTGTACTGGACATTATCTGGAAACTACTAAAGAAGAGAGAAGTGGTTTTCATAAGATTTCCTCCTCTAGTTCTGATTCAACCATTCCAAGTCATTGATTGAAATTATGCCTGAAATTTCATTATGTTACAGGATCTCTGCTCTCAGTCATTTTTCTCTAAGTCCACTCATTCTGGGCCTAACCAAGGACAGGGATGATTGGAAGCCCAGAGAAGAGTCTCCAGGGCTAGCAAGTGGGTCGTAGTTCAATTAGCACCTCTGAGCAAGAATTTATTTGTCCTCCCTTCCACTAAAATCTAGAAATGGGACTCAGGAAGCACATCTTGACAACTGGGTTTAGCCAGCAAAGATGAGGGTTTTTACTCTTCCAACTTCTATCATACTCAAAGGGAAAAAAGAAGCTGACCTGTCTACAGGGTCCATACCAGACATGGAAAGAGATGTATTATCTTTACATTTTAACCACTAAAATAAAACTTCAATTTTGAAAAGTCCTGGTCCAAGATTTAGAGGCAGGGAACCATAGAACATGCACAGAATTGAAAGGAAACTCCAGTCTTTGACTTGAATTAAATAGATATTAAAATGAAGAGCTGCAAAAGGAAAATGAGAGAATCTCCTTCCCCAGAAATAGAAATATTTGATCACAGTCCATAAAAGAGGGAAGCCCCTTATTCTTTTAAATATAAAAAAGAAAGAAAAACAAAGGAAATAAAACTCCACTTTTACATCAAAGCTCAAAGCAGGGCTCCTTAACCTGGGGTTAAGATCTTGTTTTAAAATATTTTGATGATTATGTTCTAGAATAATTGGTTTCCTTTGCTAGCCTTTGTATTTTATTTTATGCCCTTAAGTATATTATTCTGAGAAGGGTTCCATAGGCTTCACCAGATTGCCAAAGGGATGGTCCTGACACACACACACAAAGGTCTAGAAGTTTTGATCTAAACAAACCAAGTCTTTTATTAAGGAAGGAGCAGTCTCTTCCCGCCCTGTACTTCCTCTTCCCTTCACTCTGGTATCTTCAACACGGAGCTTCCCTCGGTCTCCCCACAGCAAATCCCCCAGCATCACAGGTTACCCTCCAGCCCACACGCTCCCGGAATTCTACACAACCTTTGAATGAAATCCCGCAATAGCCCTGGGGTCTCTTGCCCTGCGTCCTTGCTAATCGCCCCCACGCACACTGCGCCCTAACCCTCACAGCTGGAGAGATTCCAGAACCGCTTGAGAGAGTCCAAATTGAATCTGCGAAGCGGGGTCCACACCCCTACTCTAATCGTCAAATTCGGATAACGAATCTTGCCAGATTTTCTATAGTTCCTTTCCCGTTGTATGAATATTTTTATGCGATTAGTAATTTATAACAATTGTTTACCCTAGGTGTTTCTCCATGGCCAAAAATGATTGTTTTTATTCAAACTATAACAATACTGCAAATAATGAGGGAGGAATAATTACTTTTCAGCCTCTTGCGTAGCTGCCAATCATTTAGATTGACAGCGATCCGATCCCCTCCGTGTTTCGGTTACAAGCCTTTTCTATCATTCCTGTGAGTTCATTAGTGTTTGTATTAATAAAGCGACTTCAGTTTCTAGCCTTACTTCGGAGTAGTATGGCAGACTTTGCAAAAAAAATAACTGTCCCGCGATCCTGGCGGGATGCATAGCCCGTTTTAGTCGGCGATTTGCCGGAGTTTGTTAATTAACATCAAGCACCGCTTGGCCCTCCAGAGCCCTCTGGCTGGGAAGTGAAAGCCAAAGACCCCGGGAGACAACAGCTCCTGTACTCTGCACCCTCAACTTTTAGACCAGGCATGAACGTACAGTTGTTCTCATTACTCCCCTTTTAGGACATCCCTTTCTTTCCAGAGCTTACTTAGCACTTTGCCAGACAAATAGTAATTGCTTAAAATGTGTTTGAGTATTAGGGCCCGCAGTTTTATCCCGACCCCAAAACTGAAGCCTTTAGTTCCTGAAGTCTAGACTAAGCTATATTGGGGCTTCTTTCCTCCTCTTCCAGTATCAGTCCTTTCTTCCTCCAATCGAGTCCCCCCCCCCCCGCTCCCTAATATTCCCTCTGCCTCTACCCTCCCTCACCTCTGCTCCCCCATCTACCAGAAAACACCAGCTCCTGCTCCGCTTTCAAATACCTCTGTTCTCATCGTGGTTCTTACGTAAGTTCACTTTAATTTTAAACATTCACACAATAATTTTAATTCCCCCGTATATTTTCCCCAAACTTATAGATACAATAACTATTCTTACATTCCCCAAATATGCAGACTCTTAGGACTCATAAACACACACACGCAGGCACAGAGCTGACTTTTGCCAGCTTTAACACAGAAGCCCTACCTAGAGCGTGCTCACCTTCTTAGAAACATCTGTCTCACCACTTCCGCCCAATATACCCACCTACTATATATCCTACCTACTGCAATCTCAGTCTAACGCCGCACGTAAACTAATTCTCTGTCACACACACACACACACACACACACACACACACACACACACACACACACACACACACGCACGCAGCAGGAATTGGGCAAGGGGGTTGGCGGACTAGCCCTTGTTCTTACCCAGCATCTTGCTGAGCTCCGCATTGTGTAAATCGGGGTTTTGCACTGCCAGTCGCTTCCTCTCGTCCTTGGCCCATACCATGAAGGCGTTCATGGGCCGGCGGATGCGACTCTCCGCGCCCTTATCCCCCGGGGTACGATGGGATGCGGGCGAGGCCAGCCCGTCAGAGAGCTCCCCATCCAAAGCCTGGCACTCTAACCCGTCCGGCCAGGGGTAGGCGCCCAGCAGCGTGGCCATGGTCGCCCAGACTACTCGCCTCACCCTGACCTTCTTGGCTGGGGTCGGCCTAGGCTCTGACCCTCCGGCGCCAGCAGCCCAGCTCGCCAGCTGATTCACGCGGGTCAGGTCGGGGGCGCCCCACAATCGACTGCGGCGGCGGCCTGCCCTCTATATATCAGCTCCTGGGCTGTCGCTTCCTCCAATGATACTTAAAGGTGCAGCGGCTCCTCCTTCCATTCCGGCTAACTATGCCCCCTCCCAAAGGGCCAGGGCCAGTGGAAGGCTGCTCCGACCTGCCAAGGACGGGGGAGGTGGAGAAAAAGAGTACGGACACACCCCCAAGACTAGGCAGTTCACCGCACCCGCCCCCCACCCCTGCCCCACCCCCTCCAGGGCAGTCCCGCTTCTCTAGGCTGAAGCTCCGAGGTGAATCTGCTTGGTGAGTTTCTCTACCTCGTGGAGAGTACAGCGCGTCTGGAGTGTTAACTCTTAGAAACAAACTTTTTTCCCCCCTTTTGGCCAGTACTTTTTGACTCTCCTTACCCTTATCCTACTGAAAGGCTCGAGGACTAGAGGGCAGGAGAATAAAATTCAAGTCTTTGCTGCTTACTTCTGGTCTGACCGTGAGGCTCTCTGAACCTCGGTTTCCTCGTCTGTGAAACGGGGATACTGACACCTGCACTGTCTTCTTCCCTGGATTATGTGAATGAATGAATGAATGAATGAGCAAAATAATCAACGTTCATTTATTAATCTACATACAAGTAATTGTGCTAAGCGTTGGAGACACAGAACCAAGTACAAGAAGTGGCTCATAACCACAAAGCTATTATTTTTTTCCACCCAGAAGTGTGGGTGGTAGAACCCACTAAAATTGTTTAAAGCGGCTACTAAGCGCTAGAGGACTTTTTCTGAAATAGTTCCTTCAGACTCACCCCTATAGGTGGGCTAAAAGAAGAGAAACAGATCAGAGCCTCTGGAACATTTTTCTTCCCTCCCCTCCCCTTCCCCCTTCCCCCAGTCTTCTCCCACTAGTGCCCTGGAACTGAGCATCTTCATTTCGTTTCCGGAGACTTAGGTTCTGACTCCGAAGTGCATTACCACAAATAAGACATTAACAAACTCCGCCTGATATTGGAAACTCGGGGGGTGGGGTGGGGGGAGCATTCTGGCCTATTCCAGTCAGCCACTGACTCAACCAAATGCAGTACACGCCAGAATCCTAGAATTCAGCCCAGCCAGATCCCTATCGACCCACAAAAAGTTCCTTTGCCTTATCCCCCCTTCCCTCCCCTCCCCACTAGTAAACTGAACCTGGTTCTTCGAGTTAAAACAAATCAATGATAACATTGAAAAAGAATAAGGCTCACCGAAAAATATTAGAACCAGAGCAGAAGTTGTTTATTTTTTTTCTTCAAAAGAACAAACTGGGCAGTACAAAACTAGTTTTCGAACCAAGTCTGAAGAGAACCCACAATTTCTTTGGTACAGCCAGTCTTTCTTGTAGTTAGGAGTCAAGGGTCCCCAAATAACCCTTACTTCACTTATTCTACTCTTTCAGCCCTTCCGTTGTCGGGACTCGAGGAGGGATTCTACCCCATAGTGGTGCCAGAGGGCTCAGGGGGCCCAGAGAGCCTCACCATTCCCTATTCTCCAGTCAGGTGCTCATACTAGAGAGGAGACAGGGATCTTGGAATCCTCCATCTGGATTCCATACTATGTAGGAAGGGTGTTGATACAGGAGACCCTACCGTCACTTGTCTGTGAGGAAGAATTCCTGGAGGAAATGAGATGAAGGTAAGGAAGTAGGTTTCAGTGATTCTCTTTCTCTCTCATTTCCTTTTCTTCCTGCTTCTTCTAGCTTTCTTTCTGGGGAGATTCCAATCCCTTCCCCCTCCATCCTCCACCCCACTTCTGTTCTCTCAATGAGAAGTCTGACTTTTCCTCTCTAAACCCACTCTCCCAACCCTCTGCTAGTCACACCCTTCCAGTCAGCAATGGAGGTCATCCTTGCCTCTCCTATGCCTGAGGGCACCTTAAAACCCTTAGAGCAGAGAACTGGCCTGGTGGAAGCAGCTTCTATGCACAGATACAGTACAGATATAAAGAATACAGATGTGACTCTACTTCCTGAGCCAAATGCCAATTACATGTCCAAAGCAGGAGAGGGCAGGAAACTGATTTGAGGTTGATTCTAATCCTTCGCTCCTTACAGCTCCATATCCAAGAATCTTAAGCATGTTAGAACTTATGAATTAAGGCAGCTTTGTGAGGGATAAACTGCTATACCTATGAAAAGTGTTATTAGTAGTAAGATTTTAATTACCAAATCCATTTTATGCAGCTACAGGGGCATAGAAAACCTACATATTCAAGATATTGTATGAATTCTTTATGTAGTTTTAAAAATATCTGCAAGGGGTGAATGATGTGTAGGAAATGGACTTCAATGCAGTTCTAGCAAAGGTGGCATATAACCCCACAGGATTTTCATTATATTTACAGGATGCTCTGTATATAACAGCATGTCCAAACTATGGTGAATATATAAAGAAATTGCATGTTCCATTGCTAAAGATCCATATTTTTTTTTAATTTTTGCATGGTCTTAGATACAACAGAAGCTAGAGATTGGGGAGACCTATTTCAGGCTGTCATCAATTCATTTAAGCAACATCAGACCAGTCTCTTCTTTCTATGACTGGATCTCAGGTTTGTCATCCATGGAGGAGTAGAGTTAGAAGAGAAAGATAGAAGAGAGGAGGAGTGGGGAGGAGGGGAAAAGGAAGAGGGGAGGAGGAGGAAAGAAGGAGAAGGCAAGAGGATGGAGAAGAAAGGGGGAAGAGAGGGAAAGAAAGCTCTTTTAAGGAGTTAACTAATAGCTTGACAATGTATAAAGGACCTATGTTGGAGCTGGGAGATCTGAGTTCAAACCTTGATTCAGAAACCTGGAGTCAGTCACTTAACCTCTCAGCACTTTAGCCAACTATAAATTATGAACACATCGATGCTTTGCATTTAATAAGAAATTCCTAAACTCTACACCAGTGAAATCAGTGATCTGGAGCTCCACTACTATAAAGCTTTCAGCTGTACAAAGCACTTTGTATACATTATTTCATCTGGATCTCACAAAAACTTTTTGAGGGTAGGTACTATTAACCCTATTTAACAGAGGTGGAAACTGAGGCTGAGAAGTTAGCTACTTTGCTCAGTGTCACACAGCCAGTACCTATGGGGGGCAGGATTTGAACTCAAGTCTGCCAGATTCTAGGATCTATTTAACACCTGAGATTCCTTTCAGCTCTAAAGTTTTAGTATTCTATAATTACAATCTTCAATTCAGACTGTCAAATGGACAAAGGATTAGATTTAATCTGAGTTTTCCCCGAGGACAATAAGAACCAATGGAAGGAAATTACCCGGAGACAGAGTTAGGTTTAGTTTAAGGAGAACTTTTTAACAGTTTGGAGATGTTTAAAACTGGAATGGATTCTCTTGTAAGGTAGTGATTTTCCAGTCCCTAGAAATGTTTCATTAAGAGATGGATTAATGGGTCAGCCATGTTTAGAGGAAATTTCTGCCTTGAATATGAGGTTTAGATGAACTGATCTCTTAAATTTACTCCCAAGAATCTATGAAACTATGACTATCTCTGGATAATTCTAATCTGTCTCCTATCTCAAAAAAAAAAAAATCGGATTGTCCCTATCCGCACTCCAGTTGACCTCATTTTCTCCAGCTCATATCCTGTTCAAACAGAGGCTGCATGGCCCCTTGACCAGGATGTCGTAGAAGGGGGATTCCTGCCTGAGGTAGGAAACTTCGCTTCTCTTGCAGCTCTGAAATTTGAAGATTTTACAACTGAGTCCTCAGACAACTTAGTTCTCCCTTACCAGAATCGGCACCTTTACCTTGCATAGGACTCTTATGGATGCCTCAGCCTGAGCTGAATTCTGGAGCAAGAGAAGTGCTCATAGATATAATCTGCAAGAGCAGAGGAGACAAAGAGGTCGGGTAGGAGAAAAATTCATAGCCCAGGTACCTCGGAGGCTACAAAGAGGTGTAGTGCATTCCTGAACCCAATGCAATCAATCCATCATTGGCAGATTCCCTTCAGATGGAGGAGAGACGCACTCTCTGTCTGTCTCTGTCTCTCTCATATGTTGCGGGAAAGAGCTGGAAGAAGGTATCCTAAACCACATTCCAAAATCTCATCTCGACTCCTCAAAAAAAAAAAAAAAAAAAAAGGAAACGTTGAGTTCTTGGCTGGCGGAGAGGAAGGAGGGGTGAGGAAGCAGCAGCGTTCAATCTCAGTTTAGGGGGTGAGGTAGTGCATGACATTACTCAGGTCCAACCTCCAGACCGTAAACCCAGTTTTGATTCCTGCAAACTCTCTCCTCAGCTCGGGAATTTGTCGAGATGTTAGGGAAGTGAGACAGGGAATGCTTGGGGCAAGCTTAATTTTTTGGTGCTGCGCACTGCATACCAAGCTAAATGTAAAGAAGAGAATCAATTCTCCCATAAATAAAAAGAAAGTCCGGTTCCTGGCGGCTCCCTAGGCTCTTCCTGCGGAGCCCCGCCCTGGAAAAGTTAGAACAAGCTCCAGGAAATTGCAGGACTTTATAGACTGGATTCCCCGCTCCCTAGCTGGAAGGAGGGTCCCTAGGATCTCTGTCCCAGAGCTGGAGGAACACTTTCTACTAAGAACAAAGGAGAACCCTGGTAATTCTTTAAGAAGAGTAAAATGCTGGAATGCACCCAAGACCTTAAATAAAAGAAATACATCTAATCATAACTGGGAGAGGGAGAGAATGTATAGGGAGTGAGGTAGGGGGTGGAAAAAGACACAAGAGTGAGGATGGGGAGAGATGGATGGAGAGATGGTGAGCTAGGGAAAGAGATAGAAGAAAGAAAAAAGATAGAAGGAAATATAAAAAGAGGAAAAGAAATGAGAAAGAAAGAGAAATAAAAGGCTAATGAAAACGTAAACATGAAAGAAAAGGGAAAGAACGAAATTAAAAGGGCAAAGGAAAATTTTTTGAAGCGAATAAAAGTAAAAAGAAAGATGAGAAATAAAACGAGGAAAAGAGAAAGAACTAGAAAGAAACAGAAAGAGGATAAATTATTGAGTGAATGCGGTAATAGTGAGGATTCTTTTTCTATCTCTGAAATGGCCTGAATTTCAGCCACACTCGTGAGGAAGGCAGGTGCGTGACAAACACAAGACGAACGAGGAACCCTTTATACTGATGGGTTTGTACTCAATTTGGATCCCTCCAGGTCCTGGACAACTCTGGCAGCTACCAGTCAAGTTCTGGACAGTCTCCAAGGGCGTCGTCTAGTTCCGCAGATCAGGGGACCTTTCTGACCTGGTCACTCAGCTTTCGTACTGACTCTTGCCTCCCGCCTCCCGCCTCTTCTCTGGACTTGATGACAGCATCTCAGTGAGAAACGGCGGCCAAACCTCAAGTTCAGCTCGTACGCAAACTCATTCCACATCCCGAAGCCCTCGCCCCGCCTCTTTCTTTCAGTTCCAGGAGAAAGCCCTGGGGAAGTTAGGCGCTGGCCTCCCTTGACTCAGAGCTGAGCCTCGGCTTCCCGGAGGACACACACCTTACTGAGAAGAATGGGGCGCCCTGGAGAGCGCTTTCCTCTCCTAAACCCCGACCTCTCCAGTCCCCTTCCCTCCCCCACCCCCATTCTTAATCCGCTCTGATCGATAGGAGGTGGGAGAGAGGGGAGCGGGGAGAGGGGCGGTGGGAGTGGGGTGTCTTAGAACTATGGGGGGTCGGATGAAAGGACATATAACTCCACATTTTAAAATTAAGGGAATAGAATCCACGTCTCTGGTCTCCCTATCTACTTTTTTTTTTAATCCTTTGCGTGTCAAGGGGTGGGGGTGGGAAGGAGAGGAAGGAGGGGTTCTTTGCCCTTTTGGGCCCCACCCAGGCGTGAGACAAACGTGTTCACTGCCCAGGTAATGTATGTAATGTACAAACAATTCTGTGGCAAGCTCCTTGCCCCAGCAGAGCATATTTCTATTCCCTAGGCAGCAGCATCTGATACTCTGGGATCAGGTGGGCATTTTCTCTGCTCCACACTCTTCTAAGACTATGCCCTATTCCCCAAAGCCCGCCCCCAGCAGCTTTGGCTGGGGGGGGGGGGGAAGGAGGGGGGAGAAAGGGGGAACCGGCACACTTAAATCTGTCTGTTTTCATCACCTGTCTGGAATGACTCTACCTACCTCATCTCGGGAACTAAAGAGTTCACTGAGGCTGTTGCAGTTTTTCAGAGCTAAGGACTGGGGGCAGGTGCTTGTGTATGTGGGTGTGAGCTCCTCTTTCTCTAAAATAGAGAGTTCATTGGAGATGCTTTGCGGGAGGGGGCGAGGGCGAGGGCTCGCAACTTTTAAACTTAACATTCTTCCTCTCTTTTGTAGGATGCTGGCAGATAGGTGGCGTAGTGTATACCGCTCAGGAAGACCTGAGTTCAAATGTGACCTCGGACCTTCCTTAGTGGTGTGACCCAGGGCAAAGCAGTCTGCCTCAGTTTCCTCAGCTGTAAAATGGGATTAAAAATAGCACCTACCTGGTAGAGTTGTGAAGATCAAATGAGATATCTGTAAAGCACTTAACCCAGTGTCGGGCACATAGTAGCTGTTAAATACATATTTTCCCCTCTGTATCCTTCATAATACAGAACAGAGGGCTGGCCAGTGTTCATAGAGAGGTTGTAATAGGAATGGAGGCAGTGGGGGAGGGGAGGATGACCCTGTACTGAGGTCTGATACAGTGTCTGGCACAGAGTAGAATTTTATACATGCTTGTAGACTTGGCAAGAGACCAGTTGCAACAGGACAAAAGAGTAAGGAATTCAAGAATATAGGGCAGGAAACAGTTGAAACGGTCAAGACTAGGAAGGGAGAAAAGACCAAGACAAAAGTAGATGGACAAGAGGTTATAATGAAGTCAAAGAAGAGTCCAAGAAAATGATGTCTCAAAGAGAAATCTGGATGACTCAGTTTACCTCTTCCCTTTGAGAAACCTCAGAACCAAGCACTTCTGTTTTGGGTTGAACTATGGACTTTAGAGTTGTTTGGGAACTTTAGTGTAGGTGGGATTTGTGGACATAACCAATGTTAAGTACCTTTTATTTGTTTTGAAGGCTTCCCTTACTGTGTTAAGTCTCCTCTCAGGCACCCAGCTCCTGAGTTTGACCCTTGCCTTTGATGTGTTATGGCTGACCCCTAGGTGATACCCCTGAAGCTGCTGCAAAGAGGTTTGTAACCTGTTTGTGATTTGTCTCTGCAGGCTTACTGTAGTAAATTCTCCAGAGGGTATAAGAGACCCCCCTCAAGTTCCATTTCTCTTCGAAGTTGGCAATTAGCATGGTGTTTTCTCCCAGAGTGGAGTAGGCATCAGAGCTGGACTTTAGTGTGATGCCTTCTCCCAAGGATACAGTTCTCAGAGTCCCCAGGGTTCATGCCCTGTGTGGTAGTTGGCCCTGGGCTCTGTGTGGTGGCTGGAGTATGAACCTATCCCTATTCCTGATTAAAGAGTGGTTTTTCTGACTACTTTGGTAGTTCTGTGTTATTTCCAAGTCAACAGATGCTATATGAATTTTAAAAAATCCTTGCCTTTAGTCTTAGTATCAATTCTAAGAAGAACAAGGGTTAGGAAATTAGGGCTAAATGACTTGCCCAGGATCACAAATCTAGGAAGTGTCTCAGGCCAGATTTAAACCTAGGTCCTCCTGACTCCAGGCACCAAGCCACCTAGCTGCCTCTCTCTGTCTCTCTGACTCTGTTTTTGTCTCTGTCTCTGTCTCTCTCTTTATATATACATACACTTCCTGTACATAATAGAGAAAATCATGATTTCATCTGAAATAATTTCTTTTCTGTATAAATGTTTATATATTTATTTGCTGGTATTTGTTAAGTTCACAGGTTGGACCTGTGTTTTCACTGTTATCTGGAACTTCTAGGTAAGGAACTACCATTTCACCTTCTCAGCAATTTATTGTCTTAGAGAATTGTTTAGATGACCACTGAGAAATAAAGTAACTTGCCCAAAGTCCCACAGACAACATGTGTCAGAAGCAGGACTTGAACCCAGACATATTTGTCTCTAAGACCAGCTCTCTACCCACTAAACTACACTTCTCCAAGTTAATAATAAAAAAATTAAAAGTCTTAAGAGGAATGAAATAGAGGGAGAATTAGGACAGTATATTATGATTCGAGAGGAAATTCAGAGTGCAAAATCATAGAAATGGTACCATTATATGTCTGGTCATTATCACATAGTCTAGGACAGTGATGGCGAACCCCCCCCCAGAGCAAGTTCTGTGCCCCTCCCCTCCACCACATGCTGACTACACCCTGCCTCCCCCCCCCTCCCCGTGACTACACCTTTACCCCACACTGGAGAGGGAGAAAGCACTCTCACTAGGTTGCTCAGTGGAGGGGCAGGTGATATGAAAAAAATCTCATCAGGCACAGTGGAGAGGGAGAAGGGAGCAGCTTTGCCCAAGTCCCTCTGCTTTCCTAGTAAGGAACTCCGTGGGGTAGGGGAGGGAGGGTGGCCATGTGCCCACAGAGAACACTCTGTGTGCCATCTTTGGCACCTTTGCCATAGATTTGCTATCACCAGTCTGGGATATAACCAGTGCTAGGGCAGCCAGGTGTCTGGTTCAGTTTGCTGCTCTTCTGGCTTAGAATTGGTTCTAAGAGAGAAGAGAAGTGTACTATATTATAAGAATGATATATACTATCGTTCAAAATATTTCCATTATTCATTTTTGTAAGAGAATAATCATATACAACTAAAACCCAAATTGTGTACCTAAATAAATAAATCATAAATCATGTTTTCATCTTCATTTTTATTCCAATAGTTCTTTCTCTAAATGTGGAGAGCATTCTTTTTCATAAGTCCCTCAAAATTGTCCTGGATCATTGTATTGCTATTAGTAACAAAGTCCATCACATTTGATCATTCCACAATATTTCAGTTACTATGTGTAATGTTTTCCTGGTTCTGCTTATTTCACTCTGCATCAGTTCAAGTAGGTCTTTCAGCTTTCTGTATATAGTGTATATATGTATATTAGCAGTTCACAAATATTTATGCTATACTATTTGATTTATAACTTTATATGTCATTAAAAATCCATGCCCAACAGAAAAAAAGAGAAACTCAATATTTATTTGTTCCTCCCTACTTTCTCACTTGATGACCTCCTTAGCCCTCTTGAATTCAGGTATCATATTTATGCAAATGAATCCCATATATTTCTAGTTTCTTTTCTGAGCTCCTAGTGGGCATTTTCAAATGTTATGTCCTACAGGCATCTGGATATGTCCAAAATGGAACTCGTATTTCCCCCCAAACCCTTCCTTCTTCCAAATGTCCTTATTACTATTGAGGTCACTATTATCCTCCCACTAATCTAGGCTCACAACCTTAAATGTTCTTGTCCTCTCACTCACTTCACATATCCAGTTTTGTCCCTTCACAACATCTCTCATGTATGTCTCTGTTATTCCTCTCCTGCGGCCATCACCATAGTTCAGGCCTTCATTACCTTGTCTTGACGATTGCAATTGCTTTCTTCTTGGTTTTCCTGCTTTGGGTGGCTCTCCACACTCCAATCCATCTTTTCATTTTTAATTATTTTTTTTCAATTGTCAAGCATTCATTTTTTCCTTCCTCTCAGTCTCACCCATGAACCACCATTGGAGAATAAAAAGCAAAACCCTTGGAACAAATATGCACAGTCAAGCAAACAAATTCCCATGTTGGCTATGTCAAACAATGTGTTTTGCATTCTGCATATTAGTGCACCACCTCCCTCCCAGGAAGTGGGTAATATTCTTCATCATCAGTCTTCTGGCATTATGGAGCCAAACAGATTAAGTCTAATTCATCTTCCATGTGACAGCCTTTCAAGTATTTGACATTTATCATGTTCCCCAGTCCCTTCCCTCCTCCCCTCCCCAAGCCTCTTCTTCCTCAGGCTAAACCAGTTCTATCAATCAGTCCTAATAAGTATGGACTCAAGGCCCTTCACCATTATGGTTGTCTTTTTCTGGATACTGTCCAGCTTACCAATATCCTTATAAAATTTGCTAGTCTACCTCAAAATATTACTGTATTAATTACTATATTAACAAGCCCAATGTACTTATTAAGTGCATAACACTTAAAAATGTTTATTGAATAGCTGAAATCTTGTTCTGCTACATATATAGCTTAGTATTCTGTGCAGTATATCTACATACATATACATATATGTATGCATGAAAATCAATACATGCTTACAATATCTTATTCCAGCTTGTACTATTCTCAAATGGTGCCAACTCTGCCCTACTCAGTAATAATCTTGCCTTCAATCTCATATGCTACTGTACTTCTCCCTTAACCCTATCCTTTTACCACTTATTAAGCAAATATATTTCCTTATTAATTTATTATTTGATTAAAGCTATTTGTGTATGTTTCATAGCACCCTATCAGACCATAACCTCTGTAAGCATTCTTGGGTAAACTCCCTCAGCACCTAGGACAGTGCTCAGTGAACAATAGGCATAGTTGAAATTGTTTGAACAAAATTGAAGGGAAGCAACAAGAATAACGTACTGGAAATCAGAGTATGTGGGTTTGTTCTGCTCTTGAGCTATGTTATTAAGTGAATGAACTGCCAATCAAACTACCTTACTCAATATTTCCTGTACTAATGGAATCCATTCCCCATGCTTTTCCTTTTCCAGGCTTCTTCAAGTCATTTAGTAGGCATAGAATGCTTTTCATCCCCACTAACCCACCCTTTCTTCCCCCACAACCTCTAACAACTCACCCCAAATCTTAGTTGAATTTCATGTCGCTCTTCCAAGACCTAGTTCAAATGTTATCTCTTTCTTATAAATTTCCATAATTTCTTCTTCCAGAAGGAATATTTAAGGATAATGAAGTGTTTTTTTTTCTATTCCAGCTCAATGAAATGGAGAGTACATGAAATATTATCCAAATTTTACAGATGAAAAATCCGACTTTGAGAGAAGTGAAGTGATTAGTCTACCATCATATAACTAATGAATGTTTAAAGTAGGATTGAAACCTAGGCTTCCTAACTTCAAATCCAGCACCCCTCTCAGTATAGTACACTGTCTTAAGAGATTCCTCTTTATATGCTTTACATTCTTTTAAAAATGTTTCATTGATGCCTTTTTTAAAAAAAAATGTCATTTTCAAAGAAATTCTTCTTCCAACAGAATACTGCCTATATTACACACACATATATGTATAAAATCTTTCACTGTCATCAACCTTCTTGAATGACATGACCAGTAGTGGTATCCCAGAGCCAAAGTTTACACACAAACAGTTCATTCACTTTTTTTTTAAAAAGCTCCAAAAATTTAAATTTAATTAAATTTAATTTTTTGAAAGTTTTATTTAGTCAACTTAGAATATTTTTCTTTGGTTACAAGAATCATGTTGTTTCCCTCCCCTCTCCCTACCCCTTCCACTGGGTTTTACATGTGTCCTTGATCAAAACCTATTTCCAGGAAGGGAAAGACTTTAAAACCAAGCAAGACATAGAAAGAGTCACAAAATGTAAAATAAATAATTTTGATTACATCAAATTAAAAAGTTTTTGTACAAACAAAACCAATGTAACCAAAATTAGAAGGGAAGCAACAAATTGTGAAACACTCTTCATAACAAAAACCTCTGACAAAGGTCTAATTACTCAAATCTATAAAGAACTAAATCAATTGTACAAAAAATCAAGCCATTCTCCAATTGAAAAATGGGCAAGGGACATGAATAGGCAGTTTTCAGCCAAAGAAATCAAAACTATTAATAAGCACATGAAAAAGTGTTCTAAATCTCTGATAATCAGAGAGATGCAAATCAAAACACACTGTCTTCCAGTTTTCCCAACAGTTTTTGTCAAATAGTGGGTTTTTGTCCCAGAAGCTGGGTTCTTGGGTTTGTCATATACTACCTTACTGCGGTCACTTACCCCAAGTCTATTCCACTGATCCTCCTTTCTGTCTCTTAGCCAGTACCAAATTGTTTTGATGACCATTGTTTTATAGTATAGTTTGAGATCTGGTACTGCAAGGTGCCTTTCCTTTGCATTTTTTTTTTCATGATTTCCCTGGATATCCTTGATATTTTGTTCTTCCAAATGAACTTTGTTATGGTTTTTTCTAATTCAGTAAAAAAGTTTTTTGGTAATTCAATGGGTATGGCACTGAATAAGTAAATAAGTTTGGGTAGGATTGTCATTTTTATTATGTTAGCTCATCCTACCCATGAGCAGTTAATGTTTTTCCAATTGTTTAGATCTAGTTTTAATCGTATGGAAAGTGTTTTGTAGTTGTGTTCATATATTTCCTGTGTTTGTCTCAGCAGATAGATTCCTAAGTATTTTATATTGTCTAGGGTGATTTTAAATGGAATTTCTCTTTCTAATTATTGCTGCTGAAATGTGTTGGAGATATATAGAAATGCTGACGACTTATGTGGGTTTATTTTGTATCCTACAACTTTGCTAAAGTTGTTGATTATTTCAACTAGCTTTTTAGTTGATTCTCTAGGATTCTTTAAGTAGACCATCATATCATCTGCAAAGAGTGATAGCTTGGTCTCCTCTTTGCCTATTTTGATGCCTTCAATTTCTTTTTCTTCTCTAATTGCTACTGCTAGTGTTTCTAGTACAATGTTAAATAATAGAGATGATAATCGGCATCCTTGTTTCACTCCTGACCTTATTGGGAATGTATCTAGTTTATCCCCATTGCAGATGATGTTTACTAATGATTTTAGATATATGCTGTTCATTATTTTTAGGAAAAGCTCTTCTATTCCTATAGTTTCTAGTGTTTTCAATATGAATGAGTGTTATATTGTGTCAAAGACTTTTTCTGCATCTATTGAGATAATCATGTGATTTTTTGTTGGTTTGCTTGTTGATGTGGTCAATTATGTGGATGGTTTTCCTAATATTGAACCATCCTTGCATTCCTGGTATATATCCCACTTGATCATAGTGAATAACCCTCATGATGACTTTGCTAAAGTCTTTTTTGCTGGTATTCTATTTAAGATTTTTTTATTCATGTTCATTAAGGAGATTGGTCTATAGTTTTCTTTCTCTGTTTTTGACCTGCCTGGCTTTGGAATCAGTACCATATTTGTTTCATAAAAGGAATTTGGTAGAACTCCCTATTTGCTTATTATGTCAAGTAGTTTGTATAATATTGGGATTAGTTGTTCTTTGAATGTTTGATAGAATTCACTTGTGAATCCATCAGGTCCTGGTGATTTTTTCTTAGGGAGTTCTTTAATGGCTTGTTCAATTTCTTTTTCTGATATGGGATTATTTAAGAATTCTGTTTCTTTTTCTGTTAATCTAGGCAATTTATATTTTTGTAAATATTCATCCATATCACCTATATTGTCATATTTATTGCCATGTAATTGGGCAAAATATTTTTTAATGATTGCCTTAATTTCCTCTTCATTAGAGGTGAGGTCTCCTTTTTCATCTTAGATACTGTCAATTTGGTTTTCTTCTTTCCTTTTTTTATTAGATTGACCAATATATTGTCTATTTTGTTTGTTTATTCAAAATACCAGCTTCTAGTCGTATTTATTAATTCAATAGTTCTTTCACTTTTGATTTTATTAATTTATCCTTTAATTTTTAGGATCTCTAATTTAGTTTTCATCTGGGGATTTTTATTTTTTTGCTTTGTAGTTTTTTGATTTGCATGGCCAATTTATTGACCTCTGCCCTCCCTAATTTGTTAATATATGAACTCAAGGATATAAATTTCCTCCTGGGAACTGCTTTGGCTGTCTCCCATAGATTTTGAAATTATGTCTCATCATTGTCATTTTCTTCTATGAAATTATTGTTTCTATGATTTGTTCTTTAACCAATTTTGGAGGATCATATTATTTAATTTCCAATTAATTTTTTATTTATTGCACTATGATCTGAAAAGGTTGCATTTATTACTTCTGCTTTTTTTCACTTGTTTGCCATGTTTTATGCCCTAATACATGGTCAGACTTTGTGAATGTATTATGTGCTGCTGAAAAGGTGTATTCCTTTTTGTCCCCTAAGATTTCATTCACATCTCTTACCTCTTTCTTATTTATTTTTTGGTTTGATTTATCTAGATTTGATAGAGGAAAGTTCAGGTCTCCCACTAGTATTGTTTTACTAACTGTTTCCTCCTTCAACTCCACTAGTTTCTCCTTTAGAAATTTGGATGCTATACCATTTGGTGCATACATGATTACTGATATTTCCTCATTGTCTATACTGCCTTTTATCAGGATGTAATTACCTTCCCTCTCTCTTTTAATCAGATCTATTTTTACTTTGGCTTTGTGTCATGATTGCAACTCCTGCCTTCTCTTTCTCAGTTGAGACCCAATAGATTTTGCTCCAGCCTTTAATTCTTACTCTGTGAGTGTCTACCTCCCTCATGTGGGTTTCTTGTAGACAACATATGGTACGATTTTGGTTTCTAATCCACTCTGCTCTTTACTTTTGCTTTATTGGTGAGTTCATTTCATTCACGTTCAGAGTTATAATTGCCACTTGTGTATTCCCAAACATTTTGCTATCCTCTCCTAGTTCTGCCCTTTTTTCTTTCACTATATCCTTTTAAACTAGTGGTTTGCTTTTAGCCAGTCCCCCTAATCCCCACCCTTATTATACTTCCCTTTCTGCCCCCTCCATTTTTGTTCCTGTCTTCTTATTTTTTTAGGATCTATTAAGTTCCCTCCCCTCTCTCTTTCCCTCCTTTTTTGTACTCCCTTCCCCCCTGCCCCCCTTAGTTTTCCCTTCTTACTTTCCCTGTAGTGTAAGATAGAATTCGATACCTCAAAGGATCTAGATGCTTTTCCCTCTCAGAATTGATTTCTCTGAGAGTAAGGTTTAAGTATTACTTATTAGCACTCTCTTTCTCTCCTTCTTATAATAGTATTCTTCCCCTCCCTTTCCCATTTGCCTCTTTGTGTGACATAGATTATCCTTTTTATCTTATTCCTTCAAGTTTTTCTTGGTGCAATTTTCTATTCCCCACTCCCCCCTTTTTTTGCATATCATCTTAGATCACTTATTACCTCAATCTCTACCTATGAATGATTCTTCTAATTACTATAATAGTGAATATAATTTTTGAGAGTTACAAATAACACTTCCATACATTAATACAAACAATTTGATCATATTGAAGCCCTTAAAGAAGAAAATTTAAGTAAAAAAAAATTTATTTCCTTTCCCCCCATCTTTCTTATTTACCTTTTTCATGTTTCTCTTGATTTTTGTGTTTGGATATAACTTTCCACTTTGTTCTGGTCTTTTCTTTACAAATATTTGGAAATCTTCTATTTTTTTGAATGCCCATACTTTCCCCCAGAAGCATATAATCAGTTTGGATGGGTAGGTGATCCTTGATTGATGACCCAGTTCTCTTATCTTTCTGAATATCATATTCCAAACCTTGTGGTCCTTTAGTGTGGAAGTTGCCAGATCTCGTGTAATCCTGAATGGTACTCCTTGATATCTGAATTGTCTCTTTTTGGCTTCTTGTAAAATTTTCTCCTTAGCTTGGAAGTTCTTGAATTTGGCAATTACATTCCTGGGGGTTGTCTTTTGAGGATTTAGTGTAGAGGGTCTTCTATGAACTCTTTCAACGTCTATTTTGCCTTCTTGCTCAAGAACATCAGGGCAGTTTTTTTGGATAATTTCTTGTAGTATGATGTCAATATTTCTGTTTATTTCTGGGTTTTCAGGTAGACCAATGATACTCAAATTGTCTCTTTGAGACGGGTTTTCATGGTCTGTCATCTTGTCAGTGCAATATTTTATGTTTTCTTCTATTTTTGTCAGTCTTTTGACTTTGGATTATTAATTCTTGCTGTTTTGCAAGATCATTGGCTTCCAATTGCCCAGTTCTGGTCTTTAAGGACTGGTTTTCCTTTATAACCTTTTGATTTTCTGCTATAATCTTTTGGTTTTCCTTTTTGATTTGGTTTTTTCATGCTTTTCATGACTTCCAGCTGTTTAATTTTGGTCTCCAATTGGGAGTTCCTGTCCTTTATACTGGTATTTTATTTTTTAACTGTTTCCCACTTTTCCTCCCAAAATTCTTGCATCTTTTTCATAAGCTCTAATTTAAATTCTTCAAGAGCTGGTGGCCAATTTCCATTTTTGGGGGGGAAGGTTTGGATACATTAATATGTATGTCCTCTTCTGCTATTTTTTATGTAGTCTGGATTTTTCCTCCATAAAAATAATCTAGGGTCAATGCCTACTTTTTGTTCTTCTTGGTGTTGGGAAGTTGTTTTTCCTGGGAATTTCTGGCCACCACTGTGCTGGTTTTCCCTTCCCTTTCCAGTCAGAAGTTTGAGTGAGGAAGGCAGGCTCTCTGTGTATGGAACTAAGGAGTGTGTTTTTTGCCTGAGGCCACCTCTCAAGTCTCCACAGCTTCTACTGTTTGCCTCCCTTGTCTGCACTATCTCCTCGCCCAAGGTCTGCACTCTTCAGCCTGCTGGGGTCTCAAGGTTAGCTGCTCTTAAGGGTAGGTTTTTAGTGGTCTTAGTCAGCTGCCAAAGACCTAGAGGTGTCCCTCTCTCACTCACTCACTGATTCTAGCACACTGGCTCCATGTGTGAGAGGTGGGGAAGGGTTGATCAGCTCGCATTTTGGTGGAATTTATTTCACCCCCTTATAGTGCGAAAATGCCCAAATCCTACATACTTTCAATGTTGCGCCCTACTGTGGAGTCCCTTCATTCATATGAATTTGGGTATTTTTGGACTTTTGAGGTAGCATATATCGGTAGGCGATGAGGAGAGGAGGAGTCCTACATCTACACTGCTGTCATGTTTACCTGGAAGTCCCAAACTTTTTTAAGATGCTTGCAAGGATCTATTTACTACTAAGCAATAGTATATTTGTATAGCCAGTGGTGTGCTGGAGAGAGCTCATACTGAAACTAAAAAGTTGACTGTTAAATTTTCAGTGTGAGTATTTATACCTTGGGAAATCTACAAATGCTATAAATCAGAACTTGATTTATTGTTTTGTTGATTGGCTAGAAATAAGAAAGTGATGAAGAAAACATGAATAATGCAGATTAACCTTAAAAGAATGTGATCTATTAATATGCCATATATTAATTTTTCTGGAGAACTAGTTATTAAACATTTACAGCCACCACTGAATATATGTCTTCTCATAGACTTCTCAACATTCATTGTTTCAGCCTTTTGTCATCTTTGCAATTCGCAAGGTGAGAGGTGAAGTTATTGTTTTAATTTGAATTTCTGTTATTAGTGATTTGGAATACTTTTATTTATTTGTTTGTTTGTTTTAAAAAAACAAACAACCTTACCTTCTGTCTTGGAACCAATACTGTATATTGGTTCCAAGGCAGAAGAGTGGTAAGGGCTAGGCAATGGGGGTCAAGTGAGTTGCCCAGGGTCATACAGCTGGGAAGTGTGGAATACTTTTAAATGGTTGTTTATTATATTTCTTTTGAAAACTACTTATGTCCTTTAACTTTTTATCTACTAGTCTTATACAGTTGTATCAATTCCAATGATATCTTGGAAATTAGACCTTTCTCAAAGAAATTGGCCCTCCTTTAAATTCTCAGGACATATACCTCTCAGGTAGGCACACTGTCTACCTTGTATTTCAATTGTGCCTAGGCTGTAAGGTTTTTGAGTGGATAGAGTACTGGGCCTGAAGTCAGGAAGAGTCAAGTTCAAGTATACATACTAGTTTTATGACCTTAGGCAAGTCACTTAATCTGTTTGCCTCAGTTTCCTCAACTGTAAAGTGAAGATAATAAAAGAACCTACTTTGTAGTATATTATGAGATTTAAATAATGTTATCTGCAAAGTGCCTAGCATAGCGCTTGACATATAATGTTTATTCTCTTCCCCTCCTTTTAATCTCTGGCGGTTTGGCACTTAGGATTTTATCAGAAAATAGGGTGTAGTATAAAGAGCACTGGCTCTGGGATCAAATTATACTTCTGAAGTTTATTACCTATGACCAAGGGCAAGTGACTTCACCTTAGCTCAGGCTTCTCATCTGTAAAATCAGGGTGTTGGACTAAAGGTGCCTTCAAGCTCTAGATCTGTGATCCTATGATTTGGTTTTTCAGTAACTAGCCCTATCTTTGCCTTACATCTAGGATTCAAATACTCAGGTGAATAACCTCAGTGATCTTGAGGTTCCTTCTAACAATGTCAAGCTAGACCCATCTATATCTGCTTATAACTTTTGTGTATGATCTTCCATAAGTTCAGTGCAGAGGTCTCTCCTAATGTATGGGAGCCATAAGTGTCTGAGGTCAGCTTTGAACCCAGAGCCTCCCATCTGCCCTTCTGATACTCTATCCTTTAAGCCATCTAGAAGCCCCCCCCCCTTTTTTTTTTTTTAAGAATGAGTGCTGTACCTTATCAAGGCTTTTTCTGCATCTCTTGATATAACATGGCTTTCCATTTAACATGATTATTATTTTCCTGATGTAGAATCATCCTTATATCCCTTGTATCAAAAAATTCAATTTGGCAATAACGAATGAATTAATAATGTGACAGGATTACAGGACTGTATTTAGAATGTCTAACTGGTATTCACTAATACTATTGGTAAAGTTCTCCTGTACTTATCCTTCCTTAGTTTATGTATTATGATATTGCATTTTGCAACTTACTGCACTCACTTTGTGTTTCTTTGACTTCTCCATCATGCTCTACCCTCTTTCAGCTTTCTTTTGTATCCTGCCTTTCCCTATTAGATTGTAAGCTCCTCAAAGGAGCTTTCTTTTTCCTATTTGTATCTCCAGCTCTTAGAGCAGTGCCTGGCACACATGGTAGGTACTTAATGTTTATTGACTACATACCATATTTATTTCATAAAAGGGTTCCGATAAAGGGCTTTCTCAATTTGTTGAGAATACTTGTGTGTTGATACTAATTGTTCTTTAAAGGTTTGATAGAATTCTCCTATGAATCCATTCAAACTGGGAGTTTCCCCCTTAATACCTCCCTATCCTGCACTTTGATACTTCCTTTACAGTTAGTTCTATCTCTTTTTTTCTGTGATTGAATTTAGATACTGATTTGGTCTCCTGCTAGTTTGGGTATTTTATATTTTTGAAAGGATTTCCCCATTTCTTTTGTGTCCTCAATTTTGTTAGTATATACAACTATGCATAGTAGGTTTCTGATCATTCTTACTTCTTTTGGTTTCTTTATGATTTCACCTCATTTAATTGCTACTTTGTTGATTTTATTTTCTGCCTTTTTTATATGGGATTAGCTGAAGGTTTATAGAATTAGCTGTCTTTAAAGAAATAGCTTTTAGGGTTTTGGGGTAGTTTTTTAGTTTTCAGTTTGCCTATTTCTCCTTTAATTTTCTTTGTCAGGAAGATCTGAATTCAAATTCTGACACAAAAACGTAAGTTCTGTGACCCAAGACAAGTTATTTAACCTTCTCAGTCTGTTTCCTTGCTTGTAAAATGGGATTAACAGCACCTACCTCAGAGTTCTTGTGAGGATTAGATAACCTGTAAAAACCTTTCCAAACCATAAAGCATTCTATAAATGCTATTCCAATTGTTGGCTTCTCTTCTATTTTAAAATCCAGTGTTCTTTCTTGTACTTATGGGTTTTGTTTCCTCCCAAAGATCTTCCATAAACAAGAAGGGAAGGCTCTCACAGCTATATTGTAACCACTTCCTTGAACTAAAATGTCACAATTTTCATATACATATACAGTAACTGATCGTCAGCTTGTGTAGAATTCTCCACTTATAACCACCCTTTAGGGGCTGCTGGACACAAACCCTTCATTGTTCTACTTCCAAAATCAACCCCTTCTAAAAAGGGTTTTCATTCTGCCTGTCCAAACTAACTAGAAGGCTACTATTCCCACCTGGTATGCCTTTTAGTTTACTGATGAGTCACACGTTGGCTCCTGTGAAGGCACACCTTAGATCCAGAGATTTTTCTTTAAAAGGCTGAAAATGGGAGAAAACCAGACTTTAGCAGGAGATTCAAATGGGGTCTCTGGTGAGGAAAGAGCATCCCAGGCCACCTTCAGGGCTGCAGCTAAGCTGAGCAAGTTGGCCAGCCTCAGACTGGCGGTGACCTCCCTCCAGTACACCGGCATGTTGTAATTCCTCCAGGTTAATTGCAGTAACTTGTCCTACTTGGTCCTGCCTGGGAGTCCCGCAGGAGGGTGGCTGCGGCTGGGGCAGGATCTCGCAGTCCATCACCTGAGCAGGTGAGTCAACATGACCACACCTCACCCCTCTGGCTGCGGGGCCTCTTCACAGGTTACCACCTCCAGTGTGGAGCTTAAATCCTTCCTGGGACCCAGGTGTCTTCCCCATGACCTGACCACACCTTCACTGTCATCCTTCAATCTCATGGAAGATGAATGTGAAAGAAGGCCAAGGTACACGGGTGACACCGCCTTAGAACTCTCAGGTGCATTTTTCCCTCACTGGTGGCATAGACCCATCTTTCTGGAATGGGGAAAGCACCATCCTAGCTCAGTGGGGCAGATGATCCTTAGAGCCCCCTTCCTGATCTAGGCTCTGTGACAAGGGTTCACAATCTTTAGCTGAGGGGATGCCCTTTATTTTTCCCAGGCTCGAATTTCCAAGATCTGTACTTGTGTTTTGGGGTGGGAATGGGGAGACAGGAGGGAAGAGGCATAGGGGGTACAGGGGTCTTAATGCACCAGAAAAGCAAAATCAGAGAAAGGACAACAATGGGGTCTGATAGAAATTCCAGCAAATCAGGGATGGTACTGGGGAGATAAGAAAGTGTTTGGAGTTTACTGGTACTTTCAAATTTATTGTACGGGATCTCAGCTTTTGACTTACCTATGCCTTATTGGTATTGTTTACAGAGGTCTGGGAAGAAGTCTTTTACTTGGACAGAGTATTTAATTCACAGTGGTTGAGAGAGGGAAAAAGAATACTCCTACGTTATATAGCTTTGTGGTACTAACCTTATTTTCCCAAAGTTTTGAAAATCAAAATTAGTCAATTTAACGATTTCTCTTGTCTACTGTCAGTGAGAATGGAAATATAACTGACTCTTTGAGAAACAATGAGGTTTTTTTTCCTATCAGTTGGTCAGATCTTTTTAGAAAGACTTAGGAAGAAACCAGGACAGGAATGGTAAAAAATTCATATCTTGCTACTCACCTAAGGGACAAAGGAATGATGAATTGAGGGTTAAAATAACTGCTAGACAGACTTGCTTCTAGGTTGTCAATCTTGGGTCACAGAATCAAAAGCTGGAAGGAACCTTAGTGATACAACCCCTTTGTTTTACAGATGAGGAAACTAAGGCTTGAGTTCAAGTGTCTTCCCCAAGGCCATACCTTATTTAAACATCAGAAATGAGATGAAAACCCTGGTCTTGGGCCTCCAAAGCAATTTTCCTTTTCACTATAGCATGCCACCTTTCTTGCTGAGTTACAAGATTCCAAGGATTATGCATGATCCATGGTAGGGTTATCCTAAAGTTTTAGGATCATTTTAGGATATGCCTCTTGAATATTGGATTGAATTGTGCGTGTGTGAATGTTTTAAAATGAGCTCAGCTTAGGTTTAGGGTCACATGGGATACAATATCCTCCCTGTTTCTAGAATGAGCTCCATCCTGCCTAGCCTACTAGAGTCCTATATATCCTTTAAAGTCCACCTTAAATTCCTTCCTCATTGTGGACTCCTCCAATCGGTAATCTCCCTCCACAGACACAGAGCACTTCACGATACCCCTCTTATTATCTTGTATCATATCCTATCAGATCGGTGGTTCCCAAAGTGTGGTCTAGAGACCCCCAAAGGTCTCCAAGGCCCTTTCTGGGGGCTCTTGAAATGAAAACTATTTTCATAATCATACTATGGCATTTTAATTACTAATGAAATAATTTATTGATAGATATAACCCATATAACAAGTTCTTTTGAGGGAGAGATGTTTTTAAGAATGTAAAAGGGAGTTAAACCAGTTGTACAAAAACAATCAAGCCATTCCCCTATTGATAAAAGGGCAAGGGACATGAATAGGCAGTTTTCAGTTAAAGAAATCAAAATTATTAATAAGCACATGAAAAAGTGTTCTAAATCTCTTATAATCAGAGAGATGCAAATCAAAACAACTCTGAGGTATCACCTCACACCTAGCAGATTGGCTAACATGACAGCTATGGAAAGTAATGAATGTTGGAGGGGATGTGTCAAAGTCAGGACATTAATTCATTGCTGGTGGAGTTGTGAATTGATCCAACCATTCTGGAGGGCAATTTGGAACTGTGCCCAAAGGGTGATAAAAGAATGTCTGCCCTTTGATCCAGCCATAGCACTGCTGGGTTTGTACCCCAAAGAGATAATAAGGAAAAAGACATGTACAAGAATACTCATAGCTGCGCTCTTTGTGGTGGCCAAAAACTGGAAAATGAGGGGATGCCCTTCAATTGGGGAATGGCTGAACAAATTGTGGTATATGTTGGTGATGGAATACTATTGTGCTCAAAGGAATAATGAACTGGAGGAATTCCATGGAGACTGGAATGACCTCCAGGAAGTGATGCAGAGCGAGAGGAGCAGAACCAGGAAAACATTGTACACAGAGACTGATACACTGTGGTACAATCAAACGTAATGGACTTCTCCATTAGTGTCAATGCAGTGATCCTGAACAACCTGCAGGGATCTGAGAAAAAACACTATCCTCAAGCAGAGGACAAACTGTGGAGGTAAAAACACCAAGGAAAGGCAACAACTTGACTACAGGGGTGGAGGGGATATGACTGAGGAGAGACTCCAAATGAACACTCTAATGCAAATACCAACAACATGGAAATGAGTTCGGACTGAGGACACATGTGATACCCAGTGGAATCGCGCGTCGGCTAGAGGAGGGGTGGCGGGAGGGGGTGGGGAGGAAAAGAAAATGATCTTTGTTTCCAGTGAATAATGTATGAAAATGACCAAATAAAATACTGTTTAAAAACTAAAAAAAAAATGTAAAAGGGTTCCAAGGCTAAAAATTTAAGAATTGATAATGTCGTGAAGGCATCTCATTCCTTCTCTAGTACTAAGCATAATGTTCACTACCCAACAGGTGCTTAATAAATGGCTGGTTGCCTGAATGAGTAAAAAGATCCGGCCTAGTGAAAGGCCAAAAGATGAATTCCATCAAGGGCCATCCCCTAAACAAGTTAGCAATAGACTTTAAGAAAGCCAAATGAACAAAATATGTACTTGTTAAAAAATAATTCTTCCTTTTAAAAAAAGGGTTCACTGCAGGGCTCCTTTAAATAGTGAACAACCATGGTGCATTAGTGATGATTTGATTTATAAACAAGAATTGCATGCAGCATCATATCACACCCCCATATGGATTTTGACAGAACAGAGGCTTGCTTATGTGCAAGATTTCATTGTACGTGCCCATATTAAAAACTGTGTTGCTCCTATTCTTACTAGGCTGGCGACACAAATATAGTCTAAAATGTAATCTCCTTACCTCATTTTGCACACCAACGTTCCCTCTTCCTGAATTTTTGATGCCATTTTAAATCTGTTGTTTCCAGAAACATGCCATTTTAGTTGATTTTCAAGAGCACTTTCATTTTAAAACCTTTTGCCAATTTGTTTATCTTATTCATTAGGATGTGATTCTAATTAGTTAGTCATTAATCTGGCATTATAAATGTACACTATCAGAGTACTAAATCTGACCTCCCAAGGACTGCTGGGCCAGCACAACAGGCTCCAAAATGCAGTGGCTGCAGAAGCCCTCAAGACAAACAGGAGGGTGGTGATGGGGAAGCTCTTACTCAAATAGAAATACAACAAACAGATGCTTGGTGATCCAGAAGCTGAGATCATCGAAGTCGATTGCACTGAAACATTTTTCAGATTTTTTTTTTAAAACACAGGTATCAGCTTGTTCTTATTGGAGTCTAAGAACAGGTGAAGTTGAGAAGCCACAATTTGGTCCATGGCTGGTGCAAAAGGAAATACTCACATTGGCCCTGTTCTTAAAAGAATCCTCTCGGTACCCCTCTCCATACATTTGGGTTATAGATGGAATTACAGAAATAAATCGTTTCATAGGCTTAGAAACAGGCTTCATAGGCCTCTTTGAGGTCATGGGACTTAACCATTTCCACAATAGTTATTGAAAAAGATTGAAAAAAAAATGGACCTCAAATTTCAGAATTCATAAATTTTCACTTGATATGAATAAAAAAATCATATCTTCCTTGGGAGTAAAGTGTAAACTTTATTATCGAACAGTTCCAAGTATTTTCTTGATTGTTTTAAGTACCCTGTAGATCTTGAGGGGGGGGGGGTTACAAGACTGGAGCATAGTTTTTTTAGGGATGAATGAAAATTTGATAATTTTCTAAAGAAAATTAAAACACCAAATACTCACTAAGCATAAGCTTTCCTTATAACCAAAATGGATCTTAAGTATATATATGGAAAGTAAGATCTGAAATGTAAACTCTCCAGTTTTCACCTGAATTATACCAGTAACTAACTGTAGGCCTTCACTTTCTATTTTTTTTTTATAAATGACAATAGAATCCACCTTTCCTAGTATTATACTTTTTTTCCCCCATTCTTTCTTTCTAAACCTTTGCCTTCTGTCTTAGAAGAAAGAAGAGTGGCAAGGGCTAGGCAATTGGGGTTAAATGACTTGCCCTGGGTCACACAGCTTAGGAAGCGTCTGAGACAATTGAACCCAGGACCTCCTGCCTCCAGGCCTGGCTTTTTATCTGTTGGTCCATCTAGCTGCCCCATTTCCATTCTTTCTGGTCAACTATGAATTCATAAAAGGGAAAAAGCCCATGTAGAATTTGGTTATGAAGATATTTGAATGTAAATGAACTGTCTGGGATGGCAGAAGCATATACTAAGATAATCTATGAAAGAAAAATTAGATTATTGTCTTTTGGGAGCAAACTAGCTCTTTAGAACTGTTCTCTCAGGCTTTGAGAAAGAATGCTATCCACAGCTAAAGAAAGGCCTGTTGGAGTAGAAATGCAGAAGAAAACATGATTCATCACTTGTTTATATGGGTATGGGATTTGGGGTTTTGGTTTTAAAAGATTACTCTATTACAAAAATGAACAATATGGAAACAGGTTTTGAGTGATAATACATGTAATTGCTTGTCAACTCCAGGAGAGGGGAGGAAAGAGGAGAAAGAGACAACATGAATCATGTAACCATGGGAAAAAAAAATATTAAAAAAAGAACTGTTCTCTCAGGAAGGTGGGGGGCGGCACAGACCTCTTTCAAGATCCTGTGCTCCTATCGAAGTCATAAACTTTAGAGTCACTTTTCTTTTGCTTTTTAAAAAAACTGCATTCAATTAAGTTCTCTTTTTCCAAACTACCCAATCAATCTTCTGACACACCTATCTCTACAATAATTCCAACTTCTTGAAAAATGATTCCTCTAGCCTTCTGAAATAAAAACTTTTCACTTTAAGACCCAGTCTCAATGATCAAAAAACCATATCCAAAAATATACTTTATCTGCATCTAGGGCACAGACTAGAACATCTATCCTGTTGATTTTCCTGTTGCTGCATTTCAATTGATTCTGCCTAGTAAAATGAAAAGTATAAAAGAAAAATGAGCCTGCTTTCTGATTTTAAATATTCATATTCTCTCCTCATACACTAGTTTTATATACAAGACAGAACAAGTAAAGATAAATTGGTCAAATGTTGTCTCTGATGAAAAGCGACTTAAGCCAATTTTTTTAAGATCAGACAATGGTTCACACTTGATTTAGGAGACTTAGTCTTTTTTGATTTCCAAATTCATAAGAATTATATGTATGTAATAGTCTTTGTACGGAACTGATTCTAGTCAGAAATCCCAGGTTCAAATCTTTTCTCTGATGTTCACTATATGTGTAACCTTGGGTATTAATCTTTCTGATCCTCAGTTTCTACATCCATTTAAAAAAAAGTGGAGGTGGGGGAACTGGATTAGATGACTTTAGAAAGGTCCTTTCAAGCTCTAAGTCCATGATCCTATGGTTCATGTATTCTGAAAGATTTTCGTAAGTATTTCTTACATACTTTCTCAGATTGAAGATTCTTGGAACAATGTTTTTTCTAAGGTGAACCAAGTAAAGGCCAAAAGGTCATCCAATTGTGAGTTATGGTTCTTATTAGCCAGCATCAATCCATAAATCAAATGAAGAGAGCAATGATCTGCCTGCACCACCCTGTGTCACACACCTTCAGTCTCAGCACCAGGGATACTAGAGGTTGGGATTCACTGGGGAGGGGGAGGAGGGAGCTAGTGAGAGGCATGAGGAAGGGGGAGAGAGAAGGGGGGGATGTGAATGGATGAAACAGAAGGGGGGAAGAAAAGAGATGGAGAGAGGAAGAGAAAAAAGGAAGAGGGAGATAAAAGGAGAGGATAAATAAAAAGAGAGGGCCTCAGCACCTGGCCTGAACTTCTTAATGTTACAGTATGTTTAATATTTTGGTTTGGGTACTATAAATGTGCAAAGGTGACTTCTTGGTCATCTGTGTAAATCAATAGTGGGGAGAGATTAACCAACATAAAGCAAAACATACCATAGGGTGTGACATGCTGTAAAATCCAATGAAGCAATACCATTTGGATTAAGCAAGGCTGAAATGGAGAAAATGTTTAAATGTTTAATTTGGTAACTTCCCCTTAGCAGTGACTTGAGATATAATCCAAAGAATGAATTCAGTTTTAATATGAAATTAATAATTTGAAGATTTTTAGCTTTCCATTTTTATTTTATTTTGGTCAAGTTTTGCATATTTGATCATTGTAATTGGGGCAGGGCTGTCCTGGCAATGTTATTCCAGGGCTATTGCTAATCTGGCATCAGGTACAACCAAATACATGCAAATAGCTCCAAAAGGGCAAAATTCAATGTAGGCACCAAAAAATCTCTTATAACACTTATTAGCCCAAAACTACATAAAATTCAGTGAAAACAGTGTGAAGTCATCTAGAATCTTTGGAATGCTTGAGAGCCACTGATCAGTGGGAGAGAAGCAACAGAAATGTCCATACAGAAAGCCAATGAGGGCAAAAAAAAAAAGAAATCATATAATTCCTACTTGGCACAAATGTATTGGTTGGCTAGAAAACAATAGGAACTATTTGATTATAGTCTCTGGCATCGACTCATAATCCTTTAATTAGAGCAAATCTTTCAAAAGGAAGAATAATTTATTATTGCCAAAGGAAGTAGTGGAAAATTCAGATATGTGTGTATGCATATGCACAGGCATATATACCTCATGTACGTTTCTCCCTCCTCTACTCTTCCCCGCCACCCCCAACTTCCAGATAATATAAACAATGCCGGATCCAGGGTCTTTAAAATAATCTTGCTTCAGAGGGACATGATTTGGATTGTTTTTCAAGTTCTTCTGGGAATTTTTTTCATTGGGAAAAATGTGATAAGAGGGCGAGACCCAGCAATCCATGGGCATGTCAAAAGATGTGAACAAAATCATATTGGGTAAACTCTGCTCTGACTTTAGGCCAAGGCTTTTTTATTTGTGTATTTTTTTTTTTTGCATAGAGCTGCACTGAGTATTATGACATTCAAATGATCTAAAAGTCCAAGCGAGAGAATCTATTTATTCAAGGCTTTTCTTCTTCTTCTTTTTCTTTTTCCTCCTCTCTAATGTTTGATCTTGGGCAGATGCCATGTCCATTTCCTCTTTCTTTTTCTTTTTCTTCTTTTTTGGTTCTGTGACAGAGGTTCCTGTACTAGGCTTTTGCTCATCACAAACTAGTCTCTTGTGTGGAGAAGCCTTCAGACACTGCTCATAACCAGGGTCACCAGCCTGGTTCTCAGCAAGGGTTGTTTTCTTTGACTTATGGTCAGGGCGACATCCCTCTTCCTCCTCCAGACTCTCTTTTTTGGGACGCTTGGTCTTGGGTTTGTCCCAGGCCCCAGCTTCTTGTCTTTTCTTCTTGTCTTTTTTCTGTTTAGCTCTTTTATCTTCAAAAGGCTTGGTTTGATCAGAATCTGTATGTATAGCTGCTGACTTGTTCTTTAGTTCCAACATTCGTTTGGCAAAATATTCCTGTACAGTCAGGTTACTGGTCACTGTGGGAGTGGCTTTTTCTTCACTTTCAGCACTAAAATTTTGATCTTCCTAGAAAATAGGGAGAAATGGTTAAAACATAAAAGTTATATTTTGAAAATGAAAGGATATCAAGGAAATACTTTTGATAAAAATTTTAAATAGTCCAGTTTCTCACAATTTAACTGGAAGCCTCTGCCTATACTCATCTATGCTGTGACTATTAGAAAAATTAAGGTAAGGCTCTTTTTTTCTGGCTTTTTTTTTTTTAACTAAACCTTAGATTTATCAGATCTCTGCAGTAGAGAAAAGATAATTTTTCTTTTTGGTGAAAGTAAAAATGGGGAAATGGGCATCCAACTAACATTAACTTGTGTTTGAAAAGTTGGTTTATAAATCATTTATTTGGAACTCAAGAACACTGGGAATATTCCACTCCAAACCCAACCCTAGCTAGTCCTATTTCAATAATAATGAGATTGCTTTTAATTCTGTAAAGAAAGCTCCCCACTCGCAATTATCCATATACATATGATATCAGCAAGAATTCCAAAGTCAGGGAATCTCAGAATATTCACACTGATTGATCATCCTTGAAAATGGGTGGAATATATGCTTTGATATGAAATGTGTACATATGCTCAGAAGGTTTTGGAGGTTAGATAAAATTATGGAAGCTTAATTAAACTGAAATATAACACGACAGAATCACATATGGGTATTGGTTATTGGATGACAATGTGATGAAAATGTGTAAAGAAGGAGGAAGTAATTTATAATACATGAAATCAACAGTAGAATCAAGATCTAGGGAACATTGTTTGTATAAGGGATTTAAAAAAAGATAATCAAATAATAAATAATGGTTGGCTTATCCATTAGATCAGTGATTCTCAAAGTTGGTCCAGGGGTCCCTAAGACCCTTATGGGGGTCAAGCAAGGATTTCATAATAGCACAAAAGCATTTTAATTTTTAATACAGCAAATACTGATAGACATAACCCACATAAACAAAAGCTCTTTGGTGTCCTTAACAATTTTTTAAAATATAAAGTGATTGAGCCCAAAAAGTTTGATAATCAATATTTTAGAAAACCACTCAATTTATTTTCCTCCCCTTTTATTTTCACAGTGAAGAAGAGTTATTTGATTCTTTCAGAATGCTGGGTCTGGAGTCAGTAAGACATGAGTTCAGATATGGCCTCAGATACTTACTAGCTATTAGAACCTGGACAAGTACCTTAACTTCTGTTTGCCTTTGTTTCCTTATCTGGAAAATGGGGATAATAATAACACCTAACTGCCATGATAGTTGTGAGGATCAACTGAAATGATAACTATAAAAGTGCTTAACAGTGTCTGGCACTTTGTAAGTGCTATATAAATGTTAGCTATTAGCTGTTATTATTAGGTTAACAGGAAGCTCGGGAAAAAGTTCTGAGTAAATGTGTCCTCAAATCAAGATACTAATATGCTATAACATTCTAATAAATTAATATCCAATATATTAATAGGCATGTCTCCCCTATTAGAATATAAGCTCCCCAAGGGAAGAGATTATTTCATGTTTGCCTTTATACCCACAGCAGTTGGCACAGTGCTTGGCATAGAGTAAGCACTTAATGTTCATCGACTGAAACTTGCATTTGGGTTTCTGGGACTAGAGACAAAATGGCAGAGAAAACACTTCTCTGAGTTCTCCCAATATTTCCCTTCAGAAAACTTTAAAATGAGGTCTCAAGTCTAATTCTGGAGTGGCAGAGTCAACAAAAGGTCAGAATGAGACATTGTTATAGTCCAAGACAACTCTGGGGTTTGGAAAGAGATTTGGAAACTGGGAAGGAGGCTGGCCTGGAGTCCACACGGATCAAACATTTGGGGGTGGGAGGGCACGATTAGGTGGCATCAACAGAAAGAACAGTAGCTTCAAGAGCTTGCAAGCCAGAGCTAGTAAGGGGGCCTGGGAACTAGTCAGAAAGAGACTACAGGGTACCCTGTGCTAGCACGGTACACAGGATCTGACTGCTGCCATCTCCAATGGCTCTAGCCACTTCTGGGTCACAGTTTAAAGGAGGGAAAAAGCACTTCTGGTTAAGAGAGAGCAGAAGCTCTGAGGAGGAGCATTGATTCGATTCCCAGGGCACAAGGGCCCTGAAGAGCCGTATCAACTTCAATCCCAAAGGACTAGGAACTCTTCCTGGTTAAGAACCAGATTGGAAAACAGGGGAAAGCAATGGACAGAAGTATTTATACCAGTTCTTTTCTTTTCTTTCTTTCCTTCTTTTCTTTCCTTCTTTTCCTTCCTTCCTTCCTTCCTTCCTTCCTTCCTTCCTTCCTTCCTTCCTTCCTTCCTTCCTTCCTTCCTTCCTTCCTTCCTTCCTTCCTTCCTTCCTTCCTTCCTTCCTTCCTTCCTTCCTTCCTTCCTTCCTTCCTTCCTTCCTTCCTTCCAAACCCTCACCTTCCATCTAAGAATCAGTATTGTATATTGGTTCCAAGGCAGAAGAGCACTAAGGGTTAGGCAATGGGGGTACAGTGACTTGCCCAGGGTCACACAGCTAGGAAGTGTCTGAGGTCAAATTTGAACCTAGGGACCTCTCATTTCTCGGCCTGGTTCCCATTCCACTGAACCGCACAGCTGTTCCTATATATCAACTCTTTTTTTGGGGGCAAAGAATTGGAAATTAAGGGGATGACCAGTAATTGGAATGACTGTACAGGTGTGGTATATGACTGTGATAGATCACTACTGTGCTATAAGAAATGGCAAGCAGTGTTGGCTCTGGAAGGGAAGAGGGAAGAGTAGAGGGAAAGAAAATGAATCATATAAACTGGAAAAATATTTTAAAATAAAATATAATAAAAATGAGTAAATAAATTATTTTTTAAAAAAGAAATGACAAGCAGGATCGTTTCAGAAGAATCTGGGAAGACATAGGAAGTCATGCAAAATGAAGTGAGCAGAACCAGGAGAACATTGTAAACAGTAATAGCAATATTATAAGGACGATTAACTATGAAAGGCATAGTTACTCTAATTAAGATAATGATGCGATACATTTCCAAAGGAAAGGAACCATGATGAAAAAATGATATCCACCCTCTAGAGAGAGCTGATGAATTCTGAATGCAGACTGACGCAGATTTTTAAAATTTCTCTTTTATTTCTTTGTGTTTGCATTTTCTTTTGTAACATAGCTAATATGAAATGTATATTGTAAGACAGTCACATATAGAATTGACATCAAATTGCTCACCTTTTCAAGGAGGAGGGAAGGGAAAATGGGAAGTAATTTGGAAATCAAAAAAAAATTTTTTACAATTTTACAAGGAATTTGGAAATATTTAATGAAATAAAGATATATTAAAAATAAAATAAAAATGAATGATCCTCCACTGCCCAAATAAACTAGCATTTGGTTAGTTGATATTTCACTTGTATATACAACTTAACCAGGAAATCAACATATACAAATCATTCTGGGTAATTTTCTGGAAACAATGGCATGCCACAAAATTATACTAGTGGACTGAAAATAATGTCATACTCAGAAAGTCAATGCCAGTTATATAAGAACCATGTATATTAGAATGGGTGCATTTTTTTATTCTTTTAATGTTGTTGTATGTTGTTTAATGTTGTTTAATGTTAATGTATGTTGTTACCTACATGCCAGTTTTTCTTGAGATATCAAGGCAGAGTGCACAGGATTAATTAATGAAACCTATAAGAGAAAGCTTTCAGTTTGTCTAGCTAGTTTAAATTTTTTTTTTTATTTCCAAGTCATTAAAAAAAAGTCAAAAATAGCTAACCCAGGGGGACTTGAAGCTACTTTTCTTTTCCAAAGGATGAAAAAGTTTTAGAATTTTATTGGAATAACAAATCTGTTGTTCTCTTGGTACAAACAACTCAATATAAGTGCTAGAGTAATTTAACACAATAACTTTGTTTAAGGCATGCACAAAACTTAAGTTAGAAAATGGGTCTTAGGGTGATAAAAATTAAATATTTGATTTTTCAAGTGGGCCAACTCTAGAAGGAATGCATATAATGTCCCAAGCACCCTAACATTAGGTATTTTATATCATTCCTCAACTCAATGTTCACTTTTTTCTTTCTGTGAATTCTATTTCTAATAGCTTAATCATTGGAACCAAATGTGAGAGTTAATGAAAATATTTTTTTAAAAAATCAGGAAAAACAATACTATTTTTGATTCACTTAATGAGTTTGGAGGGCTTCCATGACCACACAGAACAACTCTGCCAGTGACCAGTTTCTAAAGCGATAAGGATTTTAATAATCACGGGCCACTGCTCAACAAACTCAGCAGGGCATGGAGACAGGCAAGGAAAGTACCAGCACTCAAAATCCTATTCATCTTGGGAAATATTTATACAATGCAATAAATCAGTGGGGTGGTCTATGGCTTTAAGGCCAGCTCTGGCCATTTCTGCTCTAGAGGAATGTGAGTACTTAAATATCCAAGGAGGACTCTAATCATCAATGATTTCCAGATCTCTAAGTTAGCCCTAGCTTCTTTCTCCTGAGCTCTGCTCTAGCATCATGACTTGCTTATGGAAAACTTAAACTAAGTATGTATCAACCCTTCACTTTCACTCATCTCATATCCAATTAGTTACAAGTCTTTTCATTTCTATATTCACAATATCTCTCCTCCATGAACCAGTCTCTCTACATGGTTATATCACATTACTTAAAGCCTCTATCATGAATACTGAAACAATCTATTAATTGACTTCCCTAATTCATCACTCCCCATTCTATTCCATCCTCCACAGAGCTGCCAAAGTGGTTTTCCTCAAGCACAGGTCTGGCCATGCCACCCCCCTCACCTCATCCAATGAACTCAAAGTAATTCCCCATTATCCTTACAATTAACCGCAAATTTATTTGCTTGGCATTTAAAGCTCTTCATAACCTGACTCCTCCCTCTCTTTCCAAGATTCTTACATATTACTGCTCCTCCATATACTTCATTACTGGTTAGCATTACATCCTATCTGTTTTCCTTCACACAAGATGATCCATCTTCATCTATGACCTTGTACTAGCTATCCCACCTTGCTCAGAATGGACTTCCTCCTCACTTCCACTTCTTGGTATTCTAGCTTCCTTCAATATTCGGCTCAAGAACTAGACTCTGAAAGTCTCTTCCTCCTCCCTCCTTCCCCCATCAATAGTGCCTTCCACTGTTGTATGTACTGTGTATGTGTCTTGTATACACCTCTACAGGGACATGCTGTATTCCCTGTTAGAATGTAAGCTCACTGAGGACACAGGCCACTTTTTGTCTTTGCATCCCCAGTACAGTAGCTGGCAAATAGTATGTGCTTAATAAATGTTTATTGATTGATTAGAAGTGATATAGCAAAGCCCCCTCCAGAAAAAACCACAGTGTACCATTTTTCCAGCCCATTTCAGCAGAGGGAGACAGAGAAGACTGTGAACCTGGGTCAGGGTTGGGACAGGAACACACCACTTGGAATACTCTAGAGCCTCACAAGAGACATGCACCATGGGAAGAAAAAGTCCCAGAGCCACACTGGGACAGGGTCCAGCTGGTAGCTTTGTGGTGTACTAACTAGGTTAGGGTTGCAGATCCAGGATGGTTTGATAAAAGGACAGACAGGGACATGGGAGTTGTGTTTCCAAGTAAAAAATCCTGGGTCTGGTGCTGAGAATGGAGAAAGTTCAGAAACAAGCAGCAGCTGTGTGGCTCAGACCCCTGAAGCAGAGTGAAGTCCAGTTGCAGCATTTAGCTCACCTGCTGAGAATAACCAAGGAAGTAATTCCAGACCAAAACAGAGCCTACAATTTTTGTCACTGTGAGCCAGCAGAGCTTTCCAGAGGGTTGATAGGGCCTGAGTCCAGTAGCATCTACTAGTTACTCAGATTGAAATACAAGTCAGAGACTTGCAGAGCTTGGACCAGTGAGGTAATATGCTGTATCCTGGATCAGACCACGTTGGAAGCACAGAAAACTTGTAGATCCTCACCCTGTACTGAGACTCTGGAATGAAACAACTCTCAATATCTCAAGAAAGCAGGACTACCTCAGACCTTCCTTCCAGAAATGCAGCAGAAGGTAATCTTAACATCAAATCTGAAGTCAGGAAGAAGGCTAGAAGGATGAGGAAACAAACAAAAAAAAATCCAACATAAAGCAATAATATGACAGGACACAACTATGGCACAAATTCATAGAAAAGATGAAGCACAAGCACAACTTTCTGAAAGAAACCCCAAAGTAAAACTCCAGGAACAGAATAGCCAAATTTTAGTTTCCAGGTCAAAGAAAAAGTGCAAGTAGCCAGAGAAAGTCAAGTACTGAAAAATTATGGTCAAGATTCCATATCACTAACTAAAGTGGAGAATTTAGAATACAATATTCCAGAAGGGAAAGGATATATAACCTTATAGCCAAGAATAACTTACCCAGCAAAACTGATATAATGCTACAGGGGAAAATATAGATATTTTAATAAAATAAAGGATTTCCAAGCATGGTAGCTTGGTATAAACTTAGAAGTGCAAATAAAGGAATCCGGAGAACTATAAAAAGGCAAACAATGAATAACAATAAAGGACTAAATAAACAACAATCCTGAAGGGTCATTGTGAGGATCCAATGAGAGAATATTTGTAACAAACCACTTGGCTCAATGCATGCCACATAGCAGGTGCTGAATGAATGTTTGCTGAATCAAAAATAAAGATAAACTCCTTATATTCTGATAGACAGAATTCCCTTCTGAACTTTAATATTATCAGGGATCGGGGAAAGTTTAATTAGACGACATGGGAGTTGTTCCATTAGGTCCTCATCATCTTAAAAGAAGAATGGAAAGAGAGGGAAGAGGAAATGGGGGAGGGAAATTATCTATCTAATCAGGGTGTGAAAGTATACATCTATATAAACAAGGGAGACAGAGGCTGACAACAGAAACTCACTCTTACCTGAAATGGTTACATACATACACATTGGATACAGAAATATACTTCACTCAATAAGTAGATAAGAGGGAAAGGGGCAAAATGGGGAGGAAGAATTAAAAGGAGGAGATATAGGATAAAGGAAGGATTAGTCCCAATTAAAACAAAAACTATGGATGTGCAAAAATATATTTCTTTTTGAACTGGCAGAGAATGACAGTCTGAGGAAAAGTCATAAATTGAAGAACAGATGAACAAGTTATGGTATATAAATAAGAGAATATAACTGAGGTATAAGAAATGATGGAGAGGATTTCAGAGAAACCTGGAATAAAGACTTACATGAACTGTTGTTGCAGAATGAAGTGAACAGAACCAAGAGAATAACAATATGCTACAAACTACTTTGAAAGAATTTGGAACCCTTATCAGTGTAATAACCAACCATGAGTCCAGAAGACTAATAATGAAACATGCTACCCATCCTTTCTTAGAGATGAAAGACTCAGAATATAGAAAGAGACATATATATGTATATACAAAATTGTTTTTTAGTCAGTCATTTGAAACTTGTTTAATACATTATTTGTAATGGCTTTCATTTTTTTCCCTTGTTCTCAAATGAGGGTGGGTAATAATGATTGGGGGTAGGAATGTGAGGATGTATAATTTTGCTGACTGGAAAAATAAAATACTTAAAAAAACAATATATAGAAACAGCTTTACAACCCTTAAACCATATTTTATTGTTACTGATATTTTCCATCTTTGGACTAAGTTCAAAGGTGAAATTTTATGTTTTAAAAAAAAAAGGCAACTTGATTTCATTTTAGTGGCTTAAAATACAGAACTCTTTCCTTCCTACAAATTCCATCAAATACATAATGTATAATTGGAAATCTGTTACCCTAAAAACTGCATTTCCCAGGAGGCCACTGACTTCCTGTCATTACAAGTCAGTAGGCTCCTGGGAAATGCAGTTTTTAGTATAACAGATTTCCAATTATACAATATTCTGTGTATATTTATTTGTGCGTGTTTGAGAAAGAGGAGGGAAAGACATAAGAATGCCTCAATTAAAATGAGAATGACATTATAGCTGATCCTCTTCGGGTATTTTGGTCCTCTTGACTCTCTTGGCCAAGGTATAGACAGAAAAATCCCCTTTTTGTCCTGCTTTAGCTACAATTTAAAAAATCGGGATTTTTCAAGGGAGACTTTATTAGATAAGTAAAGGAAATTAAAACAAAACAATATAAAGGCAAAGAATTGAGAAACTTATGAAACATGGAAAATATCCTACAAATTCCTGACCTAAATCCTGTTTCTCCAAAGGAGGAAAATACTTCCCTCACTGTGTACCTTCAGAGATCCTTCCCCTGAACTTCAAGCTGCTCTGTAGTAACCAGGAATTCATCTCCATTATGTATCCCACTGAAATTTTCAGTCTTGTGAGTCTTTTGTTACTCTACAGTGGACCTGGCTACTTTACCTCTTTACTCTAAGGTGGTACCCAGGGCCTCAAAACAATTAGGTTCTTTGGGGGTAGTTCTTCTAACAGCTTTCTCAAAGTGTCAGGAACAGTAGTATCTCTTCCTATTTCAAAGTCTATGTATTTGATCTAAGAGATGGCTTTAATTCTAAGATGATTTGCCGAGCTGAGATGTCTAGAGGATATAGGGAGCCACTGGAATTTACTGAGAAGTGAGGTGAGAGAATGAAACCTACAGTTTAGCATCCCGGTGAATGATGGGTTGGTGTAAGTAGAAAACCAACCAGAAGGTTACTTCTTGAGTCCAAATGTGAGGTGATAAGGGACTGTCCCCCCATGGTAGGAGCCACACTCAACCACGAAGTTATTCAGGCAGAAACAGGAGTTAACAACAGATTGGATATCTGAATTGAGACTGAGGCAAAGAAAATGACACCAAGATTTAGAGCCTGAGTGACTGGAAGGATGGATGACGGTACATTGGGTAGTTTAGATATTTTGTCAGCCCAAAGTATAGTTAGAGATACACTTCCTATAGATAGGAAATATAATTCTAAAATACAACAACCACACTTGTTAAAACCTATTCCTATCTCTTGCTGGGTATTTGATATTTATCTCCATATCCAAAAGGAGGCTAAATAATACTAAGGTTAGGGTTAGCAATTATTCTGTAATTATAATCTTTTGGTTTGTCAGAGGGAAGCAAAAAGCAGTCCTATTTAAAGCAAAGTAAAACTGATGGGAAAGAGTTGAGGGAAAGAATAGGTACCACACAACAAGGCTACAAATATATAAGATCATTGTGTTGAATGTCAAAGTGTCACAGTCTAAAAAAGTACAAAGCCATAGAGAAGGAGCAACTATTCCACAAATGACCCAATGCCATAGTACCAACCATATCCCACTAAATTAGCAACATCAATGACCTAAATCAGGAAAAATCCTTAAATCTCACACTAAAGAGATAAAAGATAACCCTTATTCCATATTCACTTAACAAATAATCATATTTTTTTACTTATGATCTTTTATGGTTACAGTGTTAATATATACCATCTTAAATGATTCTTATAATAACTGTATCAGGTAAACAATACAAATCTTATCCTCATTTACCCAAAGGTAAATGATTTGTCCAAGGTCATATAGTTGTTATACCTTACATCAAGGATCATGATTTTGCTGCTCTGGCTATTCACTGATATAAAACAACTTTTTTTTTTTAAACCCTTACCTTCCATCTTAGAATCAATACTATGTATTGGTTCTAAGGCAAAAGAGCAGTAATGGCTAGGCAGTGGGGGCTGTGATTTGCCCAGGAAGGGTCTGAGGCTAGATTTAAATGAGGCCAGATTTAAACTCAGGACGTCCCATCTCCAGGCCTGGCTTTCAATCCACTGAGCCACCCAGCTCCCCAAAAACAACTTAAAAAACCCTGAACAAACCAGTTTATTAAGATGCTATGGCCAAACAATCATGTAACTAAACTTGTAGTAAAGGCATGGCCAGTGTGTGATACTGGCCTCCTGACTATTTCTCAAAAATACTTCATTGTGAGTCTGAACCTCTTCCCCCTTCTCATCTCTATCTCCTGGCTTCCTTCAAGCCTCAAATAAAGTCCTATATTCAGTAAGAAGTTTTTCCCAGTACTCTTTAATCTCAGTTCCTTTACTCTAAGACTAACCCCAGTTTATCAGTTTGTACATAGCTGTCTGCATACTGTCCCACTATTTCCTACACTTATTAGATTGTGAGCTCCTTAAGAGCAGGGATGTCCTCCCCTGGACTTTAGCAGAGTACTTGGAACATAGTAAACAATAAATACTTGTTGACTAATGCTATGATACTTTAAAAATACATTATTTAATTTCAATGTTGCTTTTATTCTCTGTCACTCTCTTTTCCCACCCACAGAGAAGGCAAGCAATGTTCTATCAATTATATATATGAAATCATGCAAAACATATTTCCATATTAGACATGCTGCAAAAAGAAAATAAATAAAAATAAAGGAAGTGAAAAAAATTATGCTTCAATCTGCAGAGTTTGTTCTCTCTCTGAAGGTGGAGAGCATTTTTAATCATGAGGTCTTCAGAACTGTCTTAGATTACTGGACTGATAAGAGCAGCTAAATCTTTCATAGCTGATCATATAGTGGGCTTTCTGAAACTTAGCTAGACTGGCTAAGACATCCCTTATTTGAAGCCTTTTTAGTTTGATGGGAAATGAATTTGTGAATAACACATACAGCATTCAAGAATACAGGTTCATTGTTGCAATATAAAGTAGCACTGGAGGGAGAACTCTTGGGGAGAAATCACTGCTACCTAACCAAAGAGCCACTTTAATCTTCTGACTATCATATAGGAATAGCCTTTTCACACTGGAAGATTCTTCTATCACTGCAGCCCCTTTCTCTGATTGGACAGGTCCTCTAAAAATCTCCATTTTAAAGAAGAGCCCAGGCTGGCCACATTCACTTCTTCATTTCTCTTCACTCCTTGTATTGTCTTTCCTCAATAGAATGGAAGTTCCGTGGGGACAGGAACTGTCTTTTTGCTTCTATTTCTAATTTCAATACTCTGCACAGTGGCTTCCATCACATATTAAGCAATTGATAAATGTTGACTCTCTACACCTGCATTTTAAAAACTTTAAGTCTATAGTCCATTTCAATTCCTCATACCAGGTTTGTACCGCACCAATGGAAATCTTCCTGGGGGTAGGAAAATGGGCAGTCTGTGGAATTTCTCCTTTGTGTGGCAGGGTAAAGAAAATAAGTAAATAAATGATTCTTACTGTAGGTTCAATAACAATTTTTACCAAAGTAAGATGGATTTTCTGTCACTGAAAAACTATAGGTCAGGAGCCAAAACTGAATCAGGCTGGTGATGGTTATGGCCATTTGTTAAAATATTAGGAACAAAATATTCAGTTTACAAAAAAGATGATTAATCATGAAGTAACCATAGAACTCTGTAAATAACACAGGCTGGTAAGCACAATCTTTTCTAGGTAGCGAATTAATCTTCACCTTCTGGAACCAAAAGGCTCCCTCTTTGATCACTAGTCTAAGACCACTAGAATCCACTGAAAAGCATTTTGTATTTATCTTACCTTTCTACTTCCTCATAACTTTGAGTGGTTTTAATTATTACTCAAATAAACTCTGCATTTAAGAGGTCAGTAATGGACATATTAAACATAACATAATTAAAAAAAGAAAATGTGATATAAGAAGGCATAGATTCTAAATAAAGCCTGGGAGTTTAGGAGCTGAAACTCTAATTTCAGAGTCCTTTTGATTCCTGGAAATTTTAAGCCCAGGGAAGATTTGTCATTACTACCACCCCAATGAGAGATAGCCTAATGATTTCTAGTATGAGGAATAATTTTAACCCTGTTTCTTAGAAGCACAGATTTAACTCAAAATTAATAATCACTGCCTTAATTAATTTTCACTCTATACAATGTATTAAATCTTTTGAGTAAGTCCCTTGCTAAATTATTAGAAGGTAGGAAACATGTCGAGGGAGAAGAGAATAGGACAGAGCCTTGTTCATATCATTTCATATTCATATCATATAACCAAATAGCAAAAAGCAGGTGGTAATGACCAGGTTGGAGAAAGCATGGTTTGAGACCCAAGTTGTTAAATGATTTCAAGATTCTCTCTTGAACTATTTTATAGGTGTAGATTATTTATAGGTGTAGAAATGGAAGGATACAAAATGGAATCAATTTTCTAATGTATCTGATGGTAATATTTTCACTGATAATATTGGAACTTCCATAATTGAACTGCAACATCTCCATACCCATTGCTACAGAGAAAGGGGGAAAAAAAGGAAGGAAAAACAAAACAAAACCCAAGGCTCTGTCCTATTTAATTTGATCTCATCAGCTCCCTTGGATTCAATAATCATGTTGATGATTCTCAAATTTATTCATCTAGCCCTAATCTCTCTCTCTTTCCTAGTCAAACATCTACAACTGCCTATTAGATATCTCAAACTAGATGTCACATGTTGTTCAGTTTTTTCACTCTTGGTGACCCTATTTGAGGTTTTCTTGGCAAAAATACTGGAGTGGTTTGCCATTTTCTTCTACAGCTCATTTGACCCATGAGGCAAACAGGATTAAGTGACTTGCCCAGGTCACTCAGCTAATAAGTGACTGAGGCCAGATTTGAACTCAGAAAGTTAGCCAGATCTAGCACTCTATCTATCCATTGTGCCTTCTGACTGCTCCATAGAAATCGCAAACTCAACATGTCCAAAACCGAACTCATTATCCATCCCCCCAACCCCCCCCCCCCCCGTTTCCTTGTTTCTTAATTTCCCTATTAATGCTGAGGGTACCATAATCCTCCCAGGAACCTAGTTTTGCATCTTCGGTGACATTCCTGACTCATTTTCTCTACCTCTCATATCTAATCAGTTGTCAACTTCTGTCATTTCTCCCTTCATAACACCTCTTGCATACTTCCTCTTCTTTCTTCTATCACTGCCACCATTCTGCTACAGGGCCTCATCACCTCAAGCCTGGTCTATTGCAACAGTCTTTTACTTGATGTCCCTGCATCAAGTCTATCCCAGCTCTTCTCCACTATTTTTTAAAAAATTTAAACCCTTGATGTGGCAAAGTCGGGACATTAATTCATTGCTGGTGGAGTTGTGAATTGATTCAACCATTCTGAAGGGCAATTTGGAACTATGCCCAAAGAGCGATAAAAGAAAGTCTAACCTTTGATCCAGCCATAGCACTGCTGGGTTTGTACCCCAAAGAGATAATAAGGGAAAAGACTCATACAAAAATATTCATAGCTGCATTCTGTGTGTTGGCAAAAAAATTGGAAAATGGCTGAACAAATTGTGGTATATGTTGGTGATGGAATTCTATCATGCTCAAAGGAATAATAAAGTGGAGGAATTCCATGGAGACTGGAACAACCTCCAGGAATTGATGCAGAGCCAGGAGAACATTGTACACAGAGACTGACACACTGTGGTACAATTGAATGTAATGGACTTCTCCATTAGTGGCAATGCAGTGTCCCTGAACAACTTGGAGAAATCTACGAGAAAAATCACTATTCACATTCAGAGGAAACACTGGGAGTAAAAACACAGAAAAAAAAACCAACTGCTTGAATACATGGGTTGAAGGAATATGATTGGGGATATAGACTTGAAATGAACATCCTAATGCAAAGAACAACATGGAAATAGGTTCTGATCAAGGACACAAGTAATACCCAATGAAATTTCGCATTGGCTGTGGGAAGGGTAGGTGGAGGGAAGGGAGGGAAATAAAGTGAGTATTGTGACCAAAAATAAATAAATAAATAAATAAATTTAAGCCCTTACCTTCCATCTTGGAATCAATACTGTGTATTGGCTCCAAGGCAGAAGAGTGGTAAGGGCTAGGCAATGGGGTTTAAGTGACTTGCCCAGGGTCACACAGCTGGGGAGTGTCTGAGGCCAGATTTGAACCTAGGACCTCCCGTCTCTAGTCCTGGCTCTCAATTCACTGAGCTACTCAGTTGCCCCCGATTTCACTTTTAAGACATCAAGTATACCCCCTTCTTTCATCCAACGCTGCCAGCAATGGGGTGTAGGGCCTCATCACCTCATGCCTAGATTCCTGAGTGTTCTGGTGCCCTGTGACCTAGCCCTGCCACCCCTTCCTCCCTTACTCCTCCCTGCTATGCATTCTGTGATCCAGTAACACTGGCCTCCTAGCTGCTCCACAATTAAAACACTTCATCTGGGGCTCCAGGCATTTTCTCTGGTTGTCCCCCAGGCCTGGAATATTCTCCCTCCTTAATCTCACCTACTGACTTGCCTGGTTTCCTTTAAATCCTAACCTTTCCCAGGAAGTCTTTCTTAATCCCTCTTAATTCTAGTATCTTCTTATTTCCTATTTATCCTGCCTAAAGCTTCTTTGCACATATTTGTTTATATGTTGTCTCTACCATTAGATTGATGAGCTCCATGAGAACAGGAACTGTCTTTGGCCCTTTGTTGTATCCCCACCGTCTAGCACATAGGAGGTACTTAATAAATGTTTACTGATTGACTAAATGATCACTCAGCTAAAACTGTTCTATATACTTACTAATAACCTCAAATATTAAATTAATTCATCTTTCCTCAAGATTCATCATTCTTGACTTCTCAACAGTATTTTCAATTGCTGACCATCCTTTCTTCCTGGATAGTCTTACTTCTCTGGATTTTTGTGACATTGCTTTCTTTGGATTTCTCTCATCATCCACATCCTTCTTCCTAACATAGATGTCCTTCTAAGGCATTGTCTGGAGATCTCCTCCCTCCCTCTCTCTCAGAGATCTTATTAGTTTTCATGAGTTCACTTTGCAGATGCATTCTAAATCTATAAATCCAGCTCTATTTTCTCCCTTGAGCTCAAGTCCTTTATCACTCCCTGCCTATTGAATACTTCCAAATGGATATCAATCCCACAGCCACCTGAAAAGTGAACAAATCCCAAAAGGAACTTATATTTTATTCCATGACCACCTCAATCCCTCTTCAAGGACACCACCATTTCCTTCTCCTGCCCCCAACTCAATCCAGGGGTAACCAGGTGGCAATAATGACACACAGCCACTAGAATCCTTCTGGTTAGATGAAGGATCATGAAGTCTTACCAATAACACCTCCCAAATATCTATTGTTGAACTACTGGATTAGATTACTCTCACTGACTTTACAATTACCTGCCTCAATAAGCTGTGATAAATATAGCAAATATCCACTTTTTGATGAAATTATAAAATTAATATGAATATTCATCAAAATTAATAACTTACACAAAGGTAAACCTTTTATTTTCTAAAGATGAAATCTGCATGAGGGAGGCAAAGGACTACAGTAGAAAGACTGAAAGTCAGGAAAGGGCAAGTTGCCCAAGATAAATTCTGATGGAGGCAGTTGGGTGGTTCAATGGATAGAGAGTCAAACCTGGAGGTAGACAGAAAAGTCCTGGGTCCAAATCTGTCCTCACACTTCCTACCTGTATGACCTTGGGCAAATCACTTAAGGCCAAATGCCCAGCCCTTACTATTTTTCTGCCTTAGAAACCAATACTTAATCAGAATTCCAAGATAGAAGGTATAGGTTTAAAAGAAAAAAAAATTTCTGATGACAAGAGATAGAACTAGAACCTAGATCTTCTTTCAAGACACTTCTTTCATACCATTGTCCTCTTTTACTAATTCTCTTTAACTCGTCTCTGAAGCTTCTCCAAGTTCATGGAGTGATGATATAATTAAAAGAGACTTAGACTAGTAGCCAGAAGACCTGGGTCTGGTCACTTACCACCTTGGCTATGGCCTTAGGGAAGTCATTTAGCCTGTTTGGGCTTCCTTTTTGTTAATCTATAATGAAAGATCCAAGATTGTACAATATATTGGCTAAGTTCCCTTCTAGTTATAAAACTGTGTAATTCTGTGATTGAGTTATAAACATACAGATATCTATATATAAGAATTAACTTTTTTTGTAGAAAATTGAAACAAAAATCAAGTCTTCCTGACTAGTCAAATCAAATATACTCTATTTTTCCTTTCAACGCCATGACCTTGCCTTTAACTCCAATTGAACTAATCAGTCCAGACACTATTGATATAGATAGGTACCACATGTTACAACATGTAATTAACAACTGTGCTGAAGATAAACTAATTGTGTAACTCCTAACTTCTATCTTGGAAATCAGAGTTTAGGTTGTTTTCTGGTAGCAGTAATGAAGACTAGGGAAACTGAGCCTTCCTTTCTTCAAAGTCAGGATAGATTCCTATGAGGCATTAGTGCACACCCAGAAGAAATACAAGTAGAATCCCAATTTAAAGAATACCATAAAAAAACTCAGACCCCTGGAAAGATGCTATCTCATGTTACTAGCACACATGATGGGGATACAACAAAGTTTTCTTAAAAAGGAACTTTCAGTACATCAGATCCCTTTACAAATCCCTCCTCATTTAGCAGTTAATCCAATTAATGAAGATATCATGTTCTGAATTAGGCATTTATGTACTATGGTTGTATTTAAATTCCCACATGATGGCAAGTATTATTTAGTGGTATTCTTTAAAAAACAGTATTGCTGGCTTTTTGAGGGTATTAAATTGTTAGGTACAGGAAGAGGGTAAAAGAATTAAAGAGTGTTTTCTTTGGGGAAAGGATGGACTTCTGTTGTCTTTAAAAAATGGGTCCCATTTTAAGTGACACAGTACCTGCCTTAGTAAATTTTTCAAAGGACCTATGGCAGGGCAGTTAACTATTGGCTCTAAAGTAACACAGAATGATGGAGGTAATATTTAGTAAGCAGATAATTCAATACAAAGAGAGCTGGAAAAAATTCACAACAAATGTCCAGTTATGATTTTTTGGCAATTATTTAAAATAATAACGATTCTCTTTCTCCCTGTCTCTGTCTCTTTTCCCTTTACTTTCCGTCTTAGTATCAATACTAAGACAAAACAGTGGCAAAGGCTAGCAACTGGGGTTAAGTGACTTGCCTAGTCACACAGCTAGTAAGTATCTATGATCAAATTTGAACCCAGGACCTCCCAACTCCAAGCCTAATGTTCTTATCCACTACTACCTAGCTCCTCCCAGATTAGATTCTAATTAGGACTCTCAAACCCAGGAAAACAAATTGGCCCCTGTAAGAAGCCAAGTAACTAAAACTTGATTAGGAGGACAATCTTATTTTTTGCTGGCTAAGGAAAGTTATGGCAAATCTGTAACACAAAGATTGATGCTAATATATTGTTGATTTTTTTCCCTGGCTAGCCAGCAGTTCTACTTACTTAAATCCATTTGGAAAAGACAACATCAACATCTTTTGAAAGAATAGTTCACTATGGCAACAACTTCTCAAGTAACTAAGGTAAGGATTACTGACAATAGTCATGTAGCCTCTAGTGAGAAAGGGGAAAAAAAAAGAGGAGCAGACTTCCTGCCTATTTTAAATGTCCTAAGGCTTGGAAAAATGCACCCATGTAACAATAGCTCGAAGCACACTGGTCACTAAAAGATAAATGAGAGCCTTTCTATAAACAGAAGTGAACTATGCGCCTTTCAGTTAAATCCAGAAATATTCCAATCTGGGTGTAAATGTACAATTCTGTTCCAAAGGAGCAGGACAAATAAACTTTTCTGAATCCTCAAAATAGCTAGTCAGGGGAAGGACAGAAAACGTGTCTAAGAATCATAACAACCTACAGTTGGATTGCCTGTCAGGAAATAAAATGGGCAGCATTTCCTTCGGCACTAGGAGACCTGAATACTTTGAAGGTTTCCTTTTGCCAGAAACAGTGTGTGATATGCAGGGTCAAGTAAACTTACAGGTACATCATGGCAAATTAATTGGGCCTAGTGAGGAACCTAAGAGCTCCTTTTATGCAACTTATCTCATTTTATAAGTCAGGAAATTGAGATTGAGAATTAATAGCTTGCATTTAAATAATCCTTTAGAGGCTACCTGGCCCTTTCCTCTCAATAACCCTGTAAGAAGGGTGATACAAATATTATAGCCATCTTACAGAGAAAACTGAGGCTTAGAAGTTGACTCACTTCCTCAAGGTCTTAAAAAATAGTGTCAAACCCAGATTAGAATCTTCATTTTGTGACTGACAGTTTGATATGCCTTTCATTGCCTCTAATAAATAAGCTCTTAGTTATTGCACAAGGCAGCAAGTTATCACTGTGGAAACAGGACTGAGTCAGGAGACAGGAAGATCTGCATTCAAATCCAGGTTCAGACGTACTTACTAGCTGTGTGACTCTGGGCAAGTCTTTTACCCTCCGTGTGACTCAGTTTCCTCATCTGTAAAATAAAGATCCTAATAGTACCTACTTCACCAGATTGTTGTGAAGATCAAATGAGATATTTGAAAAACACTTAGCCCAGTGCTTGACATATAGCTGATATTTAATAAATGTTTATTTATTCCACTCAAGTTTGACACATTTTAGTATTTTCACATATTAAATCATTCAGTCATTTTTTAGTCATATCCTCCTCACCATGATCTTATTTGGGGGTTTCTTGGCAAAGACACTGGAGTGGTTTACCATTTACTTCTCCAGCTCATTTTCCAGATGAGGAAACTAAGGCAAACAGGGTTAAATGACCTGCCTAAGGTCACACAGGGAGCAAGGGTCTGCAGCCAGATTTGAACTCAGGAAGATAAGTCTTCTTGATTCTAGAGGCCCAGAACTCTATTCATGGAGCAACTAGCAGCCCCATTTTCACTACCAGAAACTTTTATAAAGTCAGCATAGATAGTTGCAGGACAATAATAAGATTTTATAAGCTGGTCTGCATCTCAAGTGGATTTAATGTCAATAAAGCAATATAACTTCTAAATTTAGAATATCAATGTAAGTCAATTTAAAAAATATTTTGAGTGTTTGGTAGTTATAATTAAAAGTGGATGACCTAAAATAAAAGAGCATCTTTTAGAAGCAACAAAAGAAAAAAAATTACTATCTATGAAGACAGTGAGCCAATAGAACCTTAATAAATATTAGCATTGCTATAATAAATATTACTATTACTATAATTAAATTCTATAGTGAATTATTTTACATTGTGCTCATTTACTCAGTTAAAACAACAACAATTAATGACATAATGCTGTAAATATCACAAGCAAAGTTGAAGAAAGGAACTAAGAATTATTGACTTATTTTGACATTAAAAAAGGTTCAAATTCCTTGGCTCTTATATCTGATTACAAGAAAAAAATAACTTTCAGCACAGCATATTTGGGTGAGGAAGAAAGAATACTAGGAAAAAAGAAGTGTTTGGAAAGATGCTTTCTTCTTATATGTTGAAAGAACAACAAAAGGGATACTTTTCCTCTCAGCCATTCCCTATTTTCTATCCTAAACAAAGATCCCCATCAGTCCAATATTGATGCTAAGGAGTATGAAACTGGATGAATCATAATCCCTTAGAACTATTTGCTATACCTATCTTTCACATTCATACACAAGCTAATCTTGTTATTAATTGCATATTAAATGCATTTGGCTAAATTGAATTAACTAAACAAAGTAGTCCTGTGATTTAGGACTTTTAGATTTAATTCAGAGATTTGTTTTTATTTTGGGGGTTGATTTCTTCACTGATTTAGCATTCTGCATAACTTTTAAAGGGTGTAAGAGTTTTCAAAATGGTAGTGACCTATTTTCTCCTCTCTTCTGAAGAAGCCCCCAAACTTCATCTGAAGTCCTTACTGTCAAGAGATGGTCAGTTTATGTCTCCTATCCTAGGACAGGAAAAGGATGCACTCTCGGCACCATGTGCTTCAGAGCGATAAGACTAGAGATTTCTGTTCTCTCCACCTTATCAGCTTTTCCTGCTACTCTCCAGAACAGACAGCATCAGGGCTGGCAGTAAACTAGCCTAGCTCATGAGGGGGCTCTGTGCTTATAGAGGTTGGAGTTGGGGGGAAGGAGGGTCAGAAGGATGAAAAGAGAAAGGGCTCCAATGTCTTATAATAGTCTGTTCTAAATGGAATAAACTTTAAAAAACCCTTTAAAGTCTTTCATTTGTTAAGACAGCAACAGGATTGCTATGGTAACTTCCTTTTGGGGCAGGAATGCCCTGCTCATTCTCTAGCTTTGAGCTGCCATCCTCTGGGCATGGAGTGAAGGGCCAGATGTGCTATCAAATCCCTTAAAAGGTATAAACAAAGACAGGAGAGGGAATATTTTTTTCGCTTTGAGATTTAATTTTTTTTAAACCTTCCCTTCCCTCTCAGAATGGCAATGGGGATTAAGTGACTTGCCCAGGGTCAAACAGCTGTATCTGAGGCCAGATTTGAGCCCAGGACCTCCCATCTCTAGGCCTGGCTCTCCATCCACTGAGCCACCCAACAGCCCAAGATTTAATTTCAATCACCATTTTAAACCACCACTGATCCTAGAGAGAAGGCATACTTTTGGTGGTTGGAGTACCATGAAATCACTCAGTAGTTGAGCCTGTATTTGAGTTCTGTTTATAAGACAAGATTCTAAGCAATGCTGACAGATACTCCTTCATGTGCTGGGAAAGTCACTGCTAACCTGATATGTGTTGTGGGAAAGCCATGACTGACTTAGAGGAATAATATACTTTGCAGTCTATGGAAAAAAGCAGCTCTATGCACTGATTTCACCACATAATTAAGGACAATTGGCAAAAAATATACAAAAGTTCTAAAATAAAAGATTATGTCCCCAAATTATAAACCTTACAGACATGCAGGGTATTGACAGTATATGTATATATGCACGTATTTATGTATTTATATATACACACATGCATATATTACATATATATATATACACAGACAAATACGATCTTTGAACCACATAGTTCAGAAATAGAATTCTCTTGAAATACAGTTATACTACTTATTAACTGTGTGACTCTAGTCAAGTCATAGCCTCTAAGACACTCATTTTTCTCATCCATAGTGTCCTTCCCAACTCTAAGTCTATAAATTTGTGAGCTTGCTTCCACAAGTTCCCCTTTTAAATAATCCCACAAAATTCAGCTATGGGATAAGATTCACTACAAGAAAAGCAATTTAAATTAAATTAAAAGTAGTAAGTCAAACAAGGTCCCTGCCCTCACTGAGTTTCTAGTCAAAAGAGGAATAACTGAAACAGAACAGAGTAAATATGCTAGTGAGATGAACACAAAAGGAGGCTATAAAGAGAAAGGAAAGTCACTTCTTTCTGAGAGAAGCAGAGAAGGCTTAATGAACAAACTGGTCCTTAAGGATATGTAAAATTTCAACAGACCAAGATGTGGAAGAGACAATTCTAGGTGTGGAAAAAGTATGAGTAAAGGCACATTATAAAATAAGGCTAGAAAAGCATGAAGAAATGAAATTTTGGAGGGTTTTACATGTTAAGCTAATGAGTTTGGGCTTTACCTGGTAGGTAACGGGGAGCTCATAAAAGGTTCTGTTCAGAAGAGTTACTTGATCAACCTTTAGACAAAGAAGTTCTCACAGGATTGTGAAAGATGAATGGGAGGAGGCAAAGAGCAGAGCTGGAAGACCTGTTAGGGAAGTACTGCAATTGTACAGCCAGATGGTAATGAAGCCTGAAGAGGTAGCCAGTGTCACCAAATTAGGCAACCTCATTTTACAAAGGATGTAAATGAATCATGGCTAAATGTATACTACTGAAATACATTATAGATCTATTAAAAGAATGTTTGGCCTTAGCTACTCTCAGAAATACAACCATCCAGGACAATTCTGCAAAGAATTGAATGAAATGAATGAAAGAATGCTATCCACTTCCAGGGAAAGAACTGTAGGAATTGGAAGGCAGATCAAAGCATACAATTTTTCACTTTAGAGTTTATTTGTGTTTTTATTTTGGGGTTCTGGTTTTATATAAGTATTCTCTTACAGCAATACATTATGGAATTGCTTTGCATGCTAATGCATGTATAACCCAAATCAAACTGCTTACCATCTCTGGGAGGGATGAGGGAAAGGAAGAAGGAAAACAATTTGGACCATATATCTTCAGAAAATGTATTTAAAAAATTATCTTTTTTTTTTTTTTAAAGGGGATATCTGGCAAAAAGGAGAGGTCTATCCTAATGGACATGATTAATTGGGCAAAAATCATACAAGTCCCATGTTGGGAAATAAAAGGAGAATCAGAAGGAGAATTTTATTTCTAAATCCATTACTAATTTGCTGGATGACTTTAGAAAATTCCACCAATAGTTTTTTGGTGGATACCAAGCAAAAAGGGGTATGCAACTACTTACAAACTATATTCAAGATAAATTGGAGATAACAAAGAGAAAAAAATAGCAAGATACAAAATAAAACCAACAGTTTTTATATAGCAATAACAAAATCTAGGAACGAATAGACAGAAAGATCTTATTCAAAATAACCAAGACACATATGAAAGCACATTCAATATCCACATTGCTATGACTATAAAATTCTCCTAAAAATGAAGAACTTAAATAACTGGGGGAGATATTTGATACTCATAACTAGGATATATTAATATGACAAAATTATAATATTAAACTAAAATAATTTACAAGTGCTCTAGCAATCAAACTACAAAAGAGGAAAAAGAACTAGAATATCAAAAGAAACAAAGTAAAAAGTAGGGATTAATAGGGAATAGCTTCAAACTTCCAATTGTATTATCAAGCAGTAATCATTAAAACTATACTGTTAAGAAGTAGAAAAGTACATCAGTGAAAAAGATGACAAAAAAGAACCAGAAATAAGTAAACTTACTAACCTAGTGATATATAAACCTGAAAATATAAATCACCTGGAATGCAACCTATCTATAAATCACCTGAATGCAACCTATCTGACAAGAATTGCTGGAAAATGAAAGCACATGGGGTCGATTTTTAACCAAAAAAGAGAGAAGGGCAATCTATCACCAAAAAGAAAATATTTAATTTTGATTACCTGAAATTGAAAAACTTTTTTGCAAGAAGAAAATGCACTATGAAAGGAAATGGTCAACTGGGAAACAAGTAACATATTTCTGCTAAGGGTTTGATAACCAAGACAAATAGGAGAAATATATAAACAAAGGTCATTTCATCAATAGAAAAGTAGTCACAGACGAACTGCAAACTATTAACAATCATATGGACAAAAATTCCAAGTCATTAATAACAGAAATAAATTCCACATTCAAAATTAAACAAAGATAACTAAAAAATAGAAATAATCAAAATCTGAGATGATTTATGAAAAAAGAGCATGCTAATATTGCATTGTTAATGGAACCATGAATTGGGCTAACCATTTTGGAAAGCAAGTTGTTATTAAATTAAGGAAGTAACTAAAATGCCCATATCCGCTGATTCAGAAATTTATCTGTAGGGAAGAATCCATAATAAAAAGAAAGACCCTACATATACTAAAATATTCATAATAGCAATTTTTGTAATAGCAAAGAACTAGAAAAAAGAGAGACATTGATCAGGGAATGTTAAGTGAGTTGTGGCACACAAATCTAATGGAATATACTGGTGCTGTAAGAAATAATGAAAATGAGGAATAAATACAATTGTATGGATTAATGCAAAATAACGAGAACAAGGAAAATCATATGTATGGAAATGATGTACTGAGTGAAAGTGAATGCCATGACACTGTAATGACCAAACTTAGTCAACACAGAAGCATGAAAACTAATCTCCATCTCTTTTCAAAAATTTTAAGGCTATTTTCTGTTACTTAAATCATCATAGTACTCCATGTAAACTTTTGCAGCCTTACTAGATAACTGACTTATACAATGAAAAAGTCTGAAAATGCATTCAATGTGTGATACCTGTGGACCTCCTGCCTCCACAAAGTGATGGGTGGGTTGGGGGCATCTTCTCATATCTCTTCATTTGATCTTTATAACTTTGTTACAATCACTTTAAAATTTTTGGTATGTCATCTTTCTTTCCATTTATACTACTGTAGTATTCATATATATATTTATTATACTACTGGTAGCCTTCTTGGCTCTGCTTACTTCACTCTTTCCAAGTTTCTGGGTATTCATCACAACTATCATTTCTTATAGAACTGTAACAGTACATTACATTCATATACCACAATTTGCTTAGCCATTCCCCAGCTGAGGGGCATCTCCTTAGTTTATAATGTTATCACAAAAAGTGCTGATAAAAATATTTTGGAATATATGGGGATTTTCTTAGCCATGACTTCCTTGGGGTAAGCCCAGTAACAAGAGCCTCTGGTTCAAAGAGTATGGACATTTTGATCACTTTTTTTTTTTGCATAATTACAAACTGCTTTCCAAAATGGTTGTACTGTTTCACAGTTCCACCAACAATGTATTCATGTAAACATCTCTTCTTTAAGAATGGTGTACTATGGGTGTGGAATGCTGATCTTTCCAATGTGTTGGTTTTGCTGGACTCTTGTCCACATGATTTCTGTAATACACATTGTTGGAGATCCTTTAATTCATCGTGTTGACATATCAAGTAATTTGACAATAATAAGTACAGTTGATTCTTTTACTTTCTATCATTTTCATTCTTTCATGTAACTAAATGTGGTTTAGTGTAGAGTTCATTTACAGAAGTCTGTTTGCTCTCACATTTCATTAAGCATTCACCCAATATCTACACAGAACTTCCTCAACAATTTTAGAGAAATATTAAGTAGAAATAAATAATATGGCTAGTAGTTACTGTCTCCATATTGAACCCTTTTATCTAGTAATAAAAGCAGCAGTGAACTTTTGCCTATTTTGGAAAATATGCCTCTGGGAATTATCTTGAAAGTTAATCACTGAAGACTTATAAAAAGTGAGGCAAGCTAAACCAGGAAAACTAGATACACAATGACTAAAACAATGTGAATGGAAAGAACAACTTAAGTTGAACATTATGTAAGTAAAATTATCAAGTTTGGAGAGAGAAGACAAAATGCACCTCTTTCCTCTTGCAGAAATTAGGGGGGCACTATGGGTCTGCAGCATGCCTATATGCCAGATATGGATGATATGCTGGCTAGTTTTGCAGAACTATTATTTTCACTATTTTCTTTTTACAATGGATGATACCTTTGCTGAGGTAAGGTGGGAAGAATATATTTGTAAATCAGTATGACATAGAAGCAAAACACACCATTAAAAATCAGAAAAGAATAAAATCTCTAATAGGACTACGATTGATGCCTTCACTTCTTTTCCACACTATCTCAGTAACTTTTTCCAGTTCTGGCTTCTGATCTCATCATTCAGTTTCAATAGCTTTCTACAAAGTTATCTCTTATATGGCCTATCTAATGGCCTTTGCTTAAGCCTTAATCTTTCTGACCACTGTGTAGCCATTTATACCATTAACCATTCTTTTCATTGATACTCTCTTGTTTAGGTTTTCATGAAACTGCTCTCTCTTGGTTCTCTTCCTATCTGTGTGACTGTTCCTTTTCACAGCTTCCTCAGGGAAGTCTACCCAGGCTATATCTGCTAACTAGGGGTACCCCAAACCTGTCTGGGTCCTCTTCATTTCTCCCTTTATACTCTTTATACTGTAAATATCATCTCTATGCAGATGATCCTCAAATCTATTTCACTAACCCTAACCTCTCTTTTTACCTGTATGCTCACATCTCTACTGGATGACCCATTAGGCATCTTAACCTCAACAGGTCTAAAACTGGACTAATTATCCTTCCCTTCTCTGTCTAACTTCCCTTTTACTATTAGAGGTAAGACTACCCTTCTAGTCACCCAGGTGTCTAACCAAGTTGTCATGCTCAGCTTCCTCATTCTCTTTCACCCCCCAACACCCAGGAATTTGCCAAGTCTTAAACCCCCCTCTCTCCTCTGACACTGTTACCACCCTGGAATATTACCTCATGCTTGGACTACTGGCCTTCTGGTGGGTCTTCTTGACTCCAGAGTTTTCCTACCCAGGCCATTCTGCACCCAGCTGTTAAAGTGATCTTCCTAAAGCATAGGTGTTACCATATCATCCTATTCACTCCATTGGCCCTTATTCCCTCCAGGATCAAATATATAATCTTCTATTTGACATTCAAAGTCCTTGATTACCTGACTCCTGCCTAGCTTTCTAGTATTCTTCAGGTATACTAAACCCATCAACACTGGCCTCCTGCCGGTTTCTCTCAGGGTACTCCGTTTGTCAGGAAACATTTATTAAACTCCTACTACTTGTCAAGCACTGTGCTAAGTGCTAGAAAAACAAAGAAACATAGAAGTCAATCCCTGCTCTCAATGATCCCAGTCTAATGGGAAGAAAGTGCAGGAGTAAGCCAAAACAGGATACGTTGGAATGATTAACAGAGGGAAGGCACTAGGAAGTTTGAGAAAGGTGAGTCTGTAATTGGAATTTGAGGAAAGTCAGAGGATGGCAATGAGGAAGGTGCACATCTCCAACATGGGGCCAGTCAATGAAAATTCCCAGAGCTGGGAGATGATGTTTTGTTCAAGGAACAGTCAGAGTTCTTGGATCACAATGGTGTAGGAAGGGAGAAAGTAAGGTATAAAAACTGGAGAAATCAGATGAAGCAACAGAAGATTCTATATTTGATAATGGAGGTGATAGGAAGCTACTGGAATTTCCTGGGGTTTGTGCATGTATGTGATATGGTCAGATCTATGCTTGAAGAAAATCACTTCAGTGAATGGTGGGTACAATGTAATAGGGAGACCAACCAAGAGGCTGTTGCAATAGTCTAGGAGCAAGGTGATGAAGATCTATACCAGGATGGTGGCAGTGGCAATGGAAGGGGGCATATTTGAGAAATTTAGATGATGATTTCAGTTTTTGACGTGCTAAGTTTAGGATGTTTATAGGACATCTGATTCAAGATGTCTGACAGGCAATTGGAAATAGGAGACTTGGGGTCAGGAGAGAGGTTAGATCTAGATACATAGATTTAAGAATTAATTAGCATAGAGATTAAATGAAGGCATGGGAGGTGTTCAGATTACCAGATGAAACAGTATAGAGCAGTGTTGGCAAAGATTTTCAAGTTTGTGCATTCAAACTGCAACTTTAAGCTGCCTGTGAACCCCTGCATTATCAGAGAGAGTCTAGAGAGGAAGTGCTCCCTTTGGGAAGCTGGACAGAGGGGCGGGGCATGCAAAAGATGTCCTCAGGCACTGGGAAGAAGGGGGATGAGCAGCAACCCCATGTTGGCTGGGCACTTGATTATTTGATTATTTTGTAGTCGTTGCTCTTTCCATTTAAATTTCTGTAGTCAAGGGCAGCTAGGAAGCTTAGTGGATAGAGAGCCAGACATGGAGATGACAGGGGGTTGGTTCTAGGTTCAAATTTGACCTCAGACATCTCCTTAGCTGTGTGCCCCTGGGCAAGTCACCCACTGCCTAACCCTTACTTCCTCTTCTGTCTTGGAATAGATACTCAGTATTGATTCTAAGGCAGAAGATAAGGATTTTAAAACATGTTTTTTTTGTAGTTGTTTTCTTGGCTTGTTTACTTGATGGTATAGGAATTCATGTAAATCTTTCCATGTTTCTCTGCATTTATTATATTTATCATTTCTTGCAGTTAAGACTCAACTAAGAAGCATTTACTTCATTTATAACTCTTGGCTACTATAAAAAGTGCTGCACTATTTCTTCCCTCTTTAAATCCATTACTCTCTCTTGAAATGCAAAGTGATTGCCCAGGGATGAAGATCATTTTGTATTTTATCTGCTTCACAGGTTGCCATGACCAATGAAATCATTATTTAGTGACTAACATATTTCCTTAGACTGGTTCTCTTATAGAAATCATGGTATGGCGATGGGCCAGTCTGATACTGGAAGCAATTCTAGCCTATTAGAATATGCCAGAGTGTAACTCTACTGACATCCTTTGAGAATTCAATTTTGTAACTGGATGAGCCTCTGGAGTTCATATGTGGCCTTGACACTAATTTTTTAGGTTATTTTCTATATGTATCTATTGTCTTTCTGAAGCTGGCACCCTTTGTGAATTCAAGTTAAGTTTAACACCCTTTTAACCCTTCCTTCAATCTTTGATTTTCCTTTCCTTGACCCTGAGAACTTAACTCCTAGTACTTTACAAAGAAGATAAATTTGTCTATTTCCAACAAAAAGATTCACTTCAGGGTTCCTTTAAATCCTGGGTTTATAGGGTACTCCTAGTGTACTTAATATTATATGAATTAAAAATTATTTTCCTGGAGAACAGAGACTATTCTAAACATATAAAACTAGTAAATATAAGCAATCACAAAATAAATGGAATAAGAAGATTCTGGAAAAATTGTACTAAAAATAGCAAACAATGTATATATATGAGAAGAAAAAAAGGCTGAAGAGAATCTGATTAAGGCCGAGTCAAATAGGAAAAGAAAAGTTTGTAAAGTGCTGTATTTCCCATATGAGGTAATGTACTGGACACCAACTACCACTACTAATGTTAGAACAGGGTTTTTCCCTGAAAGAGTCATAATTCCTTTCTCCGGCAAAACAGGAACTGATCATAACAGGAATATTATGTAATTGCAGGGAACAGAGAAGACTGGGGAAATTAAGATAGGAGGCAAGAGTGACAGGATAAAGGTGGAGGCAGGGAATGGAAAAGCAGTCAGGGACCATTAAGAGAGTCAACAAAGGACAAATTCCTTCTTGTTTCACTGTCTCAATGGTCCATTCTTTCTCCCCACCCTCCTTTTTTTTTTTTAAACTCTCTTGAGTTATGGATTGGGGCACTGGGTCTAGACTTTAATAACAGAAAGATTTCTGGAAGTGATAGGTTTAATGGAGGTTATTCCTTTATCTTAGACAAAATATAAGGAAGAAAAGTTGATTAAAATAGAAGGAAAGAATCCTAAATGATTTTTATTGATGAGAGGGTCAAAAAATTGTAGGTTAACTTTTTATATAAACTTTATAAAGGGTTGGCTTGTTAGAGACAGGATAGGTAAATTGAGTATTAAGGGTCTAACTATAGACTTTAGAACAGAAATGGCAAACCTCTTAGAGACTGAGTGCCCAAACTGCAACCCTCATGCTGCATGTGAGCCTCCCATCTTAACCCAGATAGGGGTGGGAGGAAGCAATCCCACTGGGCTGCTGGGCAGAGGGGCTGGTAATGGGAGAAATGTCTTCAGGCACAGTGGAGAGGGGGAGGGAAACAGCCTCTTCCAGCATGCATGCCACAGGTTTGCCAACATGGTTTTGGAGGGTAGGCCGTTTTCTACAAGTGGACATTTTGAATTTGAATCCAATTAAGTGTTTTATACTTCTAAGTTAATTTTACACTCTAGGTTGCCTAATTCAGACTTAGTTCAACATAAATGAGTTAACAATGATTTCTTTTTGAAACCCTCCAATAATTGCTAGATGCTCTCCTATGCCTTGGAATGACCTCTTTCCTCATTTCAGACACTGAGTCTCTGGCTACCTTCAAGACTCCACTAAGAATTACTTTCTGCATCCACTGGGCTTAGCACTATCCCCGGCACATAGAAACTGCTAAATAAATAAATAAATGCTTGTTGATTTGAGTTATTCATCTTGAATTCTACTCCTTTTTATTTTCAATCTCAGTCTGGGTTTCTCCAGTTGGCCTCAAGACTTCAACTCTGTGAGTAAAAATGAGCTTGCATTCAAGGCCTATTGCTTTGCATTGGTAAATTCAATGCCAAATGAAGATGACTCACAGTGATCAAGGAGCTGATAGGAGTTCTAAATATGTAATATGTTATATCTTTCCAAATATATTACCATAGTGAATAATATGCCCATCCAAATGGCTTAGGACTAGGAAAAGGTCCAAAATATATATCATTTCTTCCATGAAGCCGTCCCTCACCCACTCAACTGAAAATAGTTTTTTATTGGGTCAAATTTCCCATAGAAAAATAGCAATGTAGTAATAGATAGAAAATAGGTCTCTGAAATCAGCAAGTCAAAGGTTCAAGTCTTACTTCTTGGACCATGGGCATGTTACAGAGCATTTAAGGACTCCAGGCAACACTCTTAAGTTGTATAAAGGGACCAGTCTGCCTTAGTAGAGGGAGTTCCTTAATTGGAGAGTTCTTTTTTTTATCAATAAATCATGGGTCCTTCAATTCTGAGGGATGAGAAAGAATGTTATCCACATCAGGAACCATGGGAGTAGAAACACAGAAGAAAAATATTTCCTTGATCACATGATTTGATGGGGATATGACTGGGGATGTAGACTCTAAATGATCACTACTGCAAATATTAAGAATGTAGAAATAGGTTGTGATCAATGATACATGCAAAACCCAGTGGAATTGCTCATTGGCTTCGGGGCGGGGAGGAGGAAGGGGAGGGAAAGAACACAAATCATTTAACCATAGAAAAACATTCTTAATTAATTTTTCTAGAAAAGAAAGGAAAAAATTAATCATGGATTCTTGTCCTTATTCTAGATTTCTCATAGCACCATGTCTGCTCTTTTTCATTATCTCATTCTTCTTTATCCAGTTTAACTACTACCTAAGTCATGAAAGATTTCCCCAATCCCCCCTTCCCCATCAAAAAAAAAAAAAGTGATCCCCCCCCCCCCTCCTAGAATTCCTTATTTAAAGGCCTGGACCACTCCTATGCATTTCACAAAATCACATATATCAGCTGTCATTTGTCATCTTTTAATTTAAAAAACAAATAATTTCTTTCCTAGTAACAACTTTGAAACAGAAGGGCAAGGGCTAGGCAACTGAGGTTAAGTGACTTGCCCGGGGTCACACAGCTAGGAAAATGTGTGAAGACAGATTTGAACCCCAGTTCTCTCAACTCTAGGCCTAGGAATCTTTCCACTGTGCCACCACAGAAATTATAAATTTTGTTACGGTTATTTGGTATTTACCTAATCTTCATGGTTAATATGTGCCTCTTAGGGATAGAAATTTTTACTGCCTTGTTTTTAAATTATTAGCTCTTAGCCCAAAGTACTACAACACACATAGTCACTTAAATTAAATGGGACCTCTCATAACTTAATTTACCTCTCTAAGAAATGGAAATATAGGGGGCAGCTGGGTAGTTTAGTGGATTGAGAGCCAGGGAGGTCCTAGGTTCAAATCTGGCCTCAGATACTTCCCAGCTGTCTGACCCTGGGCAAGTCATTTGACTCCCATTGCCTAGCCCTTACCCCTCTTCTGCTTTGGAGCCAATATACAGTATTGACTCTAAGACGGAAGGTAAGGGTTTAAAAAAAAAATGAAAATATATTGCAAAGTAGAGGTATTTCAAGAAGTAGTTCGCCAGATGCTTCAAGGCACAATGTTTTAAACACAGGTACTATCATTCCTATTGTTACTAAGTAAAGTAATTTAGCATTTATTATACATGATTTTATTAATATATAGAGAGAACAGCTCACACACAGAAACTATCCACTTGGGAATAATGCTACAAAGTAAAAAACTTCAAGCTTTGCCTATTGCGATTCCCATATGAACCATGAAGATATGATGTAAGCTCAAATTAAAGTTCTGTGTCTTTAAACAAAAATTGTAGTGCTTATGTTTTTAAAAGTAATACTGTGGGCTACTGGTATGAAATTTAAGAGATGTCCCAAATTCTTTTTAAGAAAAGAAAGACCATTTATCTACTGTATTTATTCAGGGCAAACTTCCTTGCTCATGTCAGATTGGTAAATTCAATACTTCTGAAGATGACTGGCAGTGATAAATGCTTTTTCAAATATATTGCTATAGTGAATATGTCCATCCAAAGAGTTAAATGGATACTTAAGAGTTGTATACCTTGGAAGGCAGGAACTAGTCTTAAAATAAGTCATGAGTAAAGCTTGGGAATGGCAAAGAATGCATCAGTGAAGGAACTTTTAAAAAATCCCAAATTAAAGAAAGTCATTAAATTTAGAAGACTAACAGTTATCATGGTTCCTTTTGCATGACCAAACTTCAGCTAAATCATTTTATACAAACTTCTATGATTTGTCTAAGAATTTGGCAATGTTACTTATATCTGGGTTATTTTAGCTGGTGAAACAAATGTGGCGAAGAAGACTCACTTTATGTGAAAATGTCATAATTAAAGTAATCTTAATTGAAATGGAAAATGTATTTCTTTTAGAACTTCATGGATTGACCTCAGTAAGACTACTGTTAAGAGGAATTTGAAAAACAAATTCATCTAAATAAATGACTTTGAATTGAAAGCAATTTTACTCTTTGTTAATTTTTTTCCATTTTTTATTTGGAATTTGATGAAGAGGCACATTTCCCCATGTGATAAGGAAAAAAAGAAAATCACACATGAAAACCATGACTTTTTACAATATGTAACTTGTTTTTCTTAAAAATGTATTCTCAAATTTAACATCTTGGTTTCTGGACTCACCCTACTTGTTTGTATCCCTTTCTGCCTTTGTTTTTATCCTCTTCTGTATATTTTTAAATTTTCTGTTCATGCTATTTCTTTTATCTTTTTGGTATTACTACCATTACTCCCAACTCAATAAATTTTCTCTTATAACAAACAGCCAGGCAAAACAAATCCACATATTATCTGGGTCTGAAAATGTATCTTATTCTATGCTTCTAGAGGGAAATATAAAAAGAGGGAAACATAATCCATTAACAGTTTTTCTGGCATTGTAACTGGCCATTGTATTGATCACAGCTCTAAAGTTTTTCATAGTTGTTTTTCTTTATTATGATATTATATTGTTCTGGTTCTAGCAGTTTCATTTTGCATCTGTTTATATAAATCTTCCCAGGTTTCTCTGAATCTGCCCTCTTTTGTTATTTCCTACAGTGCATACTAATATTCCATTATATTCACATATCTTAATTTGTTCAGCTATTCCCCAATTGATGGGCACCCATTTTGTTTCTAATGCTTTGCTACAACAAAAAAGTAATGTTACAAATATTGTTGTATATAAAGTCCTTTTCTATAATCTTAATTTTCAAAAATAAATTTTAATTATTAAAATATTCTACCTCAAAACAAAAATTACTTATGAGCATTACATATTACCAATGGACAAAAACCTCTTATTTATAGATGTAGTCTTGATTCCTTTCATTTTCCTTCTTGATAGCACCTAAATCTGCCTCATTTTCTCTTTAACACCTATTTTTCCTTAAATGGAAAATTTTTAATGTTGAAATGGGACAAACAAGGAAGTTGTATTCTGATGTCTTACAATGTAAAAGTGGGCTCTTGGAAGTGATGCTAGAAAGCAGAGGTTCCATTAACTAATCTGTAAAGGATGAGAAAATGGGTTCAATGCTGGACTGCCTATTTGTTGGGTTAAAACTTGAGCAGTCAAATTCAGAGGGATGGCTACAAGCTGATGAAATTTGCTGACCATGACAACTAAGGGAAATTCTTAATTCCAAAATGCCTGTACAGCTGATATAATGTGTTTTTTTAAGTATTCAAGAAGAGAACTAGAGAGAATATCAAAGCAGATTATATGAAAAGAATGAAGATGCTTCCTCAAAGAGCTAATTCCCTATTCTCCTCCATACACATGCAATGAACAATCAGAATGGCCACAAAGATGAGAAGACTGTCAAGAAGTCAAGAAATTGCATTCCTGGGAGGATGCTGACTAGTGACAATATTGGGAACCGACTGGCTGAAGAGAAATAACATCAAGGATAATATGATAAAGATTTGGCAAGAGTAGATGATGGCTAGAGGGAAACACCAGTAACCACTACAGGGCTGAAAGCAGACTGTGTGCTCATACATAAGTATAGATCAGGTTAGGGAATTTCTATGAGTAAAAGCCAAAATTCAGGACCAATCTGGGATTTAGGGGTTTCAAGGAATAGTGACACAGAATCAATTCATATTAAAGCCTTACCTTCTGACCCACTGAGTAATGTAAAACTATACAAGTAAAATTACCTAAACTATATGCAATTTAAGGTTTGTCTTTTCTTTGCCCTCTAAACTGGTGGTCGCATGAATGAAACTATAAGGAACAAGGTTAGGTAACAGAGAAACAAAAGGGGACAAGCTATAAGTCCAAAAGGCATCATCTGAGAAAGATGATTCTCTTTTAAACTCCAGTGTCACACAGAAGGGAAAACTGCATAGTCTAAAATGGTTTTTTCTTTGGAGAAAAAAAAATCCCCAGATACTTTCATTTTATATTCAAGTCAATATCATCATATAATTAGTAAGCTATTGATTCAATCTAAGAGCAAGTAAGGAAGAATCATTTCAGCACCCTCACCGATTCATCTAGCTTATGATTTGCCAATGCCAATCCCTGGTCTATTTAACTAAGGGATGAAATACGTTACAGAATAAAAATATTTATTTCCTAATATGCATATCTTAGGGAATCAACAAATTTTCAATTGCAGGCAAAGTATAGCAATTCATTTACTTGCCTACATTTTTATTAGCTCTTTCCTCATGTATCAAAGCCATAGCAATGATGCAAAAGATGATAGAAAGCACAAATAGCCCAAAAAAGAAGACAGAGTACAAAAGCTATTTTTGCCTGAGGCCTGTCCCAATTTCCTTTCCCTGATTTCAAACTAGAAGCTCATGTCAGGATATATGGCTGAATCACTAATAGTATAGTCTAAAATTATCAACCTGATTTTTGATAGTTGAAGAAGAGATATGGATTCCAAAGATACAGACTTCTCCCTAGGAAAATACTTTGCCTTTGATCCGAACCTATTTATCAAAATAGGTATCTATAAGCAAGAGGGCCCTAGTTAATTTCAACTGTAACGATGAACACATATTTATGTGGAACAATAACATATACATACTTTGTATGTCAGGCAGTATTGATAATTTATTTCCATTAAGATTTATTTTTAAAAATCAAGGACTTTTAGAGATGATCAGAATAATAAAAGATCTTGCTGAATATGAAAGGAAAGACCATCACCAAGTATTAAAAATTCTGATATTCTAAATTGTAATATTTTGTTTTATTGCTAAAAAGACTAAAAAACCTATCTTTGGAAATGACCAAATAAAAGGCAAAAAAGAAGAAATAACAGCATGGTCTGGATCTTTAGGAGAAATCCATAATAATCTCCTAAGACTTCTGGTAAATAGGAATTACCTACTCTTTGGGATGAGCTTATAATAGCTGGCAAGAAGAGACCTGAATTAACAAATCAATGTAAGAAAAAAATCAGCAACCCTAATCACCATTAGGATTGTAGGTAATCCTAACATTCTAAATACTACTTGACCAATGAACAACAAAAAAATTAATAATTTAATGCTTCCACAAATAAAACCTTTTGAGTTGCATAATACTTTACAAAGGTCAAATGAATATCCCACATAATAAATTTCATATATACAATTTGCTACACATCTATAATTTAAGGTAAAAAGCTTAAAACAAATAATCAATTAAAACATTATAACAAATAAAAAAATTAAAACAAATAAAACAAATTTGTGCTCACAGAAGAGCCCTAAATCAATCTCTCTCTGTCTCCCCTACCCTACCCCTGCACAAACTTGTGAGGAAGTGAATTATGGCAGGTTACTGGGGCTTTACTCAATCAACATTTCCAAGTCCTCAGAACAATAACACAATGTTTTCTGAATAAAGTGGAAGTAGTTAAGTTTCAGTTATAAGAGAAAGTACAGACTTTAAAACCAAGGAAGAGCTAGGAAAAAATCACAAAATTTAAAATCAATAATTTTGATTACATCAAATTAAAAAGTTTTATACAAACAAAACTAATGCACCCAAAATTAGAAGGGAAGCAACAAATTGGGAAACAATCTTTATAACAAAAACCTCTGACAAAGGTCTAATTACTCAAATTTATAAAGAACTAAACCAATTGTACAAAAAAATCAAGCCATTCTCCAATTGATAAATGGGCAATGGACATGAATAGGCAGTTTTCAGCCAAAGAAATCAAAACTAAAAAAAAAAAAAGCACATGAAAAAGTGTTCTAAATCTCTTATAATCAGAGAGATGCAAATCAAAACAACTCTGAGATATCACCTCACACCTAGCAGATTGGCTAACATGACAGCAAAGGAAAAGAAATGAATGCTGGAGGGAATGTGGCAAAGTCAGGACATTAATGCATTTCTGGTGGAATTGTGAATTGATCCAATCATTCTGGAGGGCAATTTGGAACTATGCCCAAAGGGCACTAAAAGACTATCTGCCCTTTGATCCAGCCATAGCACTGCTGGGTTTGTACCCCAAAGAGATAATAAGGAAAAAGACTTGTACAAGAATATTCATAGCTGCACTCTTTGTGGTGGCCAAAAATTGGAAAATGAAGGGATGCCCTTCCATTGGGGAATGGCTGAACAAATTGTGGTATATGTTGGTGATGGAATACTATTGTGCTCAAAGGAATAATAAAGTGGAGGAATTCCATGTGAACTGGAACAATCTCCAAGAATTGATGCAGAGTGAAAGGAGAAGAACCAGGAGAACATTGTACACAGAGACTGATACACTGTGGTACAATTGAATGTAATGGACTTCTCCATTAGTGGCAATGTATTGATCCTGAACAACTTGTAGGAATCTATGAGAAAAAACACTATCCACATTGAGAGGAAAAACTGTGGGAGTAGAAACACAGAAGAAAAACAACCGCTTGAATACATGGCTTGAGGGATATGGCTGGGGATGTAGACTCTAAATGAACATCCTAGTGTAAACAACAACATGGAAATAGGTTCTGATCAAGGACACAAGTAATACCCAATGAAATTGCTCATTGGTTGCGGGAAGGGTGGGTGGAGGGGAGAGAGAGAAATAATGTAATTATTGTAACCAAGGAATGTTCTAAATTGACTAAATAAATTAATTCAAATTAAAAAATAAAAAACAAGTACAAAAGAAGTTGACCATCAGAGCATCCTGATAGTTCTAAGTTATCCTAAAAATCTGGAGCACCAGATCTGTGCCTCTATCCTTTTAATGCTGAGAAGAGCATTTAGAATATTGTGTTAGTTTAGGACTGAAGGCCTGATTAGATTAAGAACCAACTAAAAACTTTAATGGTTAGTAGAAAAAGGATATAATTATATATAGACATCTAGACTGATTTAACTATTTTCTATTATGTATAATTTTTCAATAAATAATAGACTGATTTAACTTCCCCCAAATATGCATGATTTTCAATTGATTTAGAGACACAGAATATGGCATTTATAGGCAAAGTATAATTAAAAATGAAAACAAGCTAGAATTTTTGACTCAGTGAACTATATTCTGGGTAAGATTAATTTCAAATTAAAAAATCATAATTTAAGCATCACTCTCTACCTGGTATAAATATATTAAAATAAGAAGCATAGTGTCTCACAGTAGGGTGGTTTGTAGGAAATAAAGTTTCTTAAGTATTAGCCTTAAAATTAAAACTTACCAAGTTTGAACAGTCAAATAATACAATGGTCTTGAGACAGGATAGACAATTTATCCCAGTTATAAGAGCATTACACCCAGAAACTTATTCCAAGCTTCTTCACCCTGAAAATCATTTCCCTTTATAGGACAAGACCCAACTTCATCATTTCACACCTCAAATAGATGAATTTATCCCATCTGCCATCTCATCACTCCCCACAGGAATGCCTTTTATATTCTAAGAATCTTTTTCCTTCACTGGTCTATAATGTGGCCTTCTTGAATTTAACACATTTATCAAATATCTATTCTACTGAGTTTGTTGAATTAAGACATACACTAGTGAAAACTGACTAATGACATAGGACAATATAAGAGTCAAACATGCTAAAATTTGGACTTCACCTGATGAGTAACTGGAAGTCTCTGAGGATTGTTGAGCAAGTAAATGATTCAATTAAAGTAGTGTTTTAAGAAGATTAAGATAGCGGTGTGGAGCAGGATGGATCAGAGGGGTGAGGCATCATAGTTAGAGTCTATTTTCTCTTTTTAGATACAAATCTAACAAGCTTAGTTTATGAAATGATAATAGGAGTCTTCAAAGGTTTAGTTAATAAAAAACGGTTGATGCCTTTCTTCCCAATATTGCTGACTGCTTCATAATATTCTCACACAATGTTTTCACATTCACACTTTTTTGTCATTTCATTTTTGCTGTTTTTTTTTGTTTTATTGATAGCTTTTGTTTTTATAGCAGATATTTCTTTTCAGTCCCTATTTCCACTGACCCCTCAATTTTAAAAAAGAAAAATCATTTAACACAAACCAACAAACAATTAAATCTCATCTAACAGGATATAGCATAATCCATGTTCAGAATCTCTAACCACTTTGCTGGGAGAAGAAGATTGGGGGAGGGGGAAGAAGAAATATCTATTTATCCCTGGTTCTCTGGGACAGTGACTGGTCACTACAATTAATGAAAATTTGGCTGCTTTTGCCCACTTCACTCTGTATTAGTCTGTACAAAATCTGTCATGTTTCTCTTAATTCGTAATATTCACATATTTCATTATTTTTTCTTTAACTCATTCCCTAACCAATGGGCACTCACTTTTTTTTTTAAATGACAAAAGATGCTGCCATGAATGTTTTGGCATGAGTAGAACTTTAAATTTTTGGACTCTTTGGGATATATGTCCAATAGTAGGACTGCTGGATCAATCATAATATTTTATGGCATATTACATATTCTCATATTATATAAATGTCTTTGTTTCTCTTAGTACAAAACATGGGCCTGAAACATAGAAGGTACGTAAGGAATATTTGTTAATTGGTTGATATCTCAAGAAACTTTTGCAAAAATTTGTACAATCTGTTTAAAGTCATATTATAATTTATACAGAGTTAGAACAAGTACTTTAGACATGCAGTACAATGCCTAAAAATAGCATTTATGTGGCATTTTAATGTTTTCAAAGTACATTACAAAAATCATCTCATTTTACCCATTTTATAGATCACAAAACCAAGGCAAATAGAGTTCAAGTGACTTGCCCAGAGTCACTTAGCTAGTAAGAACCTGAGGCTAGATTTGAACTTGAGGATTTCCTGATTCTAGGTCCAGGGCTCTATCTACTGTGCAGCTATGGCCATTCAAATTCATTTTCAGAGATATATGTGGATGTCTGAGGAAACAGAGAGATAAAAGCAATACAATATGGAAGTAAGGTTAGAATCAGACTGTGAACACCAAAAGGGGCATGCTAGAAATAGCCTAGCCCTAACTGTACAAATTGGGAAACTGAGGCCCAGAGAAGAAAAATAACTTGGCCCTTTTAAAGACATGAAGTGAATAAGTGATAGTCAGGACTGGCACCCAGTTAGTTCCCCATTTCTTCATGTGTGTGTTTTCCCACTTTATCATGTCTTACCTTGAGAAGGATCATTTTCCTTTCATTTTACTGTCAGCATCATTTTTTATTCTCAATGTCTGCTTCTTTCCTAAAAGTACCTCATTTAGACAGACAGACTAAATAGAAAGTGCCAATGTGAACAAAGTGACAATGTGAATAAAGAAAGTCCAAGTAAATGCCAGGACTTAAAACCCATAAATTTGCACTTTAAAATTCTATTCTTAAATTATAGTATGTGAGGGTAGGGGGGAAGGTTAGAGAGGAAACAGCTGAAAATGGCTTGAGATTATGCTACCATATCCATCATCAAATATTTATAGAGCACCCACTTTATGCTGCTATACTATAGGCATTATCCAATTTGAAGAATGAGGGGTAACAGTCTTTTATCTTCAATGAGACTATTATGAAGCACTTAACAATTCAGCCTTTTTCCCCCAAAGGCAAAATTGTGTTGACTTTCCCCAATCTTTGAAGACATTGTCAATAACTCATATATAGAAATTCAGGGAAAGGCTACAATCACAAGCTATCTAGGAAGAAGTTATCTTGCTTAGATCTGCCGATAACTTATAGAATCAAAGCTAATAGACAAGAAGAAGTAGAATGTATTTTCTTTTCCCTCCTAAATATATTTTTCTATCAACTAAAGGAAGAGTTTAAAAAGCAAGAGCAGCAGAAAAAAAAAGTTGAAAAAACTGGAGTCACACAAACTGTAGTTAAAAAATGACTAAGTTTACTTGATATATGAATTTGTTGGAAAACCATTTATCAATGGCCTGTTTCTCTCTAGCAGAGTCCCTCAAGCCGAGAGCCATGTCATTCCCCTTTGACTGATTAATTAGCCAATCAGGGGACATTTTTCATCGTGAGGCATGATGGTTTATTTCAGCTAATGTTTGGTCTCTAATGGCGACACATTAAAGCCAACTCGGCTCTTTTAGCCCAGTGGAGTGACCAAAAGGAAAGGAGAGAAGATAAATCAAAAGCGCTCCCTTCAGTTTCCCTTCAGTCCCTAACAAAACCCCCAAGGAACAAATGGCTAGAGTAAAGATTCTCCACCAATGAAGGGGAAAAATAAAAGAAAGCTACAAATACCTTCAAGGTAAGGGGTGTCTTATTCTCTGTTTTTGAATAGCAGTAATTTATCCTCAGTTGATTAACACAGACCACTGATAGAATAGGCAACAAAAAGTCAATATCTAGCTCTTCTTCCTTTTATTAAAAGCCCTGCTCAATAGAAAATCTCTCTCTGCAATGTTTCTTCCTCATGTGGAATGACTTTACTTCTACTCACTGGATTTGAGGAGACCCGTGTATAACTGTCTTAAGAAGTTAAAGATATTGCTCTCAATACAATAGTTTCCCCCAGTTCTATGTGATCTGAAAGCTTCTGTCCATCTTATGTTAGGGAGAGGGAGGAAGAAAGGATACACAAGAATCCTTAAACATTCTGAAACATTTAACTTAGATTATCTGAATCACCTAAGTTTCACACATTTCTCTGGAAGCAGCCATGTTCCCTGACTTATGGATAAATGAGTAAATTTATGAACATGTGAACTTGGAATTAAGAGATAAGAGGGACCCTAAAGAATAGTTCAACCCTAGAATTGTGAAGTGACTTCTCTGAAATCATTTTTCTGCTGAAATGTTTCAGAGATTCTAAAAATACCAAGATAGATAACAGTTTGATATTCTCTTTGATTAGAACATTTCTGGTGATGAGTCAGTTCATAAACTTTCCTTCAAGCTCTGGAGTAGGGTGACTTGGATTCCAATCTCAACCATAGAACTATTATTTATGAGGCCTTAGGGAATTCACTTAATATGTTTTGTTCTCTGTGTTCTCATCTGTAAATTGAGGGAAATGGACAAGAGTATGCCTAATTTTCTCTCTCCCCACATTAGGATTATCTAAAAAATTACCCTTAATGATTCTATATGTATCCTTGACTTGGACCAGCTATTCACCTTCTTTAGTGACATTTTTATTTTCTAATATAGCACAATAGGGACTGAGATGCTTAGGAGTCCAAAGGAGGTGATGCCCCTGGGCCAGGTAATAAAAACAGTGACAAAACTGCTGCCCATTCTGGTCTATCTTGGAACTTTTTGTTGTCCTCCTTCCAGTTTCATGTATTAATGTTCTTATAGTGGTCTCATTTAGTTGGGGTTCTCTCAAAGTTTTCAAGATTCCTTTCCCTCTCATTGCTCTTGTTGCTTTATGTGACTATGTTGCTCATCATCTTTTGTTATCCCTCCCTCGTAATGTTTTAAAAATAAGTTTATATTCCAAACTTGTGATGCTTTTGGTTTCCATGCTATGCTTTTTGGCCAAGGAGGGGAAGTATTTGCTGACCAGAGCAGTTTTTGAACTCTTCTGGTCTCTTCACTCTGGCAATAGTTTTTGATTAGTAATATATCTGTAAGAATGTCTTTTCATTTAATTTCTTTTCCATTTGTCTTTGTCAATATATTTTTGAATACACCTGACTAAATTGTCACAATTGTACAAAACTGCTTCTTTTTAGTTTTCTAATTCAATGCTGATTTTGTTCTTAGTTTTAATAAATCAATGGCCAGAAGGTCCACAGAAAACTAACTTTGAAATAATTTCAACATCAGTAAGAAGCCAATTCCTGCTAAGAAGTAGTCTAATTTCTTTTCCTTTTTTCTTTCTTTTTTTTAAACTGTGACTTGATGGTCACCATATTCTATGTGGTCTGATTCTTTTAGAAGAAACTATTACATGATATTCAACCATATAGCTCTGAATAGTATAAATACTTTAAATACTTTTCATTTCTTTTTTAATAATAAAGTAACAATTTAATATTGATGTAGCACTTAAAGGTTTCTAAAATACTTTACATATATCACTTCAGTCAATCCTCATCACAGCATTGTGTATATATTATGCCCATTTTATAATGAAGGAAACTGAATCTCAAAAGAGGTTAAAGAACTTGACTATCCATGGTCAGATGGGTGATATAATAAGTGGAGTGCTGGATTTAAATGCCAGAAAAACCTACACTTGAATCTGATCTCAGACATTTACTAGTCATGAGACCCTGAGCAAAATGCCTACCTTCTCGCAGCTTTGGTTTCTTCAGCTGTAAAACGGGAATATTCTTCATGGATCCAGGGTTGGATGGGACTTCTAGAGGCCATCTGGTCCAATTCCCTCATTTTACAGATCAAGGTATAGAGAAGAGTTGGTTGCTCAGGACATACAGGTAGTAAACACCAGAGATGAGAATGGAACAGACTGGTGATTCTAGCCATTCATCTCTTTTCCAGGACCCTTAAGATAACACTGGCATACTTCAGGGAAATCAGATGGATTTGGAAGGTGCTTTGCAAACCTGAGAATATGATGTGGAGATGTTCTTCAATCATTCTTCCTGCTACCCTATGAGACATATCCTGAATCGATGGTCCAACATGTCTTGAGATTGTCCTCCATGACACTTTTGCACTGAAGTCAGTGGATGCTAGTACAAGTTCACTCAGTATGGAAGGTTCTATTGAACTCTATCTCTTTAATTTTTACAAGATACTGATATAGTTACAGTATTGCAAGGTGAGATGATCCAGTGTCTTATGATGGCTGTTCTTAAAGTCTTGGGGCACAAGCGAAAAAAATCAACTTCATCAACTCTTTATACAAGAGAAAGGCACCATGATGTAGCTGATTGAGTATCAAAACCTTCTTCAATGATAGCTTACTTAACTGTGTAACAATGAGCAACTTACTTAACCTCTCTGATTTTAAATTTCCTCATCTCTAAAATAGGAATAATAATACATATAGTATCTCCTTCATAGGATTGCTATGAGGTTCAAAGAAATAATGTATATAAAACACTTTAAAAATCTTAAAGGCAGGAGGGCAATCATTGAAAAATGTTCAGTTAGCAGGTGGTGCCTCTTCCAAGAGACGGCAAAGATGCCAGTGGCACTAGATCAGAGTACATGCTGGGGTAGGGGAGCATGTAAGGTGTAAAAAGGTTGGAAGAAAGGAGAAAGAAGTGTCAGATTATGAAAGACTTTTGGTATCAATCAGAAGGTTTTGTATTTGATCTTCAAGGTATTAAAGCTACTAGAATTTGATGAGTTGGAGAGAATAATATGATCACATATGTGTCTAGATGGTGCAGAAACTGTGATTCTTAGCATCCTCTGTTCCTATCAATGTAGAAATAAAAGGGGGAGGGGGGCAGCTCAGTGGATTTGAGAGCCAGGCCTAAAGATGGGAGAGGTCCTAGGTTCAAATCTGACCTCAGACACTTCCCAGTTGTGTGACCCTGGGCAAGTCACTTGACCCCCATTGCCTAGCCCTTACCACTCTTCTGCCTTGGAGCCAATGCACAGTATTGACTCCAAGATGGAAGGGTTAAAAAAAAAAAGAAATAAGAAATAAAAGGGGGTTGCAAAGGGCTGAAGGCTTTTTAAAATCTTTTCTTTGTTTGACTACTCATAGATAAAGATTTCATCACATAAATTAACTCATTGTTGGTACTAAGCCTCTCCATATCTGATGTGCTGGTAAGCGGATATAACCTCAAGAATTATACATGAAGCTGCATAATCCGGTGAAGACTGTCAGAGAATGCCCCCGATGATAACCTCTACACTACTACAAGACATTACTAGAATAGAACTTTGGTGGAGATTACATAAAGTAAGCCTTTAACAAAGACACACTTATATTTCAAATTCAGTATGAAAGAAATTGCTATCTTTAATTTTCAGATCTCTGTAATCGAGTGGAAAAAAAAATTCTCCCAGCAAGTAACTCAAGATTCACTGGCATAGTTTTTCATTATGTATATATTGGTCATGGAAAATGACTTATTTCACAAAAATATCTCAAGAAGAGTCAATTAACAAAAGACAAGAAAAGAGAAAATTTTGTCTTAAGGATAAGTTTTCTAATTTGAGTGATAGTCAAAAATGACAAAAGTGACAAAAAAGGAAAAATAATTAAGAGAAACTAATGAATTAGCATGTATTTTAAAGTAAATTACAACTATGGAATTGGTAGTTTGTGGACAAACAAATGACCTACTTATGAGGATAATTTCAAGAATTTAGGGAAAGAGATTATTAATTGGATATCCTGAGAGATAATAAGAAATTGCTCATATTTAACTAAGTCTAAGTGTTACTTTAACAAAAAAAGCCATTTTCTTTTCTTGGTCAGGAACTAATATAAGAAGCATGTTGTTCAGAGTAAAGGAGACTGTTGGTAATTCATTTGCAATCCTAGGTCTAGTTTAGAAGTATTTTCTCCAGTGATAAGACTGGATCAGGAAACACAGCTGGATAGAGGAAGGAAATTAGGGGGAGGGGGGGGGAGGAATGAGAGAGAAAGAAAAAAAAAACAGTGAGGTTTTCAGGAAGTTCAACCAGATAGGAACTAATGGAATTTGTTTTTTAGTCTCTCTACTTCCAAGTTACAAATTAAGTGAGAAAAGATACATACACAGAAAAGTGAAACACCCTTCTGGTAGGCATAGGGCAGTTCAGATACCTGCTGCAGGTCTCAGGGGACACCAGTAATTTCAGTTCAATATTTTCGATCATTTCTTTGTCTCTCTGAGAAAGTGCAAACATTTCTAATTCAGGTTCGCTCCTACCCCAAAGTCATTGTTTTCCAATTAATATAAGGCAGAAAGAGGATAAGAAAAAGAAGAAATGAGGGGGTATCACCAGTCCTTAAATGGAACCATTAATTGAATGTTTTTAATGTACATTAATACTAACTCTTAAACAAGTAATAGTTGTTTAAATAAAATTAGAGTAAAAGTATATCCGTGACTGTCCCTTTTACTGGTAAGATCTTAAAGAATCTAAAAGGGTATATGACAGAAAGTACAACATATATATAAAGGAATTTAATGTGCTTTACTTTGGCCCAGCAGTGAATAAAGTTCAGACTGAAGAAAACTATTTTGGAATGAAATTTCACAACCATATTTCTCAAAACAATTTATTATAACCCAATTAATTATATATCCAATAATCTAATTATCTAAAAGAGAGCATATATCATGCAGTAGACAGAGTGCCAGACCTGGAGTCAAGAAGATTCATCTTCCTGAGTTCAAATCTGGCCTTAGAGCTTTCTCTGGGCAAGTCCCTACACCCTGTTTGCCTCAGTTTCCCCATCTGTAAAATGAGCTGGAGAAGGAAATGGCAGAACACTCCAGTATCTTTGCCAAAAAAACAACAAACAGGGCCACAAGGTGTCAGACACAACTGAAAAGATGGAACAACAAAAGAACAGAAAACATCATCAGAAAGAAAAAAAAATTAGATTATAAAGGACAAGTGTAAAGCCACATAAGAATATACTTTCTGTAAAACTTCCAACAATTTTAGGGGAAAACTGTATAAATTTAAATTTCATAACAATGATTTATCTAGCCTTATTGCTTATGACTCTCTCCCCAACATACTCTATGCTCTAGACAAATGAGACTATTTAACATCCCCAGCACAAGCACTATATTTGTGTGACTCTATATGATATTATTTATGTCTGAAATTCCCTAATGCCATCTCCACCTCCTGGAATCACAAAAACATTTCAAGAATCCTGTTCAGCTGCTACTGCCTTGCCTGATCCGTCTTGTCAAAAATGACTTTTTTACCTTAAGATCCTGAATGATACATTCCTGGTATTCCATTGTTTCCAACTCTGTGCCCCTGCTTGGGATTTTCTTGGCAAAGATACTGAAGTGGTTTGTCATTCCTTCTCCAGGTCATTTTACAGATGAGGAAACTAAGGCAAGCAAGGCAAGGTAATACCCTCCCCCTTCCCCCCCCCCCCCCCCCCCCCCGGATCACACAGCTAATAAGTGTCTAAGGCCAGATTTGAACTCAGGGAGATGCTTCTTCCTGATTCTAACCCTCAAGCTTTGTGCATTATGGTACCACTTAGCGACCCTGAATAATATTTCAGTTATACCATGCTATGAACTTATTTTTGCAGTAGATATCTGTGTATGCGTTACACTATTCCCACTAAGCTATAAATTTCACAAGAGCAGAGAACATTTCTTCTTTATCTTTTAAAAATCCACTAGCACCTAACACAGTACTATGGATATGGAAAATTCTTGCTAAATCTTTGTCAAATTCCTAAAAATGGCAAGATTCATAATTCATCTCAATTGAGAGGTCAGGACTCTGTAGAAAGACAAGGACTGGGATTCCATATGGATTTTCCTAAGCATCTATTTCTTATGAAATGGGAAGGTCACTAACATACTACTCAATTATTCTGAGGTCTACAAAAATATGTACCTATTGCAACTTTATTAATCTTTCTTTTTTGTCTCAGTCACTTTAGGTTCTCATCATATGTGGATAAAAGGGAGAATGCATACAGGTGAATGAAGTAAGGAAGCAGTTCACAGAGCATTTGATCACTATTGGTTTAAGAAGAATTGGAATTAATATTTAAAAGTTAAGTATCGTCAAAACTAAAAAATTCCATAGCAGCAACAAATATATCTGATAGCTACAGGGAATTGGTATAGAAACTTTTATATGGGACTCCTCAAATGTTTTATTATTTTTATCATGATAAGATGTAACCCTGTTAAAAATTCATTTCCATATTCTCCTCTAACCTTTACTAGAACTGATACCAAAAATTTAAATTGACTTTTACCTCTTCTTCTAACCACTGCACACCCTCTGGTGGAGATAACAGGAACTTATATGGTGGAAGAGAAACAAAAGGAATCGGTATTGCTCAGAAACCTGATAAATCAGTAATTAATAACAGAAAAGAATCAAAGAATGTCAGCATTAAGTCAAGACCTAACAACAAAAAATGACACCGATAGATAGTAATACAAATTTGAAAGAGAACAAATGAATGAGTGACTTCTTTAAGATCAGAATATGTCATAAAGCTGGTAATAGAATCCACTTATTCCTAATTCTCATGTTTTCTGCATCTATAATAACACATTTAGCACACATCAATTGTCCTAACCCTGTATATTTGAAAATAATTACATCTAATACAAATGCTAACCCTATTCAGATCTTTAATTTTAAGGTTCAAAGAGAACCAGAAAATAACCTATTCTTCCTGGTATAGCTGTTCCAAGACTATATAGCCTCTCAGTATAACCTTGTAGTTCTTTGGTTTAGTGCCTAAAAGTGATTCAGTACTTTTCTCCATCCCCTCCAACTTTTGTCATTTTGTCCTTTTGATATTTTAGCCAGTCTGATGTTTGAGGTGATATATGAGTTGTTTTGGTTTGCATTTCTCTAATCAGTAGTGATTTAGAGCATGTTTTCATATACTTACATGTGGCTTTGATTGCTTCATCTGAAAATTGTCTATTCACATCTCCTGCCCATTTATCAACTGGAGGATGGTTCTTATTCTTATAAATTTGACAACATTCTCTATTTTAGATATGAGAATTCTGAGAGGCTATCTATAAAAGCCCTCCCACCCACCCATTTTCTGCTTTCCTTCTAATCTTGGCAGACTTTGTTTCACTTGTACAAAATCTTTTCAATTTAAAGTATTCAAAATTATCCATTGTACATTTTATAATACTCTCCATCTTTTACTGACTCATGAATTTCCTCTCCTAGCCATAAATCTGAGAGGTATGTTCCCTATTCTAATTTACTTATATCTCCTTTATGTAGATATCATGTATCTATTTTGATCTATCTTAGTAGATGGTGTAAGATATTGGCCTATACTTAGTTTCTGCCAAACTAGTCTCCAGTTGTCCCAGCAATTTTTGCCAAGTAGATTTCTTCTCCTAAAAACCTATATCTGTGATTTTGCCATATATAAGAATACTATAAAATTTTAGTGCTGTTTGTTGTATGTCTATTCTGTCCCATATTTCTTAGTCAGTACCAAATATTTTAAAAATTATTACTTTATAATACAATTTAAAATCTGGTACTGTTATACCTCCTTCCTTTATGGCTTTTAAAAATATTAATTCTTTTGATCTTCTTGATTTTTTATTCTTCCAAGTAAAATTTTAATTTATTTTTTTCTAACTCAATTTTTCAATAATTTAATTGGGATAACATTGAATAAGTAGATTAGTTTAGATGGATTGTATTTTTAATATATTACTGGTGGATCTGTGAACTGATCCAACCATTTTGGAGAGCAATTTGGAATTACAGCCATAGAGTTATAAATGTCTATACTCATTGCTGGTCTATTTCCCAAGTAAATTAGGGAAAGAGGAAAAGAGCCCATATGTTCCAAAACATTTAAAGCACCTCTTTTTGTGGTGGCAAAGAACCAGAAATTGAGGGGATATCTATCAATTGGGAAATAACTAAACAAATTACAGCATATGATTATGATGGAATACTACTGTACCATAAGAAATGATGAGCAGACTGACTTTTTTTAAAAACTTAGAACCAGATGAGATAATGAACAATAAAATGAGTAGAACCAGAGCACTATACATAGTAACAGAATTAATTCTGGAAGAATAAACTGTGAATGTTACCTCCAGAAACGTGAAACACAAAAAACTTAATTTATATGTACATGTCTGTCTCTCAGATGACATCTTTTGTTAAGTATTAAGGTTGAGGAAGGACTGGGACATTTGTAAATGGGATTTACTATGTGGATACAGAGAAAGGCAAGCTAAACATATAGGAGATTTGTCATTTAATTTGTGTACTATCTTCTTTTTCTTTGTATATAGAAATGCTTGTTTCATTTGGTTTTATAAAATCTGGAAAAAAATTTTAATTTAAATTTAAAAATCTAAAAAAAAATAACTGATTCTATAGTATTTGTGGTTTTAATGGAGTTTAGTTTTGGGGCATGATTTAAGAAAGGTGCTTAATGTACTGAGCCACAAGTCATCTGTCAGCAAAAAAGAGCCACATTTTACCTCAAGGATATAAGAAAGCATAATTTGTCTCAAAGAAAGCTGCTTGTGACTAATTACCTAAATAGCAAAATTATGGCACCTCATGACTCAGAAGAGATCTTGGAGGGGGAAGCTGGGTAGCTCAGTGGATTAAGAGTCAGACCTAGAGATGGGAAGTTTTGGGTTCAAATTTGGCCTCAGATACTTCCTAGCTGTGTGACCCTGGGCAAGCCATTTAACTCCCATGGCCTAGCCCTTACCTTCTTCTGCCTTAGAACCACACATAGAATTGATCCTAAAGGGAAAGATGAGGGGGAGAGGGAGAGAGGGGGAGAGGAGAGAGGGGGGGGGAGAGAGAGAGAGACACACACACACACACACACAGAGACAGAGAGAGACAGAGAGAGAGATCTTGGTGGGCATTTAGTTCAACCATACCTGAATATCTGCTAAATGATCATTCATTCTTTATTTCAAAATCTCTTATTATTAAAGACACAGTTTCATGGGAAGCATTCACTTTTTGATAGCTTTAAATGTTTAAATTCCCTTACATCAAATCTACATGTGCCTTTGAAACTTCTTAGTTCTGTGGCAAGAAGATCATTTTTGATACTTCTTCCATATGACAGTCTTTGAATACCTGAATGGAGATATCACCATCATTAAACCTCTTCACACCCCCAATCTGCTTTGGACTAAAAATTTCCCAGGTCCATTGACCTTACATAGCATGCTCTTGAGACTCTTCACCATCTTGGATCTACATCTCTGGATAGTCTCTAGTTTATCAATGTACCTCCTTAAAATATGGTGCCTACATGTGAATCAGATGTGGTCTAACAGGGACAGACTGCAAGAGGTCAATCACTTCTCTAGTGTTGGTTGGTATTTACCTCTTTATTGTATTAGTTTTGGGGGCCTCAAATGATTCATTCAAACTAAATTGGTGATCCACAAAAATCTCTAGATAATTTTTCTGGATGAACTTTCTTTCCTATCTTATACTCCTCTTTGGGTTTGATCATTTAAATCCTTCTAAGAGTATGAATGGTTAGCTGATGTCTCACCTTCTTGTCCATAAGAAAGTACCGAAGACTGTCAAGTGCTTTGCTAAAAATCTAAATAAACTATAAGGGACAGCTAAGCGGTACAGTGGATAAAGCTTCAGGTCTAAAGTAAGAAGGACTTGGGTTCAAATCTGATCTCAGATACTTCCTAGCTATGTGACCCTGGTCACTTAACCCCATATGCCTAGCCCTTGCCCTTCTGTCTTAACCCCATATGCCTAGCCCTTGCCCTTCTGTCTTAACCCCATATGCCTAGCCCTTGCCCTTCTGTCTTAACCCCATATGCCTAGCCCTTGCCCTTCTGTCTTAACCCCATATGCCTAGCCCTTAGTTGTTACAGAAAGTAAGGACTTAAAAAAAAACAAAATACAACTATAGTTATAACAAAGCTCCGATCTAATAGAACAAGTCCAAAAAAATAAATGGAGTTAGTCTGGCCTGACCTGATCCTGATAAAGCTCTGTAGGCTCTTTCTTGGTGACTGCTATTTTCCTTTTCTAGCTATTTCCTAAACATGCCTTTAATTATACATTCCAGAATTTTGCTAAAAATCAATGAAGTTAACTGACCTATAGTTTGTAGATTTCAATATCTTTGCTTTTTTTGAAATTTAAGGGATCTGTCCTTTTGTAGTCCTACAGTAATTCTCCCATTCTTCAAATTCTTTAAAAAATCACAAATAGTCGTTTAGCAATCATTCACCAGTTCTTTTAAATTCACTTAAGCCATGTGACCTGAAATCCAAAAGGACAGCTAGCTGTTCTTTTTAACTATTTATCATTATGCTGCAATCAGTTCCCTAGTTAGCTATCATTCCAAAGATCAGTTTTCTCGCAAGAGAAAATATTAAAAAAAAATGAGTACAACATGAATACCAGTGAACACAAAACACATACAAAATAAGGAGAGTGTGCTAACAGCTGGGAAGAATATCAAATGAGACTGTGATGGTATGTGGGAGCCATATGGGCCATAAACATCAGACTAAGACTGGAGAAAGGATGAATAATTAAGAGGCTATAGCAATAGTTAAGGTGAGACACAAAAAGGGTCTAATGGAGTAAAGGGGAAGATGTAAGGAATATAGAGGAAGAATTACAAGACTTAGCAGCCAAATGAATATAAGGGTTGGAAGAAACCAAAGATTCAAGGAGATCCCCAAGGTTGCTAACCGTAGTGACGTTAGGAGGGTGGTATCATCAATAGAAATGAGGATGCCTAGAGGAATTATGGATTTTGTAGAAAATGAGTTCAGTTTTGGTATATACTGAATTTGAAATGCCTATGAGATATCCAGAGGGTAAAGTCTAATAGGCACTTGATAAATAAAAGATTAAAGATCAAGAGAAGAAAATCACATCACTTTCCTCTTGCTGGGAATCAAATCTAGAACAAAAGCTCTTTCTGTTGGTTCCTCCACCTTTTGAAGGATTACATTTTTATTAAGGCTGAGTGATCCAAAAGCTGAGATGATTTAAGTCCCCTTTCACTATGAGAACATGTCTCCATGACAGGTTTATGATCTGTTTCCCAGATGCCTATTTCTTATTTCTGTTCAGGTGGTCCAAACTGCTCTGGTGTCAGCATGGCTTCTGACTTGGCCTCCATTGATCTTCATCCAAATATTTTCCACTAAGCAAGCCTCCTCAAGTACGAACTTTCTTTGCTTGAGTCTAACTTCTTAATCTACCATGTTATGTTATCCTTTCCCCTACCTTTTGTATTATATTCCTTTTGAATGAGGTATAGCATTCCATTTGTATATTCTAGTCCTGGGTCTAGACAGTGACACATGTCAAATTTGCACCATTGAAATAGGATCTCCAATTCATCTTGCTTGTTACCCATTCTTTATGCATCTGTTTATAGATATAAGGCCACAGGTTTTAATAGTAGATACTTTCTTGGTTTCCATTTTATGTGTTTCTGGGTACCTCTGCCCCAAGAGATTATAGTTATTTCTTTAAACCCAGTTAGATATATTTAGATTCCATTTATATTGCACTTTTCTGTAACATAGTCTACCTAATGCAAGATACAATGAAGGAATGCGTATAGCTTAGATCTTTTCTTACTGATCTTTTTGCATTGTTGTTACTCTCTAATGATATCTAAATTGATAGATATATGGAATTGTCTTCCTAGATTTCTCCCCAATTTTTCAAGTTAAAATCCTTCTGATTATGCTTGCAATACTCCAGGCAAATACATTCTTATGAGTCCTTGTTAGGCATATTGTATCCCTGACCAGGAGTTTTTCCTGCTTATATTTTACATTGCAGTTCAGAAATCCAAATCCTGTTCCTGGACAGCATTTTTGTAACCAGCTATTCACTTTCTATGTGCCTTACTTCTGATACACTTGCCTCCAGTCAGCAGCCATGATTAAAATATGAGCATATGCACCTAAGGTCTTTATTTTCTCATATAAGGCTTTATAGATTCCTTCTGCTATTATCATTTGTGCACAAGTGAACAATGGAAGTGGGCAACAGCTATCAAATTTGACAATTCTTGGGAGGTTCTTTGTCAAGTCCCAGATCTGTGCCAGGGGAAGAGATCAAATCTCGACTGCTATTATCAGGTCAGCAAATGTCTGCTTCCATATCTCTCAGTTGGGAGATATGGTTTTCAAAATACTTGCTTATTCTGATATAGTATCTGATGAACTTAATTCATTTCAATGTGCCATGTTAGCACATCTGAAAAGCAGAAACACATTCAGAGGCTGTGGAACTAAGCAGCAAGTAGCTAAACATGAAAGAAGAGTTTTAGCCAAGAAACAAATGCAATCAACTTCCAAAGCTTCTTAAAAACCAGATGTAGATGATAGTCAATAACAAAAGCAACCTTAACTACAGAGGCACCCACAGGTGTTGCTGTTTCAACATCCTAGACTCCCACAGTTTCTGAAATTCTTAAGACATGAAATCACTTGACTGCTAGCAGTAAACTCTACCTTGGCAATGAGAAAAGTAATGTCAATTCAGGCCAGCATCCACTATCATTACTATGAGCAATGTGCAGGAAAGCTTGGAAGGATTTCAATGTTGCTATGAGAGGTCAAGGGAATATAAAAGCCAAGTCATATCCTTTCCAATAGAGAATAGGAGCCAAGAGAGTTTCTTTCAAATTAATCTATTTTAAAGAACTACTTCCCTTGGCTATAAAGACTTGCTGTAACTAATATGAAAGGTTTCTGAAGAACAATTATCTTAGGGAATTTTATAGGTAGACCTCAATTTAAGAAAACCCTACATATGAAAAATTCAGACTTATACAAGATAAATTAGAAAGTGGCTTTGCTTTCAAAAGGATTCTTTGTTTTACAGAAGGATTTATTGTAGGATTTCTTTAAACATGGTTAGATTTATAGAAATTCAATTTATATGTTACTTTTCAGGAACACATCCACTGCTTAAAGCAAGATACAGTGAAGGACTGCCTATAGCTTGGATCTTTTATCATTCTTATGAATACTGCCTACTGTCAATATAATAGCATTGTTTCAATGCTTCCAATGCAATGGTTTCTAGAATAAACAAACAGCAGCAAGGCAATATGTAATCAAGTGCTAACTGGTGCAGCATGGATAATAAATGCTGTAGGAATCAGAAGGGAAAGATGAATGGGTGCCAGAGTAGGAGAGAATGGCTTCATGGAGAGAATCATAACATTTTAGAGCCACAAGGAATTATAAAAGATAGGCTTTAATACAGACTTTTAAGAACAATAAGAATCTAGAAGATGAGAGGGTATATCGGGACAAAGGGGGGACACAACTTTGTGTTTTCCCAAAGGAAAGACCCTGTTTTAAGGATGCTCAGATACCCAAATCATAACCATTTCCCAACTATACACATATATAGGGATATATTTGCTGATACTTGGCAAGCCAGCTAAACAAAAATCAATGGAATCTGTGGGCATCTTTTCACTCTATTATTTTGCCTTAGTCATTCAGATATCATTTATTAAAATTCTTGAAGAACAATTTTCCTAAAAAGGACCACTTATATACAGAAAAAATGTTTTCTCTAAAGGAATATTATAATAATCAAGTAATTAAAAAAAACAACAACAAGGGAATACAAACCAAAAGTAATACATGCAACAAATAAACAAATAAAAGTCTTATTTTTTTAACCTTTATTTTCTATCTTAGAATTGATACCAATTATTGGTTGCAAAGCAGAAGAGCAGTAAAGGCTAGGCAACTGGGGTGAAATGACTTGCCCAGGGTCACACAGCTAGGGCATGTCTAAAGGTGACATATGAACCCAGGCACCTGAATCCAGACCAGGATATCTATCCACTGAGCCACCTAGCTTCCCCTATGGCCTTGTTTCATGCACAATGAAATAAAAGTCTAAGAAAGAGAGAAGGTGAGGAGAACTGGAAGAGGAAAGAGAGAATGATAGTAGTGAGAACATAAGAAAAGATGCCTAAGAAAGAGAGCTAAGAAGAATGAAAATATTTAAGGGGAGGGAAATGGATAAAAAGGAAAACAAAGAGTCCAAAAGGAAAAAGTAGTTATGAGGTAAATGCAGTAGTCAAGTTAAACTACCTTAGTCAAACTATCTTTGCCAGACTCACCTGCATTGGTATTCAGTCAATTCTCATTATTTTTGAAGCTACAAATGGCTTTTTGTTTCTCACTCTAGTTCCTTCCCAAGACCCTTCTTCCTTCCCCAAAAAACTTCTTTTGTAACAAAAATAGTAACAACTGATAAAGAGATTACAACGGAGAGTGTAGAGAACACTAAGCACTCCCCAGACTCATTACAGTTGCAGTAGATATACAAGTTATCTTCCTTCTAGGGAACATTCCCCCAAAATGATAAAACAAGTGGAACTACTACTGCAGGATTATTCCACATAATATTGTAGCATTGTGCGTACTTCCTATTCTGACTATGTCAACAGTAAGAATTCCTCCATGGGTTTCAATGAGCCAGTCAAAATGGAGAGAATCACCTTCCATTGAATATTTTGAGGAAGACAACATATACCTACCAAAGGGGAAGATGATGAATAACAAATAACATTTGGATAGAACCTTTTCTAAAAAAGAGGTTTTATAAAACTTTCCTTACCCATCTAGGTGTCCAGATCAGGAATAAAAAGAGAGATCACATGTACAGGAAAGGCTGAGAATCAAATCTTGGGGGACAAGACACAGACTATCCAATTACCTTGGAAATCTTACTCTTTTGCCTTTTCCCAAAAATGCAATCCAGATCTGTTTTACTCCGAGAAGAAAGATCCTTCCCTAAAAAAAAGCAACATAATTAATGGATCTCATTTTTTAAACCAATCAGCACATTATGAAACTCCTAAAATAAAGATGGTTTGTGGAAAGATGAAAACAAAACAATATTGAAGGTTTACCTTCCCCTTTCACAGAAAAAGATATTTAAAAACAACAAAAATTAATTTACCAAGAATTGGTAAATTCAGAGAAACATGGATAGACATCTATGAACTGACAGAGGGAAGTGATAAGCAAAAGTAGGTAAACAATAACTCATGCCCACAATAATGTAAAAATAAAGAACAAAATGAAACTAAACCTGGCTGAAGGTTAAGAAAATGTACTTCCATTTACTGGAGAGAAGGAAAACTTTAGGAATATGATATTTTAAATGATGTCATACTGCTGATACACTAGTCAATTACATTGAACTTTTTTCTCTTTCTGTAAAAATTTTTGTTACAATGGATACCTTGCAGATGAGATAGAAGATATTTTCAGAAATGTGACATACATTTTCAAAAATTAAATAAGCATGTTAGTCTTAGAGATGACAATAATTGCCTCTAAGCACAGTGGAAGCAGTAGTAATGAAATAAGCACAGAACGAAGAGAAAGAATTCTTAATTTTGAATGCAGAGAAGCAATTCATTAGTTTTAAATTTTTTATATTCTGAACTTATTAACCAACCCAAAAAGACTATTTCCATACATATGATCAGAACACAAAAAGATGACTGTGTGTGAAACTGAAAATCACCATTTCATTAAATTTGTCTTTTTAAAAAAGTACCTAATTCCACTTACTACTTTCAAAACTGTCCTACTTGTCTATGTTCTGTTTTCTTTTATACATTAAAAAAATGTTTTGGTAGCTCTTTTGGGGATTCATTACTGCTAACCACTTTACCCCCTGCCATTCTCCAATTAACAAGAGAAAGGAAAAAATAACATATATCAAATAAGTGTATTGAAGCAAAATAAACCTATTTATTGGCTATGTACAAAGTATGTGTCTTTATGTACCCTGAATCTATCACCTCTCTGTGAGGAAGTGGATAACATGCTTCATCACAGGTCCTCTGGAGACATGGCTGATCAATGCATTGGTCAAGAGTTTAAATCTTTCATTTTTCTTTACATGTTGCTGTGCTTGTAGAAAGTTTTCCCAGTTTCACTCACTCCAATTTGTATCAGTTCATATTACCCCAGGATTCTCTGAAATTATTTTCCATTATTTCTTTCAGTATCATATTGTATCACATTCAGATGCATGTTCTTATGTTTTCAACCTCCTCTATTTTAAATGAGTGAGGTTTATTCTTCCCACCCTCCTTCATGTTTGTATACTTTTCTAGTGCATCCCAATTAGAGAAATACCAAGTTCTATATCTCCTTCTTTCTCCTTTCTACACTAGTTTGCTCCTCCTTTTATTTTGTCTTCTTTTTCCTTTCTTCAACACACTTTCAGGGCAGAACCAATCTATCCTCAGGTTCTCTTTTTCTTATTTAACTCTCTCAATAAGGGAAGACGTTTGAAGATATTAAGGTTCTAAAAGGACACATTTTTTATTCTATTATTATTAATGACTATCATTTACATAGCATTTAATGGTTTGCAAAGCACTTTACAAATATCTTATTTTATTCTCACAACAACCCTGGGAGGCAGGAATTATTATCACCCCTATTTCGCAGATGAGGAAACTGAGGCAGGTTAAATGACTTTCCCAGGGTCTTGCAACTAATAAGAGATTGAAGCCCAATTTGAATGTTAATACTACATCATTATATAACCTCTTCCAACTAATCAAAAAAAAATTCATGTTTCTAGACTTCTTTGAGTCTTGTGTTTGTATTTCCAAGTTTGTATTTAGCTCTAGTCTTTTCATGAGAAATGTTTTCAAATCCTATATTCCATTAAAAGTTCATTCCCTGCCCCCCCCAATCAGATTTTCCTTGGTCTTGCACAGTATTCTTGGTTGTAAGTGTGTCTCTTTTGTTTTATGCAATATTGTATTCCAAGATCCTTAATTTAAAATAGAAACATACAAGTATGATTCAATTGTTGTTGTCCTTTTAAGTGTTTCTTTCTGGATGCCTTTATTACCTTTCTTTTTTCTTTTAAATGTGAGAACTCTAAATATTTCTATAGCTTTTCCTTTAGGTTTTTCTTTTCAAAAGTTGATTAGTGGATCAATTAATTGATTTATTAAATACTTCCAAGTTAAGTGGGTTCTAGGTTTTGATTTTCCTTAGCTTCTTCATATGTCAACATGAAAAATCTTCATTTCTTAGTAAGATCTACCTCTAGTTCTCAGGAAATTACAAAGACCTCTTAAGCTAATAAATTATATTACGTAATTTAAAATTTATAATATAAGTGCAATTCATCTACAGTCTACTGTTTCAAATAAGCCCAAAAAGTATGACAAAAAGGCATTTAAAAATTAAGGATTACTAACTATACCTACACATATATATATATATGGGAAACCAATTTGCTATGGCAAAACAGCATAAAGGTTTTGTTAAGAGTTTTTTCACTATTCATACAGTCTTCCTGTCTTTTGCTTGTTTATTTATCTATGAAGTGGAGATAACTACCATTAATCTTTTTTTATTTAAACCCAAACTACACATTGGTTCCAAGGCAAAATAACAGTAAGGGCTAGGAAATTGTGGTTAAGTGGCTTGCCCAGGGTCACAAAGCTAGGAAATGTCTGAAGTCATATTTGAACCCAGGACCTCAGTCCTGACTCTCAAGCCATTGATGTCCCATGATATTGATTTTTGATGTTGAAACATTTGACAATTTGAAGGACTCTGAGGGGAAAGAATGTTCTTTTTAGGTCCTCAGTAGCTGTGGCTTTGGAACCTACAGGAGTAGGTGTCAGGCTAAGTCTCCATAAGGATGGCTTCCCAGGACACTGGTGAAGGGCACTGGGACAGAAGTATTGTTTTTCCAAGCCTCCTGGGCTAATTCCATCAGCACCTGAGGGGAGATGGTGGTGGTGGTGGTGGTGGTGGTGGTTGTGGCAGTGGCAGTGGCTCAATCCACTTGATCCGTGCTGGGTGCCCCTGCTTCAGCCAGGAAGGTCTGTCTGTCCTCTGGGTGGCAGACGGCTGGCTGTGGTTAAATGGCTGGTCCCTTCTCTAAAGGAGTTGCTTCCTGAGGTATCACATAAAGGAAATGTTATTGGCAGCCTCTACTTCTCAGTCTCTCCTTAACCAATGGTGCTTTTCTGCCTGTATGTTATCACTTGATCACATTTCAGCAGTTTGCTTCAACTTCTGGGAGTTCGGCATCTGCTACACATAAAGCCAGGGGATTTTAACTTTTTGATATGGGTCTACCACCTAGTGGTGAAGTAAAGTATTATAGGAATACATGGGGGAAAAAAAAGATGGTATTTTTCATTACTGTGTACTGGAATGTCATGATTCTCCAAAACATACTGTGGTAAAAGACAGAGAATGCCTTTATTAGCACTATGTGAAACTGTGAAGTTAATTAAAATACTACTAGGGTTTATAAGAAGATGAACTATTTTCATCATAATAGAAAATTATCTAAGACATTACTTAAAATTAAGAAATGATTCATCAAGAATTATTATACATGTAAAGAAAATAGAATGAGGAAGAACCTTGACAGACAAGAAAATTTAAAAGGAAAGTGAATGCTGCAAAATTCAAAATTATAATGACCAAGCTTGGTCTCAAAGAAGAGATATAGAAGATATGTCCTCTTCTCTCCTTTGCAGAGGTGAATGACCATGGTTACGTGATATACTGTATATAACATCAGACTTTTTTGAAATATTTTGTTAGTTTCATAGAACATTTTTCCTTTCTTCTTTTCAAAATTATTTTTTATAATGAATGGCTCTTTGGGAGGGATGAGGAAAGGATATAGTGAGAAATATAAGTGATATAAAAATAAAAGAAACCAATAAAAACACATATTAAAAAAATTTTTTTTAATTAAATAAGAGGTGGAGTCACGATGTTGTAGGAGAAGCAACAATCCAGCTGAACTCTCCCAACATTCCACTCTAACCAACTTTAAAATGCTGGCTTTTAACATAAGATACATACTTATATTTATGGAGGAACACTCTCTCTATTTTAGTATTTTTTATAAAAAATGTAATCTTTTGGCAATTATTGATATCTTTTTAAAAAAGATTTTGGATATACGTGTTTTTTGGGTCAACAGTCTCTTTAATGCTGAACAGCCCTTATAGGTCTAATAGAAACTTTTTTGTTTCATGATGAATGATTTTTCTCATGATATTATTGCTTTATTCTTACTGAAAATCTTATTTAATATTTTTGCATCTACATTCGTCAACAAAATTGGTCTACAATTTTTGTTTTTAGTGTTATCTTTACTTAATTTTGCAATTGATATCATATTTGACTCATAAAAAGTATTGTGTAATTCTAATATTTATTAATATTATGAATAATCTACGTGTGGAACATAGATTCTTTAATAATCCATGTGTGGAACATAGGAATTCTTTGAATGTTTGAAAGAATTCCACTGTAAAACAATCTAGACTAAATCTTCTCCTTCCTAGATCATTTTTTGATAGCTTATCTTGTTTGTTCCTAAGATTGAGCTAATAAAATTATTAATTTCCAAAAGTTAAATAAAATAAAATAGGAAGTTTAGAGTTTTCATCTTCAAATATTTTTTGACCTCTGTGAACCAGATCACTTACTAGAATCAACAGAATAAAACAAAAACTTTTAAATTCTATCAGAATCATAGAAAGGACGTCAGAAGTTATCTAGTTCCAACCTGAGCAGAACAGAAATAGTATCTGCAACAGCCCTAATACTGAGCTTCTACTCAAAGCTCTCCATCAATGGGGAATCCACTATCTTCCAAAGAAGTTCAATTTTAATCATTTTAGGAATATTTTCTTTATGTAGTTAAAACCTAGCTCTCCTACAACTTCTTACTGTTTTTATGTTCATTCTCTGGGCCCAAAAGAAAAGCTTAACCTCACTTTCAGAAGAGATCCCTTCAAAGACTTAAAATAGCTTTCTACCTCTCACTTCCTTAAGTCTCTTTTCTAAGCTACCAGTTCCTTTGACAGATGCTTCTAATATGGCATGGTTTCTAGTCTTCTCACTATCCTGGGTGCCCTCCACTGGACTATTTCAGTATATCAATATCTTTTCCCAAAAAGTAGACCCTGAACTATATAACTCACTTGGCCATAGACTTTCCAAGCTATCTATAACAATCCTATTATGTTCACCAATGAAACAAGATATTTATTCTTACCTTTTGTAAATTTTGTATAGTGAACACGTCTTTTTGATGACTTGGACTTCTCTTCAAGGCTAAATGATTTTTTCTCCTTGTCTGAGAAATCTAAAATAAAGATAGAAAAGTTCAATGAGCATCATTATATAAGTTGTGTGATCTTTTGTTCATATAAAATGCTTAAGAGCATTCTAATTTATAAGTGCTATTATATTATCATTAATTATTATTGGTAGTTTGTAATATATCATGTAAAGAAAATATTTAAGTCAGTCTTTGTCCTTTAGAAATTTACAGTTATAGTGGAATGCATAATTAAGCCTTAAAAAAAAATAGTGAAATATGGCTAAGGAAAGTGTTTGTTCCTTGTCCAGAGTTCCAAAGCAAATTGCTGGCAAATCTAGTATCAAAAATCATTAGCTCCTACCATTCCTGGGATATTCACTTACTGTAAAAGCTACTCTTTATATGTTAAATTACAAAGTTAGATCTTGGATAAATCCTACAGATGACTAATCATTTTATAATTTTTATACTTCAGTTGTAAACTGTGATCTTACAACTTCATTCAAAAACAACCTTGGTCTGATGGTTAGATAGTATAATTACCAAGAAATACAAAGTCTCAGAAAGTTTATTATGAAAATTAGCTAGCAGAAAATAATTATCTATCTATTCTGAACAAGACTGAGATTTCTTAAATTTTGCCTCAAGAAATATAGATCTGGGGTTAGAAGAGAGGAGAAAAGAGAGAGAGGTAAGGCTCCTTTACTCAGGAACCTACATGCAATAAGCTAGTTTCAAAAATCATGAAGGTAGACAAATATTAAGAGTCAAAAAGCTAAGTTATAGTTCCTTAAAATGCATTTAACAAGTTTCATCTAGTAACCTGGAAATTTTCTACATCTAGTTTCCAGGAATAATTACCACGAAATTTACAATTTGTGAATTTTTTATTACTTATTTTTTTGGTCAAAGAAATAATCTCATTGAAGCACTGCCTTTACTGGCACACTAGGTTTCAAAAACCGAATTAATATATCAATGTATTAATTATCAAGAAGCTATTCAGTTTTTTTGATCTTCAAGTTGACTAGTGATTTCCAATTCAGAGGCCAGGATATATTTTTGCTATATGGACTGTATTCAATCCTAGTTCCTAGTAAAATTCCAGGTATCAGAAACATATTTTAAAATGGGAGTAAACAAGACTACAATGTCTTCTGTCACACACAATCAGTAGAGAGGCACTGTGATCCTCAAGGGGCCTTTACCACTAGCCTCAGAACGGATTTCCTTTTAACCCTATATATTCAATACTTAGCCCAACCTGTTGCTTTTTTTTAATTGCCCAATGTTACTCAATAGACACACCTCTTGCCTTCAGTTAGGTTTCTGTTTCAGAAATAGGTAGTACCATTACTTCATTTGTCTTCCATAGACAGGGACAGTTACAGAGGCTGGCAGCCTAAAGCCAGTTATCTTGGTAGAATCAGAGGGAAAATGTGCCTCCTGCTATTAAGCTGGCTTACCACAACATGCTGGGGAGAGCATTATATGATTAGAAGAATAATTCAGTTTTATGGGCAGAAGCTGCAAAGGCCTTTTTACATTGTCCTCTAACTCTAGAACCAGGATATTTCTTCTGCCATGTTGTTCTTTCAACCCCAATCATTCTATCAAACTATTTTGCTTAAAAAAATTTTTTTTTATGCAAACTATTTCATAAGATTGCTTTTTCAACCTATTTTTTGACCTCCTCTGAGGTTTCTTCCAGCTTTAAATACATGATCCCATTAGACTGCTGGCAACATAGCATGAGTGCCCTCTTGTGGTACTGACACAGGACCTGATGTTCTAGGTAAAGATAGCCACCAAGCTGATATTTTTTTTGATTAAAAAAAAAAAAAAAGACAACAGGACAAACAAGGAATATTTACTCCAATGAATAGAAAGCAGAATATCAATCTGATGTGAGGTAAATATAACCACAATTGCTCCATAAAAGAAGGGACTGTTTTTTGTCTTTACATTCTGTTAGATTTAAATTAATATCTTCAAGTTCTTATTTTCCCCATAAGGTTTATTAATAATCACTTGAAATAGAAAAGGTAGATAAGCATAGATTTTAAAGTCCCTTTCTTACTCTAAGTCTGACCACATGTAGCTCATCCTGCAAGATCCTCCGTCCCTCACCTGCCCACTCAGGGAAGTAGTTGGCCCATGGGCTCCACCCACCCCTTTTATTTATGTTCATGGATGTGGCGCTGGCATGTGAAAAATGGGATGAACCAGGTCAGCAATCCAGGAGGGGTAGCAGATGAAATTCCCTTTACACAATCCTTAGCACTTAGCCGTGTACTTTACTCACAGTAGGGATTTCAGAAATATTTATTAAATTGAACATGCATCTACTCTGATATACTGTTAACATTTGCTACATCTATGTTCTGGCATAGGAAAGAGAATCTTGAAGCTTGAAAGATGCTACATAGCATCTCTTCCCCTCTACCTTTCCGAGGGTCCTCAAGAGCAGACCTACTTTTAGACAAGAGGATATTCTTGTTTTATCTCAGTCCAAATAAACACCTCTCATCTAGGAGGCACCAGGAGGTAATCAAGGAGAATACAGGCTATGTCAACCGCTTGTATTTTTGTAACACTAATATAATTAGTAAACATCTTCAAATATGAACAAACGTCTTGTTAAAGGAAAATATTTAAGGCTTTATTTTGCTCCCCTGACGTCTTTTTTTTAATAGTCAACAAACATTAAGTATGGTGGGACTGGTATTCTCTGCATTTTTCTATCGATTGTTTAACTGCTAAAATATAGTCTTACTCAGGGCAAAGGTCAGGAGAAAGGGCCAGTCTCTCCTAATGGCTGTTTTCTTCTTTCTGTTGTATAATTTTCATAAAATCCAAGACTTAAAATTTTTTTGAGAAAAATTTCAGGAAAAGAAGCTTGCTAACTCCTCAAATCAAGAAAGTGAACTATTTGAAGAAAGTGCCATAAAGAAACCTACACTGCATAAGAAGATCCAGAATGAACTTTGGGATGTAATTGGTTGAACTGAAGGAGGTTGAACACATTTACTCTGAATGTAAACTCTTATGCCAAAAGGGACTACCCCCGAATTGGCTTTTTGTCAGTATACCTAGCAAACATTGGTTTTGCTCTCTTTTATTTCCGTCTTTTCTCCAACTATTGTAACTTCCTCTTAGAAAGTACAAAATTGTATGCACCTTTAGCTAGAAGATCTTTAGGGGTATAAGCTGGTTATGTTAAGTGATTCACTGGGAAGACTAGTCTCCCAAAGAATCACAGGGTCTACTTAATATTTTGTAAAATAATGACTAAAAAATATTCTTAGTTACTTTAATAAAAAAAATTTTAAGGAAAAGCAAAGCACATTCTTTGACTCCATTATCTGCCTATAGGAAAGTAAGGATTTAGCAAGGAGTTTACCAAAATGTTTACTGTTTATCCAGGGGTTGTATAGCAAATTCTTGAGTTAGATTTGCAAATCAAAACCTAAAAAGTGATTGGCAAAAGCCATATGAATCACATTTATACTTTTTTACAGTTTTTATACTTATTAGTGTAAACAGAGGACTTCTCTAAATCCTTATTCCATCAGGTAAGGGATAATGAGTTTTATCATGTGAATAAATTCACACTTTGTATTATTCAGTAAGGAACCATTCCCAGAAAATAATATCAAAAGAGGATATTTCTTAATAAGGCAAAAATAATTTCTTAAGCCAACAATTAACTAGTCTTCATCACATGACAACAAAGAGTACTGAGATTAATGCATTTTAATAGGTGTCTAAGAATATCTATCCAAGTAGGTCTCTGTTTTAACAAATATACAAATTCAAATCTACATACTTACATCTGATTTCTATGAAATCTATCCACTCCAAAACCTAAGCTGTTCCTGAAAATGCAAAGGCAGTTGTTCTCCTCCTACTTGTAGCTTCCCTTTCACACAAAGCATTGTAATCAATCTTCCTGTGGTTAAATTTAGTGCTATAATTGTACCCAATAATTACAAGCATATCCCAGCCTAACTTTTGTTGACATCCAATGAAGTCCTTTCCCTTTAAAAAACAAACCACAAACTCTTATAATGGAACATAACATCTAAGACTCTAGTTAGGAGCCAGCAAGCCTAGAGTCTAGACCAGGTCCTGTCACTTGGACAAATTCTTTACTTTCTGTGAGCTGTAGTTTCCTCATTTATAAAATCAGGGTATTTCCACCTATCCTTCTTACAAGATTATAAAAAAAAACAAACAAGATCATTTTGTTAAAAACATTCTGTTAACTGATAGAGCCAATACAAATTTGAGGAAGGTGCCTGGTGTGTGAGTATTTGGATTTGGAAGATTGGGTCTTTTCTTTAGTATCTAATAAGTTTCAAAACTAAACAAAATGGAGTAAGGGTTGATTAGATCAGTGGCATGAAACTCAAATAGCACTGAGGAACCCCCAAACAGATGAGGATCTCTGTAAGCCACATATCAACTTAGAAAACCACATGTGAATACCATCTATGTTCTACTATATTTTTATTTGTTTTGTTAAATACTTCCCAATTATATTTAATCTCGTTTTGGCAGCACTTGGGAGGGTTGCAACAGCATGTCTGACACTTTTGGACTTAGACCTCTGCAGTCTTGTATAGATCTGAATTTCTATGATCCTATGTTGTGACAGAGTGGCATCAATAGAATCAAACATGAGGCACTTGATTCATCAAGTCAGAAGACCCTAAAGCTAGTATCTTAACTGAATTCTTCAGATTGCTAAACTGAATTTTAGATATACTCTATGGCTATCCAATGGTAGGAAAGTCATATAACTGAATAGAAGGAAAAGGTTGATAGGGAGGGCCTAAGTGCTTTGTGATTATTCACCATGAAATTTCCTTTCAGCTGTGGTTACACTTGCTATCCAAATAGTCCCACCAGAAGCACTCAGCTAAATTCCCAAATTACCCCAATCAAAATCCAAACAATACACAAATGATCCAAAGATTCTGTGGAAAACAATGCTAGTTGGCATGCTTTTTCTTGCTGGGCATTAGATTAATTCTTTCTCACTAACTAATTAACAAGGCAGAGAATCCATGTAAGCTCTCATTCATCTCTAAGTTTTATAGTTCTTGTAACTAGAAAATATGTCTTAACAATGGAGTCACTACAATGAAATTCTACTATACCATAATAATTTGACTCCCAATGAAAAACTTATTTTCACCTTATATTACAAATCATTGAGTCAACAAGTATTTATTAAGCAGATGCTTATGTGTACAAGGCACTGTGCTAGGTGCTAGGAATATGAAACAATTCTTAATCTCCAAGGATTGAGACTGCCAAGTTTTGTTTTAACATCAATCATTTCAATAAGATAGTCCCACACATTCCACCCCCAAGATGATCCTCTGTCACAACAAAGAACTGTTAAATGAAATCAACCCAGTGTCAACTGATGGTTTATGTAACATCTTTCACCCACAGTCCCCTATCTCTCCATCTCATGTTTAATCATCTCAAATACTTTTCTACGAATTTTTACTAGCTACAGCTTATGATGCCAATTTCTATTTTCTGTTTTGTTTGTGTGGGTTTTTTTAAACATCTCTTTTTTTGGTCATACTCTGCTTTCATTAGAAAAACAAGTTTATTACTTCAGAGTGATCTCCCTTCTAAAGGAGATTCTACGTTTTGTAAATCTGTTTGAAAATCTAGATTTATTTATCTGCACTATTATGTGGAAAACTCTGTGTTTAAACAAAGGCTTATTCTCAGGTACGGAAGAACTAAAATAATTCTCCCTGCCCCCACCACTATTTTTTTAATGTTTCATTTCTTTTCTAAAAAATATTTGTAATTAGTTCAATAAATATTTCCCAATTTCATATAAAAAATGTTAATTCATTTTTTAAAAATTCTGAGTTCTAATTTCTCTTCCTTTCATCTCTCCCCCACCTCTTTAAGAAGATAAATGATATATCAGTTATACATGTGAAGTCACGTAAAATATTTCCATATCAGTCACACTGCAAAAGAAAACATACACAAGAACAAAAAAATAAAATGTTTTAAAAGTATGCTTCAATCTGTAGTCTGACTTCATCAAGGAACTATAATATTTCTAAGAAAAACCATCATTAGAATTAATTTGTAATAATAGCAAATAGAAATATTATAAATACCAATAGAATTAAGAGAGAACTCCTCTTACAAATTCAGTGTCTAGAGATAGTCTCCATACCTTTTACTTCCTGTCCATGGCAACTATTCAATTCAGCAAGAAGCTGATTAAATTCCTCTTGGGGAGCAAGCCAGTCATCCTGTAAACATAACAACATGTAAGAGATGATCTTTTTCAATAGACATCTCACCATGCTATTATTCTAAAGCCAGTTGATAAATATGAATGATGATGACGACAATGATATAACAATAGCTAACATTCAGTGCTTGATTGTATATGAAATGTTTATATCTACTATCTTATCTGATCTTCATAAGAAACCTTTGAGAAAAGTAATGCAAGAAATCATCCTCATTTTGTTCATTAGGAAATAAAGGCACTGACTTGTTTATGGTCACAAATGCTCTAAAGTCATTAACTTATGTTAATTTAGGTGGAATGAGAGGAGCAAGGTGTCTATTCTTATATACAGAAAGTTGATCCTGGATGACTAAAGTTTTATATACGGAAAGTTGATCCTGGATGACTAAAGTCTTCAGTTACGATAAACTCTGTCTCAGTTTTTCTGCTCTGGTCCAATCATATTGTCATAACTAATATAAGGAACCAATGTGAGGCATTTAGCCTATCTCCAGAAATGTTCATAAAAACTTCCCAGCAAATGTCACTGACTGCCAAATTTAAGATGGAAGACTAACTGGTGGAGAGCAATGAAAACAGCAACGAATGTGGAGGCACAAGACTTGGGCTCAAATCTGCATCTGCTACCTACCGGGTGAGGAGCCCCTTGCCCAAGCGACCTAGCACCTTTCTGAGCCTCAGGTTCTTCATCTGTAAAATGAAATGGTTGAATTAGATGACCTTCACAGGCCCTTTCTGCTCTATAGCTATTCAGCTATGATATTTGGATACCTCCCCAATCACAATGAAGACAGCAAGGAAAAGTCACATCCTGTTTTCCAGCAGTTAACTAGTTTACAGTTTTTATCTTGTAAAACTATAAGATCTCCTCAAAAAGCTTCCTCAGACACAGAAGCTGAATTTCCAGAGTGGTCAAAGAAGAGATGCACTGGCCAAGTGGCCACACACCCAGGACTAGCACCAGTTTAGATAAGCTCAATAGGCAGCCACACTGATTTCAGTGTCCTGACAATGAAAAAGGCCAATTTTCAATTATCGGGCTGAAGAGTAAAAACATGGGTAACAGAACCAGAATAATTTACCAGTAATAGCAATAACAGATGACTTTTATATATAGTGCTTTAAGTTTTGCAAAGTAATGTACATGCATCATCTCAATATTCCCAACAACCCTTGTAAAGTAGGAACTAAAAGTATTATTCATCCTCGTTTTACAGATGAAGAAATCGAGGCTCACAGAAGTCAATGACTTACCCAGGATCATTAGCTAGTAAGTTTTATATAGATAACAACTGAACCCAGACCTTTCTGAATAATAACTCTAGTACTCTATCTTTTGCACCAATAATTATAATACTCTATCTTCTATATCATACTAATTCTTGCCTTAGAATGAGTTTTTTTTCCTCTAGAAAAAAGATACAATTCTATTTTAATTTAATATTAAATTTAGCTTATTATTAAGATTAGTTTCCATTGATTCTGTATCAAACAGGGTTGTAGGTCAATTAAAGGAAGGTTATGCAGAAGATCTTGGGTGACAAAGAACCTAGGATTCAAAATGAGTCGCAGTTAATGCACAAAATGAATAGAAGATAATCCTGTGACAGTCAGTAACTGCCTAAGCAATCAAAGGAAAGGCTTTAGAATGACCACATGAGGAACACTGCTCACCTCATGACTGGCTGAGGCTCCCAGCCCAAGCTGGTTGTTTTTAACTTGAACTTTAATATGCTCTGTAGCCCCTTGCTCCTGAGCCCCTAGGCCCTGTAAAGACAGAAAATAAAGAGGATTTACATTGTATATAGACAGTGATGAATAATCACAGCTGAAGATGCTCTGAATGACTGATGATTCACTTATAAGACAACTGTCTAGCCTGAGGATACCCTTTATAAACTTATAAATACCTTTTTTTTTTTAAATAATCAGATCAATGGTTTCATTGATAAAGCAAACTCCTGGTAAGAAAACTCTCTCTACCAATATGGATCGGTAACTTCTAGGCAACTGACAGTCCAAACAGGGAAGTGCCTCACCGAGGGTCACACAGCCTGCATGTACAAGGCACTCCTCCTGCCTGAAGCTGACTTTCTATCCACAATGGCCTCTCTACATAATGAAAAGAAAAACAATGCTGATAAATGACAGCTGATGATTAGGTAGCACTTTAAATAAAGTCTGCAAAGACTTTATGTACAGCATCTCATTTATGCTTTAGACCACCTCTCAGAGGCAGATCCTACAGATATAATCCCCATTATACAGACAAGGAAACAGATGCTCAGAGGGGAAGTGACCTCTGTTAATGGTCACACAATTAATATACATTAGGGGCACAATTTTAACTGACATCTCCCTCTGACTCCACAGTTTCATAGTTGATGGCTTTTTTTCCCACTAAAATACCTTTCCTTTGGACCATCCCATTTTCTCCAGCATTTTCTGGCCAAACTTGGAATCATCATTACTCCATGCAGTGTTCCTGGGATCCACAGACCACTTCTGCTTCCGCCGAGCTGTAAGCAAAATGGAAAAGCACCTCTTTAGCAATTTAATCTCTAAATAAATCCATGCCAAGTGAGATACATAAATACATACAGTATAAAGTTTGAAAATATATAAATCTTTCTGGCACAGGGCAGATGTCAACATTATTGGATTGTCAAAAGAGCTGATTTAGGCCTAGTTTCACAAACAAAAGTTTCACAAAATAGTTTCACAAAAAAAGTCAAATACATTGCCAACAAATTGGGAAGATGAGACACATGCAGTGGAACATTCTGGCTCTCAGCACTTATAATTCACCAGCTACTGTTAGGTACAGCTGCTAAGATTATGGGGGAGGGGGGGAGGGTCCTGGGGGAGAGGAAGTGATAATTCTCTTGGTGAATAAAGGTCAGAACCTTAATTCTTTAAAAAGAAAAAGGTCATCAAGTTATAGGATTACAGACTTAGAATCAAAAGGGGCCTCAGATATGATCTAGTCCAACCCTCTTCCTTGCAAAAGTCAGTTTTCAATGCTAAGATCTGCATTGTTGTTATCTTTTGTTTCTTATATTCACTTCAGGGACACAGCCATGGCTAGACAACAATTCTTGTTAAAAAAAAAAAAAGATTTGGAGCTACAAGTTCAATATGAATTAAGAGAATGACAAGGGGGACTTCCGGGTAAGCATGGCTGCAGAGTAGACGTGGCTTGCTTCCTCTCCTCAGACCCTACGACACAGACAACCTCAAAAGACCCTCCCAAAATAAAAAACAACCATCCTGAGAAGAACGGAAAGACCCCACAACAAGGCAAAGCTCTGAAGGTAGGTGGGATTCCGGCATCTCCACAATATAAGGGAACGAAAAGCTGACCCACCCTCCCCTTCCCCACCAAACAGCAGGAGCCAGAGTTAAAATCAGCACTGGCCAGAATCAACAAGTGAGGGAAGGGCACCCCAGGACTGAACAATGGGTAGCCCCAGGTCTTGGGACCTGAATAAGATCACCAAGGTCCTTCTCCTGAGATTACTAACACCCAAAACCCTGGCAGGTGGGCTAAGGGAGCACATATCTCGGACGCCCAGAGCTAGCATGCTATAATAATCGAGTGCGTGAAGGGACCCCCTGACGTGAGCAAGGAGCACCTACAGGTCTTGGGAGTTAGCTAAGACCACCAAAGACTTTCACCTGAGAGCACTAACTCCCAAAATGCCGGCAGGCAGGGGAGGGAAGTCCCTGGGCCTCCCCAGGAAGACAGCACAGCTGCAGAGAACCTAGAATTAGCCTGAGACTAAAGCCTTGAACATTAGACCCTTATACTGAGAGCAAGTACTACTCATTCAGATTTCTGACTGGAAAGGGGAGGAAGAAAAACAAACAAACAAACAAACAAAACAGAGAGATGGCAAACTGTACCCAAGAACCCCAACACCCCAACACCAAGAAAAGCAAGAAGAAGGGGGTGACTTTGGATACATATTGTGGAGGGAAAACACAAAAAAAGAGGAAATAGCAGAAGAAGAAGAGCAAACAAATGCTCCAAAACCTTCCAAAAGAAACGGAAATTGTCCACAAGCTCTTGAAGAATTTAAATTGGAAGTTATCAAAAAGATGGAAGCCTTCTGGCAGGAAAAATGGGAAATAATGCAAAAGGAACTCAGCAATCCTTAACACACACACACACAAAAACAAAACAAAACAAAACAAAAAACGCAACTACAGAAACAGCTTGAAGCTTCAAATACCAGGATAGACCAAACTGAAAAGGAAAACCAGGCTTTAAAGGTCAGAATCAGGCAACTGGAAGACAATGATCTTGCAAAAGAGCAAGAATTAATAATGCAAAGCCAAAAGACTAAGAAATTAGAAGGTAACACAAAATATCTCAATGACAAGGTGACAGAACCTGGAAAATTGAGGAAGGAGAGACAACCTGAGAATAATTGGCCTACCAGAAAAGCCAGATATAACTAGTAATCTCAACATCATAATACAAGATATCATCAAAGAAAACTGCCCAGAGATTCTAGAACAAGGGGGCAATACAGGCATTGAAAGAGTTCACTGAACACCCTCTACACTAAATCCCCAAAAGACAACTCCCAGGAATGTAATTGCCAAATTCCAAAGCTTTCAAGCAAAAGAAAAAATCTTACAAGAAGCCAGAAAAAGACAATTTAGATATAAAGGAATGCCAATCAGGGTCACACAAGACCTTGCAATTTCTACTCTGAACGACCTTAAGGCATGGAACATGATTTTCAGAAAGGCAAGAGAGCTGGGTCTTCAACCAAGAATCAGCTATCCATCAAAACTGACTATATACTTCCAGAGGAAAGTATGGGCATTCAACAAAATAGAAGATTTCCAAGTTTTTTTAAAGAAAAGACCAGAGCTCTGTGGAAAGTTCGATATTCAAACACAAAGATCAAGGAAAACTTGTACAGGTTGTAAATCTTGAAATTTCTCAGACTTGTGAATGTTAAAAATTTCCCCTATCGGGGAATTCTCAATTGGAACAATTCCCTACTGGGAACATTCCCCATTTTGACAGTGAGAACTCTATTTAAATTAGAAATGGGAAGACCTCTACTCCACCCGTACTTAAGGACTGCTTTAGGGGAAAAAACTCCTTGCTAAACAATGAGGGTACTTGGGCCCATAATTATAGTGAGGCAAAAAGTTTTTTTAAGCCATGCCTATTTTTAGAAGTAATACAAAGGGGTGCTAAGTACCTATTAAAGGTCAGGCAACCTGTAAACTTGCCAGGAGCAAAGAGGTGAAAACTTATTCAGAAGTTTTTCTGGTTCAACCGTACTAAAGGGATTAGTAGACCCAGCAGTGTTTTTTCTGATTCAAACTTACTAAAGGGATTAGTCGACCCAGCAGTAATGGGTTGTCCTTTGGAAAACGTCTACTGTGATTGGTAGATGGAAGAACTTAGGGGAGGTGACATAGGAGAAAACCCCCTATATAAGAAAAAGCAGAATCTCTTGAAAATCAATCCTTTTAGATGATCTCTTGAGAGAGGTCTGGAGAAGGGAAGCTCTTGGAGGACAAACTCTAAGGAGGTCTCGCTGGAGCTCCTCTGAGGGGACTCTGTCCCTCTGGAGGCTCTTGAGAGAGGCCCTTTGAAACAGTCTCTGGCTGGAAGGCTCTTTAAGGAGGACTCTGGCTGGAACTCTCTCTGAGGAGACTCTGTCACTAGAATCCTTGCTTAGACAGACCTTGTGGTGAGTGATAAAAGACTGACTGACTGATCTCTCTCTTAAGACTCAGGTCTAGGCCATATTGGCTTGAGGCCCTTCATACTTATTCCTTTCTTACTCTCCTTCTCTCTTTCTTTAATTCCTCATTGTATTATTAATTAAAATCTCTATAAAACCCAGTTGACTTGGGTATATTCATAATTGGGAATATTTCCCTGGTGACCACCTTATATATTGATTTAAAAACAAGACACTGTGGTGAAAACATATTTCCTGCAGTCACAATTTACTCACCCACTCTTATACCTACTATAATTTATATCTTCCACTATTTTATTCACTACAGTTTACAACCTCAACCATTTTAAATATTACAGTTTATGGCATCCACTCTTTTAACTGCCACAGTTTATGGCTTTAACCATTTTAATTATAACAAGGTAAATATGAAGGAAAGGGAAAAGGAGAAAAATGCTATCTTTTTCTTTTATTCAAACTCTTTTCTATAAGGACTACACTTATATCAAATTATATATATTAATATGCGGGGAAATTGTAATCTGTAACTCTCAAAAATTGTATGCATCATTAGAGTAGTAAGAAGAACCACGCATAGGGAATGATTGGGGCATTAAGACAATATGGAGAAAGGGGGATTGAAAGAAAGAAAAAGGGAGGGGGTGAATCATTGATGGTACTAAGATACACTTCAAGAAATAGAAAAAAAAAAACTAAATAGAATAATCTTTCTCACACAAAGATACACATGGGAAGGAGAAGGGAAGGAATTTCCAATAGGGAGCAGAGGAAGAAAGTGCTAATTGGTATTTGAATATTTACAAAAATATAAATTGCCTAGACTAATAGAAGAAGAAATAGAATTCTTAAATAATCCCATATCAGGAAAAGAAATCCAACAGGCCATCAAAGAACTCCCTAAGAAAAAATCTCCAGGGCCTGATGGATTCACAAGTGAATTCTATCAAACATTCACAGAACAGCTAATCCCAATATTATACAAACTATTTGACATAATAAGCAAAGAGGGAGTTCTACCAAATTCCTTTTATGACACAAACATGGTACTGATTCCAAAGCCAGGCAGGTCAAAAATGGAGAAAGAAAACTATAGCCCAATCTCCCTAATGAATATAGATGCAAAAATCTTAAATAGGACACTAGCAAAAAGACTCCAGCAAGTGATCAGGAGGATCATTCACTATGATCAAGTAGGCAATTATAACAGGAATGCAAAGATGGTTCAATATTAGGAAAACCATCCGCATAATTGACCATATCAACAAACAGACAAAAATCACATGATTATCTCAATAGATGCAGAAAAAGCCTTTGACAAAATACAACACCCATTCCTATTAAAAACATTAGAAAGCATAGGAATAGAAGGGTCGTTCCTAAAAATAATATATCTAAATATATCTAAAACTATCAACTTACATCATGTGCAATGGGGATAAACTAGATGCATTCACAATAAGATCAGGAGTGAAACAAGGATGCCCATTATCACCTCTATTATTTGACATTGTACTAGAAACACTAGCAGTAGCAATTAGAGAAGAAAAAGAAATTGAAGGCATCAAAATAGGCAAGGAGGAGAACAAGCTAGCCCTCTTTGCGGATGATATGATGGTCTACTTAAAGAATCCTAGAGAATCAACCAAAAAGTTAGTCAAAATAATCAACAACTTTAGCAAAGTTGCAGGTTACAAAATAAACCCCCATAAGTCATCAGCATTTCTATATATTTCCAACACAGCTCAGTGGCAAGAATTAGAAAGAGAAATCCCATTCAAAATCACCTTAGACAAAATCTATCTCCCGAGACAAACACAGGAACTATATGAACACAACTACAAAATACTCTCCACGCAACTAAAACTAGACTTGAGCAATTGGAAAAATATTAACTGTTCATGGGTAGGACAAGCCAATATAATAAAAATGAACATCCTACCCAAACTTATTTATCTATTTAGTGCCATACCCATTGAACTTCCAAAAAATTTCTTCACTGATTTAGAAAAAAACATAACAAAGTTCATTTGGAAGAACAAAGGATCAAGGATATCCAGGGAAATAAAAAAAATAAAATAAAAAGGAAGGGGGCCTTGCAGTCCCAGATCTCAAACTCTATTATAAAGCAGTGGTCATCAAAACAATTTGGTACTGGCTAAGAGACAGAAAGGAGGATAAGTGGAATAGACTTGGGGTAAGTGACCCCAGCAAGACAGTATATGACAAACCCAAAGATCCCAGCTTCTGGGACAAAAACCCATTATTTGCCAAAAACTGCTGGGAAAACTGGAAGACAGTGTGGGAGAGATTAGGTTTGAATCAACACCTCACACCCTACACCAAGATAAACTCAGAATGGGTGAATGACTTAAACATTAAGAAGGAAACTATAAGTAAATTAGGTGAACACAGAATAATATACATGTCAGACCTTTGGGAAGGGAAAGACTTTAAAACCAAGCAAGACATAGAAAGAGGCACAAAATGTAAAATAAACAATTTTGATTACATCAAATTAAAAAGGGTTTGTACAAACAGAACCAATGTAACCAAATTGAGAAGGGAAGCAACAAATTGGGAAACAATTTTCATAACAAAATCCTCTGACAAAGGTCTAATTACTCAAATTTATAAAGAGCTAAATCAATTGTACAAAAAATCAAGCCATTCTCCAATTGATAAATGGGCAAGGGACATGAACAGGCAGTTTTCAGCCAAAGAAATCAATAATATTAATAAGCACATGAAAAAGTGCTCTAAATCTCTTATAATCAGAGAGATGCAAATCAAAACAACTCTGAGGTATCACCTCACACCTAGCAGATCGGCTAATATAACAGCAAAGGAGAATAATGAATGCTGGGGGGGGGGGGGATGTGGCAAAGTGGGGACACTAATTCATTGCTGGTGGAGTTGTGAATTGATCCAACCATTCTGGAGGGCAATTTAGAACTATGTCCAAAGGGTGATAAAAGAATGTCTGCCCTTTGATCCAGCCATAGCACTGTTGGGATTGTACTCCAAAGAGATAATAAGGAAAAAGACTTGTACAAGAATATTCATAGCTGTGCTCTTTGTGGTGGCCAAAAATTGGAAAATGAAGGGATGCCCTTCAATTGGGGAATGGCTGAACAAATTGTGGTATATGTTGGTGATGGAATACTATTGTGCTAAAAGGAATAATAAAGTGGAGGAATTCCATGGAGACTAGAACGACCTCCAGGAAGTGATGCAGAGTGAGAGGAGCAGAACCAGGAGAACATTGTACACAGAGACTGATACACTGTGGTACAAGAGAATGTAATGGACTTCTCCATTAGTGTCAATACAACGTCCCTGAACATTCTGCAGGGATCCAGGAGAAAAAAACACTATCCACAAGCAAAGGACAAACGGTGGGAGTAAAAACACCGAAGATAAGCAACTGCTTGACTACAAGGGTGGAAGGGACATGAATGAGGAGAGACTCTAAATAAACACCCTAATACAAATACCAACAACATGGAAATGGGTTTGAATCAAGGACACATGTGATACCCAGTGGAATCGTGCGTTGGCTAGGGGAGGGATGGTGGGAGGGGGGGAGGAAAAGAAAAGGATCTTTGTTTCCAAGGAATATTGTTTGAAAATGACCAAATAAAATAATGTTTAAATTGGGGGGAAAAAAGAATGACAAGGGAGTCAAAATCTTAAAGGCTATTTCTAAAATGCCCTAGGAGAGGCAGCATGAGGAATGAAGGCCCTAACAGTTCTGCTCTGGTCAGGCTCTATCTGAATATACTTTTCCATTCTGAGCAGGAAGGGCCTCTACAAACTGGAGAATGTTTAGAAAAGGATTTTTTAAAGAGAGGGTGGAAGGAATGGAGAAGATTCTACACAAGGATTATTTGAAGACACTAAGGATGTGTACTTGGAAGCAAGAAGACTTACAAACGGCATGATAATCTTTGAATATTTTGAAGGGCTAAAATAAAGAGATTTGTTATACTTTGACCCCAGAGAACAGAACTAGGATCTCTGAGTAAGTTATAGAAGTTACAGAAAAGTAGATGATTCTTAAAGGAAATCTTCCTAACAATTAGAGATCTCTAAAATAGAGTGGCCAACCTCTGGAAGCAATGGGTGTCTTTAGCTGGAGATCATCAAGAAAGGCTGGGTGACTGTTGGAGAGAAGTGGTAGAAGAGATGGTAGACCGTCTTGGACTGGATGGACAGAGGTTCCATCTTAGTTTAATACTGTTATCTTGCATTGTATAATTAGAATCTGGTCCCCAGAACCCTCTCTGCCAGCATCCCACTTTCGTTCTCATGTAAGGTCCTAATGTTTTGGAGATAAAGTTTTGTGCCCTGCTCTCTTCCACCATCACACCTTCCCCTGCTGCCCCTGTGAACCAGGTTGGGAAAACTTTTCTTTACTAGGTTTAAAAGAAATAAAAAGAACAAAGGTAAAATCCTGAGTAAAGAAAAGTTTTCCCAACCAAGTTTGGGGGGGGGAGGTGAAATCACACTTTATCTCCAAAACGTAAGGACATTACGTGAGAACAAAAGTGGGATGTTGGCAGAGAGAGTTCTGGGGATCAGATTCTAATTATACATCAGGATTAATATGAAAATGAAATATTGCACAGGAATTTTTTTAAACCCTTACCTTCCATCTTAGAATCAATACTGTGTATTGGCTGTGATATAGAAGAGTGGTAAAGACAAGGCAATGGGGATTAAGTGACCTGCCGAGGGTAACACAGCTAGGAAGTGTTTGAAGCCAGATTTGAACCTAGACCTGGCTCTCAATCCAGGAGCCTTCCATCTGCCCTCTACACAGGAATATTTTAAAGTTCCTCATATGAGAGGCACATAAAAACCACACAGCATTACAATTTAACAGGATCAGTATGATATTTGTTTCTTTTAAAAAGATGCCCAAAAAATGTTACCTTAAGAAACTCACTAATAGTCCCTATGATATCCCTACAATGATTAGTATAGTGGGTGAGGACAGCATTGTTTTTTAAAACTCCTACCTTCCATCTTAGAATGTATACTATGTATGGGTTCCAAGACAGAAGAGCAGTAAAGGCAAGGCAATGGGAGTTAAGTGACCTGCCCAGGATCTAGGACAGCAGTCCACTGCAGATTTTAGAAAAATCCATGATATCAAGCATCCATAGCAGAAAAAAATCAAGGAGATAAGAAACATAAGTTGGTGATGAATTAGTTTAATGGTTATCACCTATTTTGATGTACAAATATACTGCTAATTAGCCAAATTATGTTAATTCAATGCAAGAGTGGTACAAGCTGGGGGCAGCTGGGTAGCTCAGTGGATTGAGAGCCAGGCCTAGAGACAGGAGGTCCTGGATCCAAATCTGGCCTCAGACACTTCCCAGCTGTGTGACCCTGGGCAAGTCACTTGACCCCCATTGCCTAGCCCTTACCACCCTTCTGCCTTAGAGCCAATACACAGTATTGACTCCAAGATGGAAGGCAAGGGTTTAAAACAAAAGAGTAGTACAAGCTACATAATAAATCTATTTGAGAATCAAATCAAGCTACATAATAAATCTATTTGAGAATCTATTTGAGAATCAGTAAAAAGGTGTATAATAATACTCTGGTTATTCAGGAATTCTTAGGGAATAAGTAATTCTGAAGAGTCAAATTTTCCCCAGATTGCTGAAGGCATACTATTTTAAACACCAAAACTGTTTATATTTTGCTTTGGGCAGAAAATTTCTTCTAAAATGTTAACATTTTTTCCTCCTTTACCAAGAGCTACTGAACACAATTTAACATTTTCTTGAAGACCATAGGTCATCATTTATTTTACAGCGATGTAGCTGCAAGGTTGCGGGGCTCAAAAGACACTTTTGGTTCAATACCAAATGATTCCAGGTTGCAGTGTTTATTGAATTTCTCCCTCTTAGTTTTCTTCTTTGCTTCCTTCCTTGCTGTCATATATGGTTTCCTGCTACTGTCAGTCTGTCTCCTTTCCCTTTCTAATTTGGTTGTTCTAACCTATTGTGAGCTTGGAAATCAAATAACTAAACTTGTAAAACCTAGGTTTAAAATAAAAGTAAGTTCTGAATAAAGGTTTGAGGCATTCCCCTATAAATAAAGTACTTAAGCTTTAGTGCATGAACTTTTTCAACATCAACTACAGACCAAAGGACTTTTTCGTACACTTCCCATTTCTTGTCTGTTTTTTTGATTAGGAGGGGTTGCCAAATGGCTCTTCTGGATGGATTGGTTGCTATTTGGCCACCAAAAATGGTACTAAAAAAATATTAAATGTTAGAAAAACCCAGATTTATTTTTGCTAATTATAAATCACCTAATTTTACTATGCCAAGGCCAGAACAATTTAAAATAACAAAAACAAAACACATTTCTAACAGTGACTATCAAGTAAAAGTTATGTGTAAGGGTGATCCCAGCAGTCTGCTAGAAAGTTTCAGAACACTTGACCATTATTTCTAGCTTCACAGCAGCTGGTTGAAGCTGTTTCAGTTTTCTATGTATAAAGCAATGTTAATATCAGCCCTGTCTGGCACATAAGGATATCTCAAACACAAAATAACTAGAATCTAAAGGAACACCTTTAAACATAAAATCATAATGCAGCATGCTGTAGTGATAGTCAAGAAGCCTGGGGTTCAGATTCTTCCTCTGAAACTAACATGGATGAACATGAACAAGTCTCTGAGACTTGGTTTCCAAGTAAAAATGATAATAATACCTGTGGTACCTAATTCACTGCCCTGCTGTGAAATGAGTGTCTGAAGTCCTTTAAAAATCTTCAGGTACTATAAAAATATCACTAGTAACAGTTGGGGGCAGCTAAGTGGTTCAGGGGTTCCAGAGCCTGGCCTAGAGATTTGGCTTCAGACACTTCCTAGTTTTATGACCCTGAGCAAGTCACTTAACCCCCATTGCCTAGCCCTTACCACTTTTCTGCCTTGGAACCAAAACACAGTATTGATTACAAAAGGAAGGTGAGGGTTTTTAATTTTTTTCCCTTAAGTAACTTTAATTATGTTATTATTTATATTTATTTATATTATGTTATGTAAATGTCAAATACTATTATAAAAAATCTTTCCAATGCAAGCCATTTGGCAGAAAGCCCAATATTCTAGCTAAGCATTCAGTGAAGTAGTACAAGTGAAATGATGAAAAATTATTAAGTTAAGATGTAGTCACAAAGAAACAAGTTCCCTAAGTTGTTTGCTTTTCCTTAAAAGCTTATTCTAGGCACAGCAAAGTAGCTCAGTGGATAAAGCCAGGACTGGAGACAGGAGGTCCTACATTCAAATCTCAGACACTTAGTATTTGTGTGAACCCCACTGGGCAAGTCAGTACTTTGCTCTTTTCACTCTTCTAACTTGGAACCAATACATACTACTAATTATAAGATGGAAAGTAGGGGTAAAAAAAAAAGCTTATTGTACACATGTCATCTTAAAATGGTGTCATTAAATAACACCTATAGTCTCCCTCATTTTCTGGCCTATCATTCCTCATTTTTGTTTTTTAAACCCTTATCTTCCATCTTAGAACAAGAGTGGTGAGGGCTAGGCAATGGGGGTAAGTAACTTTCCCAGGGTTACACAGCTGGGAAGTGTCTGAGGCCAGATTTGAATCCAGGGCTTCCTATCTCTAGGCTCGGTTCTCAACCCACTGAGCTACCCAGCTGCCCCCTTCTTATATTCTAAATTCAGAACTATTTTCTAAGTTTTCTAAATCTTCCCCATACCCATCCCAGTGTCTTTCTGCAAATGGAACAAGAAAAGACTTTTGTAATATCCATTTGTCTTTGTTCATCCTCTTGGTTGTTTTTTTCTTTCTTTTTTTTTAAAGATAACACTTAGAGAAAATGTCCATCAATTGGGGAATGGCTGAATAAGTTGTGGTATATGATTGTAATGGAAAATTATTGTTATAAGAAATGATGAGAAAGATGATTTCAGAAAAACCAGGAAAGACCTACATGAGCTGAAGCAAAATGAAGTGAACAGGCCAAGGAGAACACACTGTAGACAGTAATAGCAATACTGAATGATGAACAATTGAGAAAGACTTAGCTCTTCTCGGCAATCCAGTGATCCAAGACAATTCTTAAGGACTCATGATGAAAAATGCCATCAACTTCCAGAGCAAGAACTTTTAAGGGTCTGAATGCAGACTTTCACTTTTTCTTCATTTTTTTGTTAGTTCTCTTCCACACAACAACTAATATGGAAGAATGTTTCATATTATTTCACATGTAAGCTCAATATCAGATTGTTTACCATCTTTACCAGGGAAGGGGATAATTTGGTTAAAAGGCAATCCAAAGATTAAAAATTGTTTTACATGTAATTGAGGAAAACAAAATAATATTTTATTTTTCTCTTTTCTTTATTTTATTTCAGTAACAAATTTACACAAAAGTTTTCCAAGGTTATATGACTCATGTTTTCTCTCTCCACTCCTGGAGTTGACAAGTAATTCCAGTGGGTTATACATGTATTATCACTCAAAATCTATTTCCATGTAAGAAAATAATCTTGTAAGACCAAAACCCCAAATCATATACCCAAGTAAACAAGTGATAGATCATATGTTTTCTTCTGCAATTCTACCTCAACAGTTCTTTCTCTAGATGTAGATAGAATTCTTTTCATGTCCCTCAGAATTGTCCTAGATCATTATATTGCTGTTAGTAGCAAATTCTATTACCTTTGATTGTCCTACCACGTTTCGGTTATTGTGTATAATATTCTTCTGGTCCTGCTTATTTCACTCTGCGTCAGTTCATGTAGATCTTTCCAGTTCTTTCTGAAATTATCCTGTCCATCATTCCTTAGAGCACAATAGTATCCCATCATCATAAAATACCATAATTTGTTCAGCCATTCTCCAATCGAGGGACATCCCCTCATTTTTCCAATTTTTTGCCATCACAAAAAGTCAGCTATAAATATTATTGTACAAATAGGTCTGTCTCCGTTTTTAAAAATCTCCTTGGAATATAGGGATAGTGGTGGTATTGCTGGATCAAAAGGCACTCATTCTTTTAAAGCCCTTTGGGCATAATTCCAAATTGCCTTCCAAAATGGTTGGATCATTTTACAACTCCACCAGCAATGCATTAGTGTCCAAATTTTGCCAAATTCCAACATTTATTATTTTCCTTTACTGTCATATTGGCCAATCTGCTAGGTATAAGATGATATCTCAGCATTGTTTTGATTTGCATTTCTCTAATAAAGAGGGATTTAGAACATTTTTTCATATTACTGATAGATTTGACTTCTTCCTCTGAAAACTGCCTATTCATATTCCTTGACCAATAAAATGTTATTTTAAAAAGATGGTGGCTGATAAATGACATGTGTGTCATATATTATAGTACCTAATGCACTGGCAATAGTCAAATAAAAGTTCAAAGTTATTAAAAATTAGAAATTCAACTAGAAACTAAAATGTGATATTTGCAACTGTTTTAGAAATTTACACTGGTAATTTCAGCATTATAGTCTTCCACACTGTGCCTAGTCCACTGTAGGTTCTTAAATAAAAGCCTGCTAATTGATTTCAAGTGTCAAGTGGTATTGTGAGAATATTCTTTGTCATCACCAAAGCATCACTGCCACCTGGTGACAGTTTTCCTAAACTGCCAATCTTAGACCATTGTTTTCTAAACCTGGGTACCTCCTCCTCTCCCTCACTTTTTTTGCTCTCTTTACAGGTTATCTTCCCCCATTGGAAGGTAACAATTTTTTTTTTCAGTGTCTGGCACATAAGAATTGCTTAATAAATACTTCCTGATTGAAAACTTCCCCCCCCCCCAAAAAATTTTCAGAGTTAAGATACTTTATTATACAGTATTTGACACCATAGAGGCAGCATTGGATAGTGAATACAGAACAAGCCTTGGGAAAATCTTGGGTTCAATCCTTGTCTTTATCATATCCTGGCAGTTGACCCTACACAAGTCACTTACCCTCTAATTGCTCCCAGGCAATTAATTATCTTAAGAAGAAAAGGTTTGGAGAAGGTACTGACTTTTTTCATAGAGGAAATTTCTCACTGGGATTTTCCTTCTCCAATGAAATCACAGATCCAATTTAAAAAATCAATTAAACCCATTAAATGCTTGGAGTTATGATAAGAACTGAGGGTAAAAGTAGGAGTTTTGGCTCCCATATCTCACTGTTGACTTGTACTGAACTTGGAGCTAACCCATGATGCCCTAGGAGAGGCAGCATTCAGAATTCAGGAGTTAACAGTTCTGTTCTGTGAAGGTCAGGCTAAGGCTACTACATCTAGAATACTGGGTTACTTCCCCAACAAATCAAGAAATCCTGCCCTAAAGGAGCTTTCATGTGACAAGGGGATTCAACACATATACACAACAATGTCAAGTAATTTCAAGAGGAAGAGTGTTGACAACAAGGGAGATTAGAAAAAGCATAAATCATTAGAAGGTGGCACTGGAAAAAATGATAAATTGAGTATGACAGAAATATGCAATGTTATTAACCAGATCATTTATCATTTGTGTTATACTTTATAGTTTACAAAGAACTTTTCGCTCAAGGGATAGTACCATATGTAAAATAGGTAGCATTAATACCATTGCCTCATTTTACATAGTGGAAGACTAGCTCAGAGAATATGTGCTTTGCCTCTGGTCAAGGAGCTGATCTGCACATGGACTCTAGGAAGAGGTGTCCCCTCTTCAAGCCAAGGCTAATGCATCTTCATTTATAAGTGATCCCATTCCATTCCATTTCTCAAGATGTCCCCCTCTTCTATTCCTTCTCTTTCATTTATCTTCAGTCTCCTTTTGTCTACTGGCGGCTTCCCTATAAACATGCTCAAGTCTTCCTACCCTGAAAAAACTCTCATTTGATTAATCTATTCTTACTAGTTATCATTCCATATCTCTCTTTTTTGTGGCTAAATTCTTTGAGGTCATCTACAATAACTACTTCTACATCCTTTTCTCTCACTTTCTTCCTGTCTATAGTCTGACTTCTGCCCTCATCATTCAAGTAAAATTGCTCTCTCCAAAGTTATTCATGATCTCTTGATTGTCAAATCCAATAGCCTCATCTTTCTTGACCTCTTGGTAGCTCTTAACATTGTAGATTATCACTGTCTTCTCCTTGACACTCTTTCCCTTACATTTTCATGACACTAGCCTCTCCTGGTTCTTCTGACAGCTCCCTATCAGTCTCCTTAGATGGATTTTCATAAAAGTCATCATTGCCCCTACTCCACTCCCATTTATCAGGAGCCCTTTTCTCTTTTCCTTCAATATTATTTCATTTGGTGATTTCAAGAAATCCCAAGAATTCAATTATTATTTCTATGCTGATGAAATTTCAAATCTATTTATTCAGCCCTAACTTCTTTGCTGACCTCTATCAAGTTCTGCATTTCCAACTGCCTTTCAGACATCTCTAACTAGATGTCCAGTTGAAATCTTAAACATTTCATTTCCAAAACTAAACTAATTTTCTTTCCCTTCTCCCCTCTAACTTCTCTGTTACTACCATCTTCCTACTCACTTGGACTCACATCCTAGATGTCACCATCAACTTCTCTGTCTCCCTCCCATCCTATACCCAATTTGTTGCCAAGGCTTATTGATTTCATCTTCCTAATATCTTTCATAAATGCCTCCTTCTCTCCTGGCATTGCCACCACTGGTAGAAGCCCCCATCATCTCACACCAAAATTCCTGCAATAACCTGCAGATGGGTCTCCTTGCCACAAGTCTCTCCAGACTCTTGTCCATTTCCACTTAGCTGTCAAAGTGATCTTCCTAAAACACAGGTCCAAATATTTCATCCTCTTACTCCATAAACATCAATGGTTCTTTATTACCTCCACGATTAAATATAAAGCCCTCTTTTTGGTGTTCAAAACCTTTGCCAGCACAGTTCCCCAAGCACATCAATTCAGTGACACTGGCTCTTTTACTGTCCCTTGAAGAGAACATCTCCCAACTCTGGACATTTTCATTGGCTAACCCCCATGTGTGGGATGCTTTATCTCCTCATTTCCATCTCCTGGCTTCCTTCAAGTACAACCTAAAATCTCACCTAAAGGAAACCTTTCTGATTCACATTAATTCTAGTACATTCCTTTTGTTGATCATCTCCAATTTATACTAACTGAACATAGTTCATTGCATGTTGTCTGCCCCATGAGTATGTGAGGTCCTTAGGTCCACGGACTGTCTTTTGCCCGTCTTTGTATCTTAGCAGTGTCTGGCACATAAAAGCAGCCAAAGAAATATTACCAAGTAAATGGCGAGGGCCAGATTTAAGACTTAAACCCGGATATTCCGCCTCCAAATCCACTGCTTTCCCTGTATTACCAGGGTCATGATTAAAGCTGGCATTAATATAGTGCTCCTGAGGTTTGGAAAACACTTTGCTTTTTCACAATAGCACTGGGAGAGAGGTGCTATTATTCTTCCCATTTTGCAGATGAGAGAATTGACTTTCCAAGATTCACACGATTGGTAAGTGTGAGTCAGTATTGAAAACAGGTCACCCTGACCCTGGGTCCAGCGCTCTATCCAATATGTGCTTCAAACGACATACTGGCTGACTTTTTTTTTTTTAACTTAAAAAGCTCGCAGCACGGAAAGGCCCAGATGCCATAGAGGAGGCAGAGACGTTCACTAAGCACAAGAAAGTGTCGTGACCACTGCTGAGCTGGGGTGCACAAGGGAGCCTTCCAAGGGTGCCCAGGCTTGGACACCAGGACCTCTGCGCGACCACGAGCCCGCGTCCGTTCAGCCCCAGGGGCGCCCCCAAAATAGAGGGAACTCACGTTCAGCCAGCATCGCCATTCTGGAGGAGCCCAAAAGCCACAGGCGCCGGCCCTGGACCACAAAGTCCTACGACAGACTGGCTAAAACCCGTCTGATTGCCGGAGCCAGGCTGACTCGAAAATCCCGGCACTGCACGTGGGCTCCGAGGTAACTCCGGTAGCAGCTGCGCGATCCGATGACGACACAGGCACGCGACGACATCGCGCTAGCGTCAACGGTGGGGCGGGGCCAGAGGAAAGGAGGAGGGCGGGGCCGGAGAGGAGGAGGAGGGAGAGGAAAGCTGTGGGAAGAGAAGGAAGCTTTTTACCAGCCAAGATTTAGATCTGGGAGAGGCTTTATAGGTCATCGAGTCCAATCCGTCCTCTCTCATTTTACAGATGGTGGAATTGAGATTAAAGATTTGCCCAAGATTGCAACAACGAATAATGAGATGTAATATATATATATATATATATATATATAGTGCTTTACAAATATTTTATTTTATCCTCATAACAGCCCAATGAAGGAGATGGTATTATTGTCCCCCTTTTACAGATAAATAAAAAAAGGCAGATTAAACTTGACCAGTCATGCTGCTGAGGCGAGTTTGAGCCCAGTCAATATATATTAAGGCACTAGATTCAAATCTAGTGCCTTAATATATATCTACCACTATGCTATTAATGCTAATAATAACTTTTTAAATTTTATTTAAGATTTTCAAAGTTTTTAGGTGTGTTATCTAAAAACCCTATTTGAAAATGTACTTCACGATAATCCTAGAGTAAGTGCTATTTTTATCTTCATCTTACAGATGAAAAAACAGGCATACAAAGAAAGCCATCTAGTGGACAACAGCTGATATTTCACTCCCTGGCTAAATTATCAATAGAATTATAAATTGCTTTCTCTAGGCTTAAATACAACAGATCATGAGCAGATATGGTTTACTAATGCAGTGCCACCAAGTGGCTCATAGTTTATATATACAACCCTGTTATAAAGTCCACAAGTTTCACACTAGCTAAAGTTCAGCTATCTAAAGAAGACCTTAAGTGACCTTAATGACAATATTAATTCCAAGCTGATCAGATGCTTTTGAACAAGCAGCCTTTCCATACCCATTAAGTTTTATCATGTGAGTCACTGGACTTTGCTAGCAACAACTAATTATTTATCATAGGAAAATGTGTCAGGACAAATATAGAGAGATAGGACAAACTATGCACTAATTTGTGCAAAACACTTTTTGTTCAAGAAAGATAACAAATATAGAGAGATAGGACAAACTAAAAGGTGCATATTCAATTCAGTCCAAGAAACATTTTATAAAGCATCTACTACTGCTTCACAATCCAGTAGACTGTGAGCTCTTTGAGGTCAGGGATTATTTTTTGCCTTTTCCCCCCCAGTGATTAACACAGTACCCAGCACATAGAAGGTAATTGGTAAATGTTGATTAATTGATTAATATTAGGTAAGTACAATGGGCTGTCAAAAGTGAAGCCAGTCTCTGCAGGAGGGCATGACATGTACATGAATATAACAGAAAGGAGACAAGTATATTTTCAAATGTGTAGGGAATTTTCTACCCCAGTATGAAAGTTCTCTCTACATTAACTTGTAATCTTATTGTATATACTAGGACCAGGATTTGAATCCATGTCTTCCTGCCTCTCAGGCCTGCCCTAGAACCATCATGCCATGATGCCTCTCAAAGCAAGGACACAGGCAAAGTCAATATTGTAGGCCTGAATGACGGTGGTAGCAGTGAAGCTGGAAAGGAGAGTAATGATGCAAGAGATAATACAGAAATTGAATGAATAAGACTTGGCATTTATTGCATGGAGGAGAAGAAAAAAAGAAGAAAATAAAGGATAATGCTGAAGTTTACAAATTTAGGTGACTAGACAGATGATGATCCAAACAACAGAAATGGAAAAGCTAGGGAGAGGGACAGGGTTTTTTGGTTGGGTAAGGAAGGAAAGATGAGTTTAGTTTTAGATATATTGAAAACTGCAAAAGTAGAATAGACCGACTCAGGAGAAAATAGGTTCCTGCTAATAAAAGTCTTCAGAACCAAACCTGAAAGATGATTTGTCAGATGTTGTAGCATGTATTCTTGTTCAGCAATGAGCTCAATTAGGGGGCCTCACAGGGTCCTTCTTACTCTGAGATTCCAGGACTTGATGGTCCCATTAAATTAGATTTGGAGTTATAGGTATTGGGAAATCCTTGTGTTTTTCTTGTTCAAAAAAGATAACTCCCCCCACCACCACCATATGTAAGATAAATGGAGAGATATGCGTACAAAGTGAAAACAACCACTACATACAAGGAACTAACATGATGAATAAGGAGAAAAGGCCCCTGTGTAAAATAGAGGAGGGTAAAATTAAACTAAAACAAAGCAGGTTAGCTCTCAATGGGATACTATTTAATCATTTTCCAGGTATTCTACCTTTGGAGTTGCTACTCTTAGTCAAGCTAAAAATCATTCAGCAGGGCTTTTCTTTGGTCAAAAATCTGCTAAGTATAATCCTTTTCAGTGAAAGTGGTCCTCCATACTTTTCAGTCTCCAGAGCACATCAATAATAAAAATTATATATATATACACATACATACACATATACATATATATGCATATACATACATACATGCATACATATATATATAGCTTGTGTGTTCTGGCCCATTATCCAAAAGCCCAACAGGCTACATCTCAGGGCTCTGCATCCCTTGAAGGGTTCGTGGGCATATCTTCTCTACTTCTTGAGGCAAAACCCACTTCTCCATTGTATTCTTCCTTCCCTTTCCTCACCATTGTTAGACATTAGTAAATAGTGCCCCAGTTCCACTTAAACATTTAACAACAATTAGCTTTTACAAAGAAATATTTATTTAGAAGGTATGGCAAAAGCCAACACTTTCCCTAGTTTAGGGAGATATCCTGTGTCCCTGCACCTCTTCAGTCTCAGAAGAGTAGGCTCAAATTTAGCTTAATTCCCTCATAACTTTGGTCCCACCATATTGGTGTGCAAATTGGGCAGCACTGCCAGATAATGCTTGTCTCAGTTGCTATGGGAGTGGGGTACTGAAGCACACTCTAGAATTTCAGGCCAGAATAGTGTCATGCTCCAGACCCCCTCAAACACTGAAGCTAAGAGCATAGGCCTGAAGCGGCCAGTCCTTTTTAAATGTCTCCTAGGCCCATCAAAAAGATTCTTCTTCTTCAGGGGATAAACTGGATGAAACTAATTATAAAATATCCTAACATACTCCACAGCCTCTCTCATGTACTTCATTTTTATATCACCATGACTCTCCTAGATACAGGAGGCAGGTTCCTCAGCAACCCCTCTTGGGGAAACAACTTTAGAGGCATTCAGAATATACTCTTCATAACACATGTATCAGGACTGCTAACAACTAGTTAACTGCAAAAAAAAAAAAAGAGTTGAATTTCTATTTTAGTGAATAATTATTATTTTGTGGCTGTTTAGTTTTGAAAGTATATTTGTAAAAAGAAAAATCACAGTTTTAAAATTATTTTCTCTTTTGAATTAGTCAAATCTTCTGTCCACTGATCCTGGAATATCAATAGTCTTGGTTACATTTTGAGAACCATTCAGTATTTTTCCACTGAAAGGATTCATGCAATATTAAGAAAACCTTTAGATGGCAGCCTCAAAGAACTCTTTTCAAAATTCTAAACTAAACCTGGAGAATCATTGATCTAGAAGGGACTTGTAAAGATCATCTGGTCTAGCCTCTCTCTCTTCATACTTTCAGGTAGGTGAAAATTGGACAGAGATCATTTGCTATAGACATATAAAAAAGAATTATTTTATATAGTATTGCACATTTACAACATTTCTAATATCGATAAATGCCAAATTCTGTCACATACCAGTTTCTTTGCAAAAAGTTTTTAAAATAAGGATTTTCATTCTTTTCTTTATTCCTCCACCCTATATATAGAGACAGAAAAATTGTCCCATTTGGGGATATCCATTCCCTTGAAGGAATTCCTCCTTATTCATCCTCAGTTCCATTATTTTTATGTACCATATGACTATTTCTGGGTCCACATTATTATAAAATTCCTACATATTTAGGTAGCTAGGTGGCACAATGGTTGCAGAGCTAAACTTAAAACTGATTTGAGTCACATCCTGTCTCAGACATTAACTAATTTCATGACGCTAGTCATGAAGTAAGTCATCTTAGTTTCAGTGTCCTCAACTGTAAAATAAAGACAATATTAGCACCTCCCTGCCAGGAAGGTTGTGAAAATCAACTTAAAGTGTTTTGTAAACCTTGAAGTGCTGTATAAATGCTAGCTATTATTGTTATTATTTTATGACCCATGTTAAAGGTAGTGCTAATTGACGTATGAGGGGAGCCTATAGGAAAGACCAGGAAAGAGACAAGAAGAGAGAGAAGAGGAGAGAGAAGAAAAGAAGGAGAGAAGGAATAAAAGAAGGAAGAAAGTCCTTGCCCTTTCTTATGGCTATTTAGACCTGCCATGCTCCTAGAAGCTATCATCATCATCATTCCACACCTGGTTTTATCTCCAAAACTTGGTCCTTATCTGGTTCACTATCTTCAATTGGCTACCAGAGTGCCCTGACTGTAATACAGCACCCACCACATACACTATACACACAAATAAATATATTTTTTCAATATACACATCCCTATACCTTCCCATTTCATCACTCTTTGCTTTTCTGACAAGGGTATATTGCTGCTTGTTCCTAGCTTTTCCTATTTTTTCCTCCCTATGGAAATTTACCCATTCATCCCTTTGATGCCTAGCTTTCAATTATTTCCAAATGACAGTTAAAGAAGGGTTTGATTATAGGACTTACCTCTCTTTAATATGCATGACTTTTTTTTGTTTAGTTGTTTTTCAGTCCTGACTGAATGCCACCATTTGGGATTTTCTTGGCAAAAATACTGGAGTGAATGGAAATTATCTTCTCTATCTCGTTTTATAGATGAGGAAAATGAGGCAAATCAATTTACATAACTTGTCTGGGGTCATAGTGCTGTTGTCTGAAGCCAAATTTGAGCTCAGGAAGATGAGTCTGACTCTTGAGTCCAGTGCTTTATCCACTGTGCCACTTAGCTGTCCAATGTATTTGACTTAGCTCTATTTTATTCCCCTATGCCCCAAAACTGATGTTATAAGTATCAAAGCTGTGGTGCTTTAGTATAAGGCAAGAAAGCAATGATATAATTTGATTCAATAGATATTTATATAGATATTTATCAAGGACCTCCTGCATACAGAGAAAGATCCTTGTCCTTAATGAAGCAGACAGCCATAGACAAACTTGGATGGAGCTGGTGTTAGTAATCTGTTCACCACTGCAGATCATAGTCCTTCCATATCTCTATCCCACAAGATTCTTTATGATGTCCTTCCATAAATTTTCTTTAGAGGATCCACTCAACTTACTGTAGAACTTCCACTGTTTTTTGTTTGTTTAACATTTTCAAGACTACCAAAATAATAAGACAACGTGTTGTATCCTTCCTATATCTACCATGTCATTTTGGTTCTTCTGACAAGGTAATTTTCCAAAATAGCTCATATTTCTAGAGTAGTTTAGTGTTCTAATATTCAAAAGTTTGCAAAGCACTTTCTCCTTGAGCAGATTACACAAGTATTATTATTTCTGTTTAACAAACTAGGAATCTAAAGCTCAGAAAGATTAAATGAGTTGCATAGTCACACAGCTAATATCAGAGATAGAATTCAAACCCAGGATTTAACTAACTTCCCAAACCAACTATCTTTCTCTGTAACTTGCTGCCTCTCTCTGTTTTGCAAAAGTAAAGAATCACTGGGAAAATGCTTGTTTTAAAGAGATGAACTTTTGTACCCTAAGCAGCTAAGAATCAATGAACATATTCATAATTTCCCAAATGCATTCTACCCTGATTATCACTCAACTCTGTTAAGCTTATTGTACACTTGTAGCCGCTGTCTAATATGTAAATATATATGTATGTATATATACATACATATATAGATTCTAGGAGCAGGTAAGTGGAACAATGGATAGAGAGTGGAGTAAGACTCATCTTCCTGAGCTCAAATCTAACTTCAGACACTTACTAGCTCTGTGATCCTGGGCAAATGATTTAATTTTGTTTGCCTCAGTTTCCTCATCTGTAAAATGAACTGGAGAAGGAAAGGACAAGCCACTCCAATATCTTTCCCAAGAAACCCCAAATGGGGTCATGAAGAGTCAGACATAACCAAAACAACCCAAAAACAAAAACTAGATCCTAGAATCAATAGGGAGCTACTGGAATCCATTGAGTAAGGAAGTGACTTGGTCATATCTTTGCTTAAGAAAAATTACTTCAATAGCATTGTGAAGGAGAGTCAGGCGTGAGAAAAGATTTACTGCAGGGAGAACAATTTGGAAGTCATTGCAATATTCTAAGTGAGATCCTGGGCCTGTTTTGGAAATAGGAATAGCAAAGTTTGGCAACTATTTGGATGTGTGGTATGAGGGAGAATATGGAATCATGGGTAATGCTGAAAGAAATTAAAAAAAAAATTTTTAACAGAAAAAATCGAGGCCATCCACTGAGCAACCTCTACATGATCTCCTATCACTCATACCTCCTGCCACTCTCTCCTTCTTCACTTCTATCTCACACAAGGAGGTGGCTTTACTCCTTACAAAAGCTGACCTTGTACTTATACAAGTGATTCCATTCTATACAGTGTCCCCCAACAAACAGATTGCCCCCTCTGTCATCTCCACTTTTCAATCTCTCTCTGTCTACTGCCTCCTTCCCTACTGCCTTCAAACATGCCCTTGTCTCCCCTATCCAGCTTTACTATCATCTATATCTCTTCTTCCCTTTGGTACCAAACACCTAGAAAAGTCTGTCTACAATAGGTGCCTTTACTTTGTCTCCTCTCATTTCTTAACCCCTCGAAATCCATGGCATTGTCATTCCACCTTATCTCTCTTCAAAGTTACTAATGATCTCTTTTAAAAAAAAACAACAACAACAAAAAACCTTACTTTCTGTCTTAAAATCAATACTAAGTACTGGTTCCAAGGCAGAAGAGCAATAAGGACTAGACAACTGGGATGAAGTGACTTGCCCAGGGTCACACAGGTAGTCTGAGGTCAGATTTAAACCCAGGACTTCCTGCCTCCAAGCCTGACTCTATCCATTGAGTCACCCAGATCTTAATTATCAATAATCTCTTAATTATCAAATCCAATGATCTTTTCTAAATCGTCATTCTTCTTGACCTCTCAGCAATCTTTGATACTGTTGATCACTTTCTTTATTTCTTTTCTTTTCAACATTCATTTATAATTGAACCTTTTCAGAAATTTAAGCTTTGAGGGCAGCTAGAAGACATAGCTGGAGCACCAGGTCTGGAACTAGAAGGACCTGGGTTCAAATATGACCTTAGATACTGCCTAATTGCAAGTCACTTAACCCTAATTGCCTAGCCTTTGCTGCTCTTCTGTCTTGGAGATGTTTCAAAGACAGAGAGTAAAGGATTTAGAAAGAAAAAATAGAAATTCAAGTTTGTCTTCTCTCCCACTTAGGCTAAAGAATTAGACCTTCTCTCTTTCTATGATGAGGAGGAACTTCCCATTTGATTTTATCTACCTTTCCTGGTATGGGTTCTACTTTGGGGAAAGATTCATATTTTTTCTTGCTTCATCTATTATTCTTAGGCTGATCATGTTAGCATCCTCTTAACTCTAATTCTTTTGATCTTGAAAGTATCAGTCAACATTTGTGTAGGGCCTAGAATGAGGCACTATGCTAGGAAATCCAAAAGCTCTTTCTCTATAGGAGATTGGAATTCAGGAACAATGTCTTTGAACTCCATTCTCAGACATTCTCAAAGCTGCCATGTGCTTTTACTGCCTAAAGCTCAGTCAGCCAGTCAGTGGGAGTTCTTTATGTAGTGTCATCATCTCTAAACAATGGCAATGTTATCTAATCTCATCGGGTTGATTAGAGATCTTCTTAAATTAATTGGAGACTTCCTTAATTAATCTACTTTAAAAAAGGAAAAGCAGGATAGATTAAAAAATGAATAGAAAATTATTTGGGGATTTGGGAGAGCACACTGATAACTAAAGGAAATAAAAAGGCCTCTTTGGCTGATCCTTGAAGGGAGCCAGGAGTTCCAAGAGGCAAGGAGAGGAGGGATAACATTCCAGACTGGAAAACAGTCTGTGCCAAAGCAGGAAAGAAAATTTATCAAGCAAGGGTAATAGCTGACAGCAAGTTCAGCTGAAACAGAGTACTTGAAAGGGAAAGATAAAATGAAGTCAAATTCCAGAACAGGAATTTATATTGTATCCAAATGGCAATAGGGAGCCAATGAAGCTTCTTAAGAAAGGCAATAACATGGGCAGACTTATGCAGTTGTGTGAAAGATAGATTAGAAAAGGAAGAGACTAGATGCAAGAAGACTGTTGCAATAGGTCAGATGAAATAAGATGAGCTGACCTACGGTGATGGTGCTGTGAACAGAAAGGATGGAAGATGAACAGAGCTGATGGAAGAGATGATGAGCAGGTTGAATTGACAGACTTTGGCCACTACTTCCCTACTCTTCCAAGTGAAGGATATAAGTTTCACCAGGTTCTGCATTGTTTCATTTGAAATCTTATATTTGGACAAAATCTACTACAGAGTAATGGCATTTGCTTGTCTAAGCAAAGTATCAGGAAGAAGACAAATCAAACACTTAAAGTTATTTATATCCAAAGAAAATTCAGAGAGGAAGACATAAAAAAACCTGATGATTCCTGGAACTAGAAAAAGTCAGATTTTCCTTGTGGTAATTTGTACTTATTTTAGGAAATATTAAGTAAACAATATTTATGAACACTTAGCAATTCCTTTTCTATCAGTTATGGATTGAATATAGCTGCTGGAAGAACAACATGTAACATTTTTCTTGGTTCATTAATCTTAAACCCAATATATACCTATGCAATGAGCTGAGGATCCTGTTTAATAAGAAGCTTTTTAGTTTAGATGTGGGATTGTCTTATCAGCTGAAATGAATCTGAGTGAAGAAGGTATTCCTGAAAGCTTCTCAATCTCATAACCAAATTGCCCAGACTCCAGTCTAGTCTAGGGAAAGTACTAAAAGTGATTGGCTGGCACTGAGAGACCTTTAGGAGTCTTGTCCAATCTATGATGTGGTTTTACAAGAACTTTTCCAGTTCTGACATGAATGTCCAAAGCCAAAATACCTTGAGATTTAAGATGGCCCCAACTGTGCAAAAGATGAGTTCTAGTTACTTTCTTTCATTTTTATTTTTAAAACCATTTACTCTGTATTGTGGAATAGAAAACGATTTAGCATGGAAATTTCCTGAAATTTTCAGTTAAAAAATTCAGGTTTCCATCTGTTTTCACTGTATAATTAGAGCCACCCACCTCTTTTCAGATTCAGGAAATCTTGACTTCCACCAACTCCCCTCTGGTGAAGTCTGGAAAAAGTGGAAGCGAAAGAGACACAAATGTTTCTTGTCCAGAAGTTCACAAAAGACCCAAAAGTAGGGTGCCAATAAGTTCCTTGTAAAAATTTCAAATAAAATTTCAAAGAACTGTTTTATGTGCTACTGATGTATAGAGGTATCAAAGACATATATCTTGGGACAGAACTAATGTAGTAAAAGGGCAAGGCTACTTTGAGAATAAAAGTTGACTATATAATAGATTAAATACTTTTTTCCTAATTCCCAAGTTGTTGTATAATATAGGATTTCCCAGAGTATATATTTTGCTTTGAAGGAAGAAAATTAACAAAAATCAATTGTTTCTCAAGTGAAATGATACTCACTACAGGACTTTGTATCTTTCCCCTAAAAAACCTCAGAACCATATAATGACAGACTATTATGAATAAAATGGATCTTAAAAATCATCTACTTAAAAAAGAATGTTGCTCCCCAGAAGTGCCACAGCAGAGATGGGGGAGATGTTTTGCCAGCCCATATTCCCTGGCTCTATCCTCTATCATTCATTGTTATTATCTCTCTGCAGATGATTCCTAATGTGCATATCCAGCACTCATTTCTCTCCAGAGTTCTAATTCTGCATCACCAGAAGCAAGGCAACATGCCTTTATTAAGCTTTATTATGTGCCAGACAGCTAGATGGCACAGTGGATAGAGTGTTAGGACCGGAGTGAGGAAAACCCATCTTCCTAAGTTTAAATCTGGCTACCTGTGTGACCCTAGGTCAGTTCCTTAACTCTTTGCCTCAGTTTCCTTATCTGTAAAATGAGCTGGAGAAGGAAATGGCAAACCACCCTAATACCTTTGTCAATAAAATCCCAAATGGGAGCAACTGGGTAGCTAAGTGGATCGAGGGTTAGACCCAGAGACAGAAGGTCCTAGGTTAAAATCTGGCCTGAGATGCTTCCCAGCTATGTGACCCTGGGCAAGTCACTTGACCTCCATTGCCTAGCCCTTACCACTTTTCTGCCTTGGAACCACTATACAGTATTGATTCCAAGATGGAAGGTAAGAGTTTTAAAAAAAAATCCCAAATGAAGTCACAAAGAAACAAGCACAACTGAACAAATAACAATGACACATGCCAGGCACTATCCTAAGGACCAGGGATGTGACAAAAAAGAAAAATAGCCTGTACTCAAGGAGCTTACATTCTAATAATGTATAGGGAGAAGTCACCCACACAGGGAGATAGGGAAAATGGTAGCTAGGGCCTGAGAGTCAGAAGCAGAGTGGGAGGAGAAAGACATGCTAGATAGCTACCATAAACTTCCAAGTATATCATCACCATTACTGAGTAGAATAAACCCTGTAAAGAATGGACCCACTATCTTTGCTATTGCCACCATCACTAACCCTGACCAACTGCAATTTCTCAGGTCAATCATCCCAAGAACTCTGGGAATAGTGGCATCACTGAGCCATGTAGCTGCCCTTTGGACCAAATATTATTTCATCTTTATCTTGTTAAATTTAAATTGTGGTTGGACTCTGAAATGTATTAATTAGGTGGTCGCCAGGGATTTAAATTCTAAATCCCAAAATAAATTACTAAAGTAAATGGAATTTATGGTAGTTTATTTACAATATTTACAATAAAAGGAAGATGTTAAGGAATGAGAGAGAAAGAGAGAAAACTCTGGCTTCTTCTGATACCAGTGTAACTGTGAAAATGTGGTTTGCCAAGACTGTGAATTGCCAAAACTGTAAAGGTTTCAGTCAAACTGTAAAGATAATTTTTAGTGTCTTGATTTAAAATCTAAAATTAAGTGGTCGCCGTGGGAAAATTCCCAAATATGAAAATACCCAAGTCAGCTGGGTTTTATGGAGATTTTAATTAATATAAATGAAGGAATTAAGGGAAGAAGAGAAAGTGAGAGAGAGAGAAAGAGAGAGAGAGAGAGAGAGAGAGAGAGAGAGAGAGAGAGAGAGAGAGAGAATAGTAGAAAGGGCCTAGGCCAATTAGGCCTGAGCCCAAGGGAAAGTGAGTCAGTCTTTATCACTCACCACAAGATCATCTTCAAGCAAGCTCCAAACCTCCAAACTCCAACTCCAACTAACTTCCAATCCCAAAACTCCGAACTCCAACTAAACTCAATTTCGAACTCCCCTTCCTTTAAAGAAATTTTTTCTTGTGTCACCTCCCCTAAATTTTCACATCTACCAATCACAGTAGACACTTTTTCCCAGGACTGCCCATTCTTAGTTCACATCTTCTTTTGTTCTCACCTTCTCTGGTTAGATTAAATGCTCTGAGTACTTCACACCTCTTCTATTAAGCTTGCCTTTTGTAAGTTGCTTGACCTTTTAGTGATTAATTTAACCTTTATAGGTACTTAGCAACCTTTTGTATTAGATCTAAAAATAGACCTAGCTTAAGGTTCTAGCTTTACTATAAGTATGAGTTAGGGACTTTTCATTGTTCAGTCAGAAGTTTGCAACTTTATCTTCCCCTAAGGCACTGTCTGAGTAGGGTGGAGTAATTCTAAAAGTTCTCAATACATTCCTGATTAAGTATCTTCATTGTTAAAAATGGGGACTAGCTAGACCAAATCTTCTAAGGTACAGTCTGAGTAGTTTTTAAGATTCACACCAGTTAGAATTTCTAAGCCTCAGTCAGAGGAAGAGAGTCTCAAGAAGTTGGGCCTTACCTGGAGGCTTCACGCCTCCAGAAAGGTGGGGTCACTAAGTCAGCTTTTGACTCACCAACGGTAATGGTCTAAAAGAAGTCTGGGTATTGGTCTTCCAGTAACTCCTCTGTCCTTCAGTTCAACCCCGGGGTGACTGACTCTCAAAATGTCCATCTTCCCTTCAGCTCTGAGTGACTGATCCTTCATTTTAAGCCTGGGGTGACCGACTGTCTGGCTTCTTCAGTCTTTTTTTTCTCTATTTAAAGACCTTTTTCTCTTGTGTCACCTCTCCTAAATTTTCACGTCTACCAAACACAGCAGATGATTTTCTTCAGGACTGCCCATTCTTTAGTTCTCACCTTCTTTGGTTAGATTTTCTCCAGGACTGTCCATTCTTTAGTTTTCACCCTCTTTTGTTAGATTTTTATCTTTTTGGGTTACTTAAATCCTCTTTTGTTAAGTTCACCTTTTGTAGTTACTTAACACCTTTTTTGTAGTTAAAATCTAAAAATAGATTGTAGCTTACAATTCTAGCTTCACTATAAAGGAAGAGCTAAATACCTTCATTGTTACAATCAGGAGATTACAATTTTATCTTCACAATAAAGAAAGAACTAAGTATCTTCATTGTTATAATCAGGAGATAGCTAAATCCAACCTTCACAACCTCATCCTTTGAAAATTTATATTTTTGTTAATTTTTATTTTTAATATATATTTTATACGATTTTAATGTACATATATGTACCCTTTTATATGGAGTAATAACTGTATATATTTTATAAATTAGTAAATAGATAAATATTGAGGAGTTATGTTAGAAAATAATGTACTATCAAGAAATTTATGTACTTCTGATCCCATGGCATAAAAAGTTCAGTTCCTCAGGTCCACAATGTTTCAGAGCTCCTCAGGTTTTTCATTTTCTTTCAATTGGGTACTATGGCAAATGTGGAGGCAGAAAAGCTGTACCCAAATGAAAAATGCTGTATCTTTTTTAAATAGTCTTTCCATTCTATTGCTAAATAAACTTCTTTTGTTAAAAGTCATATAGTTTAGGATGTCTTGTCTTGCTTCAAGCCTTGTAAACCTCAAAATTTCTTAGACTTATAAATGTTGGAAATTTCACCATTGGGAAATTTCATACTTGAAAAATTTCCTATTGATAGTGGGTCTTGGCTATTGGAATGTGAACCCCATTGGCATGAGAGGTTCCTCCTCCTCCCTTCTTAAGATTACTTTAGGACAGAAACCTTTTGCTGAACAATGGAAAGGACTTTGACCTATGCTTAAGCATAGAACAGGAATTTCTTTGAGTCATGATTGATTTTAGAATTGATACAATGGAGATACTTGGAATCAATCTCCACCCTACTCAGTCCTAACAGGATTGAGGAAGGGCTGCAGCATAGATCAAAATTTAATTATTCCAATCTCTACCCTACTCAGGTTAACAGGATTTAGGAAGGGCTGTAGCAAAGGATCAAAGATTTAATTATTTGAAAATATGACCTTCAACAGACATGTGCAAAGCCAGAGACCTCTGGGCGGTCCTGGGTTAAGCTAGAGCCTCCATTGGCACAGGGAAATTGATGGACGGTGATTGGTAGATGTGAGAGCTGAGGGGAGGGAATTTGGATGGTTTCCTTGAAGATAGAGGGGGGTGGTAGAGGAGTTTGTCGGAGTGGTTGGAGGTGCTCTGAGAAGCTTGCTCTGAAGGAAGCTGAAGGTGGGGGCCTCTGAGACTGTTTCTCCATTTTGGTCACGTGAGTAATAGGGACTGATCTCTTTTCTTTGCCCCAGCTATCTAAGGGCTTGGGCCTTTTGGCCCAGCCTAAACAGAAGGGGTATTTAAGCCCTATTCCCTTCTCCCCCTTTTCTCTCTCTCTCTCTCTAATTCCTTTCTTCCTCCTGTTGTAATTAAACTCCATAAAAGATTGACTGCTGACTTGAGTTTTCATTTAGGAATTACATAGCTGAATTCCTTGGCGACCTTAAATTAATATATATCAGTCTTTTAAAGTGATTTCCTTGTCACAGCCTGAACTACAGGCTCAAAGTTGGAATAGCCTTAACTAGTTAGACTGGCCCAGAACTAAACAGAGGAGTTTGTATTTTATCTAACAAGTTGAATTTGGCCTTTGCTTCAGTGAATCAGGTCTGATGATACAGAGATAAACAATTCTGAAACAACTCCCACATAGGTAATTAGTCATTTCATATCAAGTTAGAATCATTTTATTTCCTTGCAGTATCTTTAAAAAAAAATTTTTTTTAAACCCTTACCTTCTGTCTTGGAGTCAGTACTGTGTATTGGCTCCATGGCAGAAGAATGGTAAGGGCTAGGAATGGGGGTCAAGTGACTTGCCCAGGGTCACACAATTTTTAAAACTTTAAACATATTTGAATATTCTTTTTAAAATATTTTATTTTCCTAATTACATGTAATAATAGTTTTCAACATACACTTTTTGAAATTATAAGGTTCAAATTGTTTCCCTCCCTCCTCTCCCCTCTCTCAGAGATGGAAAGCAATTTGATCTGGGTTATATATGCTTTATTATGCAAAACATACTTATATATTGGTCATTGTTTTAAGACAATTCTCATATAAAACCAGAACCAGAATAAAAGCATAAATGAATGTGAAAAATAGTATGCCTGGATCTGCATCTGACTCCTACAATTCTTCCTCTGGAGGTGGAAGCCTTCAGAATTGTCCTGGATCATTGTATTGCTGAGAGTAATCAAGTCTTTTACAGTTGATCATCATATGGGGTTGCTGTTACTGTGTACCATGTTCTTCTGCTTATTTCACTTTGCATCAGTTCATGTGGGTCTTTCCAGCTTTTTCTGAGATAATCCAGCTCATCATTTCTTATAGAACAATAGTATTCCATCACCATCATATACCATAATTTGTTTAATCATTCCCCAATTGATAGACAGCCTCTCAATCTTTGCCATCACAAAAAATTGACAGTATTTTTCAATGCTTGCCATGACCGATTTTTTCTGATTTTTTTCTTGAAGAAAGTAGTCACAAGATAATAGGTATGATGTTTCTGAAGGTCTGTTAAGAAATTCTTAACATTTTTTTGTTGCTTAATATTGAACCAAGTTTTTTTTTTTATATTCTCTTCTATGTCTTCTATATTCAAGTAACAAGTATTGATATATTTGTTGACTTAATTTGGAGGATATTATTCAATTCTTAATAAATTTCTCTACCTCTTCTTCCTTTGCAACAGATCAGAATTAATTAAATTAGTTGATTAAGAATTCTCACTAAGTTCTGGTTAACTGAGGCTTTACTAATACATTTCTTTGTCATTTGGCACAACAAACCAAGATCCAAAGAGTCTGTTACTTCTCTGCCTGCTTCATTAAAGCATTTGTGAAAAAACAACACAATCTCTTGTATTTCATTAGTTTAGAATAAAGAGATCTATTGAACTAATTTCCACATATTCCTCTATCTTAGCATCTTTAAGGTCCTTTTACCATTATCCCAGAGTGCTTTGACAAGTACAGACAAGTACATACTTTCCTATCTCATAGAAATAGGAAAGGCAACATCTCAAGAGTTCATTCTCCACTTTTACCACCCACCATCCATTCAAATAGCTCTAATGGCTTTATATTGCTTCTGAGATAAAATTTAAAAAAATCATCTGTTTGCAAATAAAACCAATGCAGTCAAGATTAGAAAGAAAATAGAAAGTTGAAGGAAAATATTTATAGACAGTTTATTGGATAAAGGACATAAATCTCAAATATATAGAGAATTTTGCCAAAATTACAAGAATATGAGCCATTCCTGAATGGATAGAAGTTATAAACAGGCAGTTTTGGGAAGAAGAAATCAAAGCTATATAGTCATATTAAAAAATGCTTTAAATTATTATAGATTATAGAAATGCAAATTAAAACAACTATGGGATATCATCTTATACCTATCAGATTGGATAAAATAATAGAAGGGGAAAAGGACAAATGTTGGAGGGGATGTTTGTGGAAAAATGGGGACACTAATACACTATTGATGGAACTGTGAACTGATCCAGCCATTTTGGAGGATAATCTGGGATTATGCTCAAAGAATTATAAAATTGTATGCAGATATGTAAGTGCATGTATATTTATAAATATATGTATGTGTGCATGTATGCATGTGTGTGTGTGTTGTGAGGGGATGGAGTATTTCATTATTGTGTGCTTTGTTTTATTGTTTTGCACCGCCAACATTTCTACAAATTAGGAAATACTCTTTCCTCTTGATGCATCTGTGATAGTTTCCACAGAACAGAGTCCAGGTGGATCTAGGTGACATAGTAGATAGAACACTGGGCCTAGAATCTGGAAGACTCATCTTCCTGAATTCTAATCTGGCTTCAGACACTTCCTAGATGTGTGACCCTGGGCAAGTAACTTAACTCTGTCTGCCTTAGTTTCCTCATCTGTAAAATAAAGTGGAGAAGGAAATGGCAAACCTTTCCAGTAATTTTGCCAAGAAAATCCCAAATGGGGTCACAAAGTATCAGACACAACTGAAAAATGACTGACCAACAGGTATTTTAGTAGAGAAAGAACTAAGAACTTATGTGGCCCTGCTTTTTCTTAAAAAGCATTCAGGGGGATAACTGGATGGCTCATTGGATGGAGATGGCCTAGAGACGGGAGGTCCTGGGTTCAAATGTGGCCTCAGATACTTCCTAGCTGTCTGACCCTGGGCAAGTCACTTAACCTGATTGCCTAGCCCTTGCTATTCTTCTGACTTGGAATTGATACTGAGACATAAGTTAAGGTTTCTTAAAAAATTCTGTGATCTCTGTGTGAAGGGAACCCTCTCCCAGGATCACACATGGGGTCTTACCTGCATTGGTGCACTCTTAGTTACATCATCTAGTGCAGGTTATATGAGTGGGTTTGACCTGGATGTGACTGAATTTGACTGGGAAGGGGGAGGGAGGTTAAAAGGTTTCAGACAAGGAAGTAGGTCTCTTTTTCTGCTGTGACCAGCCAAGAGGAAGATAGCTGAGGTAGCCATATGGAGACCGCATGGCTACATAGAATAGTCTTTTCTCTCTAACTCGGCCTTTACCTATCCAAGTAAATTTCAATAAAATTTATGAAAGATAAAGACCATGCCTAATTTTATTTCTTACATCTTCTATCATTCAAAGCAAGGGAAGCTGAAACTAGAAAACTTACCTTTTATGGGGTTTTCCCCCTTTCTAGATTATGCCCTCTCTTCACCATCACCTCTCAGAATATGTTGTTTCTTCCAATGTTCAATTCAAAAGCTGTCTTCTTAGGATCTTCCTATTAGTATTCTCTCTCTCCTAAAATAATCTTGCATTTATTTGTTGCATATTATTCATATATTGAATCCTCCAGTAGAAAAAGTTCTTTGAGAATTGGGACTACTTTTCTTCCTTTCCTCTTTAGTTTCTTTCTTCCTTCCTTCTCTCCTTCCCTCCTTTCCTTTTTCCCTCCCTAACTCTCTACTTCCTTCAATTTCTTTCTTTCTTTCTTTCTTTCTTTCTTTCTTTCTTTTCTTTCTTTCTTTCTTTCTTTCTTTCTTTCTTTCTTTCTTTCTTTCTTTCTTTCTTTCTTTCTTTCTTCTTTCTTTCTTTCTTTTCTTTCTTTCTTTTCTTCCTTTCTTTCTTTCTTTCTTTCTTCTTTCTTTCTTTCTTTCTTCCTTTCTTTCTTCTTTCTTTCTTTCTTTCTTTTCTTCTTCCTTTCTTTCTTCCTTTCTTTCTTTCTTTCTTTCTTTCTTTCTTTCTTTCTTTCTTTCTTTCTTTCTTTCTTTCTTTTCTTTCTTTCTTTCTTTCTTTCTTTCTTTCTTTCTTTCTTTCTTTCTTTCTTTCTTTCTTCCTTTCCTTTCTTCCTTTCTTTTCTTTTCTTTCTTTCTTTCTTTCTTTCTTTCTTTCTTTCTTTCTTTCTTTCTTTCTTTCTTTCTTTCTTTCTTTCTTTCTTTCTTTCTTTCTTTCTTTCTTTCTTTCTTTCTTTCTTTCTTTCTTTCTTTCTTTCCTTCTTCCTTTCTCTTTCTCTTTTTCTGCCTTCCTTCCTTCCCTCTTTCCTTCCTTCCCACATCTCTAGAGCCTTCTCCTTCATAGTAAATACTCAAAACTTGTTGAATCCAGCTGAATTAAATTATTTCTACTCTATTCCATACAAGAGTCATTCATTAAATTAACATTTATTGCTTATTATACTCCAGACTCTGTGCTACATGCTAGGGATACAAAGAAAAGTAAAAGACAGTTCCAGTTTTCAAGGAGTTTACAATCTTATAAAATTAGGTACAAAATATATAAATTGAATAGCATATGATAGGATAGGATTGGAAATAATCAGTAAAGCCATTGGAATGAAAGGGGATTGAGAAAGGCTTCCTGCAGAAGGTAGGGTTTTGCTGGAGACTTGAAGGAAACTAGGAGGCGATGATGAGGAAGGAGAACAAGGTTAGAATTTTTTCCAACCTCTAAAATCTGCTAAAATCTCTTTGCCAAGTTCTTGTTTTCAGAGTCTCCAGGGAACACTTTCTTGTTACTTACCCAAGAGAATTATTCCAATTTTGAAATATCTTGTCAAGAAAATTGTTTTTGTTCTGGCCAACATGCCCCCTTAATACCATGTCAAGACTCATATTCCCTAGGCCCCTATAAGGGATTCTTCTTCCTCATTTCTAATCTTCCTGTGTTGCTGCAGCCCAAAATAGAAAATAAAACCTAGCCAAGAACAGTTGATAAAAGAGGACTAGATTTTGATTGCTGTCCAGAAATGCCTTCTGGCTCTCTGGCAGCAGGTCTGTTCCATGATTTCTACTCTATATAATCTTCCTATGAAATAGTTTTGTTATCAATATGACTTTCAGGTATAATCTTTGTGTCAGAGACTCTCATGACAAAAAAGGCCTCTATGTTGAGGAGTTTTCTCTCTCAGCTCATAACTTTCACCTGGGAAACTTGGGAAACTATAGACATGGTGGCAACTCCTCTCACCCAGCATCCTGAGACCAATTGATACTCCAATTGCAAACATAAATTCTATACTATTGAAGGAGAAAGCAAACCTGAACTTGACTGTAGAACACTTAGAAAAGCAAACAATCACCTTGAAAGAAGCAACTTTTTCTCAAGATGAATGGAATTTCCACAGATTAACACTTACAGTTACAAATATGCAGATGCCTGTCCCTGTTGCTCCCAACAGATGCCATGCTCCTAAAGTTCAGCCATGCTCCCAGTTGGTGTTGCTAGGTAATGCTCTCTCCTTGGGATCTTTCTGTACTTCACATGAACCTAAAATTTAAAGTTGGAAAGTACATTAGAAATAATCTGCAGGGGTTTTTAACCTTTTTTGTGCCATGGTGCCCTTTGGGAGTCATTTTGGTGGTCTATGAACCCCTTTTCAGTGTAATTTTTTAATACATAAAGTACAAAGGAAGCCACTTACATTGAAATATAATAATTGAAACATTTTTTGAAAAGTTCATGTACTTCTAAACAGGTTTAAGAACCCCTGATCTTATGGAACCCTTTCAAAGTCTTCTACTTCCTAGAAGGATTAAATGGTATCTTTATTTTTCTTCTCCAAACTTCCTATTGTTCTTCATGACTTGCCTTTGTATGGTCACCTATTTTTCAAGTCAAGCAATAATGATCTCTAGAATTCTTGAACCTTTTGGTATCCTTTCTTCTGAACAAGATGAAGGGAAACTCTGGAATTCTTGCCCTGGGTACCATTGCTCTCTTCTCTGTTGTTGATTCTCTTCCCCCCCCCCCCTATCTTCCAGGACCTCCGATTTACCAGACTCATCCTATCTTCTCAATAAATATCATTTGTTTTTCTCAACCTTCTGGGAAAGGAGAGAATAGGACAAAATCTCAGCATTCATTATATACATGTCCCCTTTCAGTTAAAAAAAAAATTCAGATTTTGCAAATTATATCTTACCATATATATGACTATATTCACCACTCTTTAGCTGGGGAAATTCTCCTCTCTCTACTCGAACAATATTCTTTTTGTTTTTTTTAAACCATTACTTTCTATCTTGGAATTCATACTAAATATTAGTTTCATGGCAGAAGAGTGGTAAGAAATGGGCAATTGAGGTTAAGTGACTTTCCCAGGGTCACACACCTAGGAAGTGTCTGAAGTCACATTTGAACCCAGGACCACCTACCTGCCCCTCAAACATATTCTTTACAGTCTCTTAACAATCACCTCTAAGAGGGCTTTTAGGAGGTGTTAATTCAATATGAAGAGCAGCTCTCTTTAAGCTAATGAACTTTTAAAGTTCATGAAATTGGCAATGTTTGGGCTCTACAGCTCAGCATAGACAGTTATTCTACTTGGATGCCTAATCAGATTGGTGCTCTCCCCAACACAGTTGCCTGTAATCTTTCTGTAAGCTTCCTCTCCAGGATACAACTGCCAATCCCCTCAGCTTTTCCTTCTCATGCCAGAGGAGGCATCAGAGAGCAACAAGCCCCTACTAAAAGCCTTGCTTCTCTCCAACTGGAAACCTCTCAGTTGTCTCTACTACTCACCATCACTTTCATGGAACAGTTTTTGGTGCCTTTGCTATATCTTTAACTCTCAGGTGGATCCTCTCTTTTTCCTGATGCTGTCTTGTGTGATTCTCAGTTTTCTCAGTCTTAAATTAGAGCCTTCTAACTTACATGGACTCATTTTTTACCTAAAAAGTCACAACTCTCCATCCAAATGTTTATATTTCTCATTTTCTTCGTTTCTTCTCTATTTGTAAAACATTCTTATGAAAATTAGGGGAAATATCTATCATGCCTCAGCTCTACAGTTAACAACAGGTCTCTTTGGTGCCCCTGAAACCATTTCTTTAAAATCACATTTTTTTCTAGCTTTTAATAAATAAAATATTTTTCTGACTATCTCATGAAATTATTCACACAGAAGAAATGCTTTATTCTACTTGTTAAAAGAGAGATCAAGTCCTCAACTCTATGCCACAGACCATTTTCTTTCCAAAACTATCCATCTGAAAGCTATGATTATTCATAAACATTTTAGCAATCTACACTAAAATAAAGTTCTTTTCTACTCAGATGTCATAATTGATTGCATATTCATAATTGGATGTTCATAATGATTGAATATGATGTTGGTGTTTTCCCTTTGATATCTCAAATTTCTTCACCCCTAATTTTAAATAGAATACAATGAAGAAATATGGCAATAAAGAGGAAGAAGGGCTAAGAATACTAAAATGGAACACATCTCAACAGATTTTATTAATCATCTACCTTAGAAATCATCTATTTCAGCCCCTTATTGGATATATCAATCCTTCCTATAACATCTGTAACCAGTTGTTATCCAAGCCCTTTTAACTGTTTGAAAGTTTTCCTATATATTAAACAGAAATCTCCCTCCTTTTAACTTCTCAGTAATGCTGTTGGTGTGTATGGGGTGTTCAGGGAAGACTAACACCTCTGGTGTGGGACCTTACTGAACCTTTTTCAGGACTGCTCATCTACCTTTAGTGTTCACCTTTCACTCAACTGTCCCCTGTGGCTATAAGAAACCTCTCAGCAGATGGGCTAAAACCATGACAGGTCTCAAACTCATCAGTAAGTTAGAGGGAGAGAGGTCTACCTCAAGCATGAGAAAAATTCCATAGAGGTAGAAGAGGCAGAAGAGAGCAATTTGTTCCAACTGCCATGAAGGTGACTGAAACAGGAGCAGTGGAGCATTTAGAGCTTGGCTAGATATGGGAGATGCCAAATTCATCCACTGCATCCCAGGCTATCACTAGTTGCTTTGACTTTCGTCTTGCCACTGGACTTTGATGACTCTGGAGGACTCTGGAAGAACTGATGACTTTGTGCAATTCTGCCTCCCTTAAATATAATTTAGGAGTAAGCCACAAAACCCCTATGATGTCGTTGGTCCTCTTTGAGGACAAGAGATGAAAAACAAAAACAACAATAATGGTGGCAATATCTTGCATTCTTTGGTAAAAATACATTTCTTTTTTCATGCAAAAACATTTCCTACCCTTTTCATTATTAACTACTCCTTATGGAAAGGCCTTAATAATAGTCTACCCTATATTTCTTTCATCTTTCAGCCCTTCAAACACCTGAGGACATCTATCATGTCCATCACTTAATCTTTTCTTTCAGTTAAACATACTCATTTCTTCCAATTGATTCCCATATGGCATAATCTCAAGACCTTACACCATCTTGATTACCTTCTTCTGGCCAATCTCTGAAGTGAGTGTTTCCAACATATTTAATAGGTTATTATAATACTGTTCTGCCTAGAGATCTCTTTGTGTATAGGTCCAGGTTTCTTAATTTTCAGACTAGATATTTCTCTGAGAAACTTGCTTTCAAATCAGAGTGGCCCTTAGCACAAAGCCATACACTGAGAAGTAATTTTCCCACAAAACTTGTCATTATAACTGGTACTCTTAAGGAAAATACCTTTCTTAAAAATACACTAATTCCCCAAAGCTCTGAAAGTCACACAGAACCAAATATTAAATATTATGAGTTTATAAACAAATTTAGAGATTAGAAAAATAGGTATTTATAGCTCAAGAAAGCCTATAGGTATTTTGGTATTTAGCAAAGCTAGCCAGGGGGTGTAAAAAGTATAGCTGGGGTCCTGAAACTGTCTAGATAAACCAAGAAGGAATCAAGGTGAGTTAATTCTATTCAAGCCTCAGGGGAACATTGAGCAGACTAAGCAAAGATTGATAGCAATTATTGTCCTTATACTCAGAGAGAACCAAAATGATATCACCATGTTGGGATCAGTGTACAGTGTGAAAGACAGTGGATGATCAGGCCAGTATAAGCTGAGAAGACTCTACCATCAGTTGGGCACAAAGAGCCTCTGTGAACATTTGAAATGGAGATATCTCTACATTTTCATATCATGTTTCTTCTGAGCTACAGTAATTCTGTTTTGCTCATAGAGCATGGGACCTTCTTTGATGCAGGCATGCCATATTGGATGGTCCTGTGCAGGGGGATCCCATGTTTCACAATCAATATCAAATTTCTTCAGAGAGACCTTGAGAGTATCTTTGTATGGCTTCTTCTGACCTCTTTTTGAGAGCCTGCTTTGTGTGAATTCTCAGTAAAATAGTCTTTCAGGCAAATGTATGTTTGGCACTTGAACAGCATGGCCAGCCCATTGGAGTTGTGCTCTCTGTACTAGAGTTTGGATACTTGGCTGGTCAGCTTGAGAGAAGACTTCTGTGTCTGGTATCTTATCTTGCCAGGTGATCTTCAAAAACTTCCTAAGACAATTCAAGTGGAAACAATTCGGTTTCCCAGTATGGCATTGATAGACTGCCTGGGTTTCATAGGCAAACTGCAATGATCAGTAGAACCCCTCTGCAGACCTTCAGTTTGGTAGGCAGCCTAATACCTTTTCTTTTTCCCAATTTCCTCTGGGGCCTCCCGAACACTAAGCTAGTTCTGACAACATATGCATCAACGTGGCCTTCTATGTGGACATCCCCAGAAAGCACAAGTGGAAGTAAGTGAATTAATCCACTACAGGGAGCCATAAAAGACCATGCTGTCTGACACAATCATACATGGAAACTGGGGACTGCAAAGCAGCCCCCAGGAAGGATGGAAACACCCACTAATACCACCCTAAGTGACTTTCCTTATTAATATCCCCTTAATATTTGAATTGCTATGATTATTATTCTTACTTAGCCCCAGGAAAATGAGATGAGATCAACATGCTTGCAGGGTTAATACAGTTGCCCCACTCTATCCCCTCAGAATATTACCAGGAGATCCCACTTACAAAATTAAACCCAAGGATTCTTATATACCCACTTATATAGGACCCTCTTTTCTAGGTATAAAAACTTCTGCCAAATCTATGCTCTGAATTCCCCAACCTATATCTGGGTCATGTTGGTTTTGCCCTCTCACCCTGCACTTAGCAACAATGTTTTGTTGACTCTCTCCTTAGGCTTCGCGTCTGTTGTTATGTTCTATTGGAAACATGTATGTTGAGAATGAAACTGTGTGTCATGAGGGTATAAAATAAAGCCAAGCCTCAGGCAAGGTGGAGCAGTTTCTCTGTGAAACCCTGTGCTGCTGGTTGAATAGGAAAGCTGCCTCCCATTTATCACGATTTTGCCTACGTTGCCACACCCAGTCGGGAGGAACCCTAGACTTCACAGTTTGCAGGTTGGCTTGAGAAAATCCACAGCATTCAAAATTTCTCCACTTTTCAGGGGTCCCCAAACTTTTTACACAGGGGGCCAGTTCACTGTCCCTCAGACTGTTGGAAGGCTAGACTATAAAAACCTAACCCTAACCCTAACCCTAACCAGGCAGCAGTATACACAGTGCGGAATCTGCTCACCATGCTGACACCTTCCATTGTGCAGCCACATAATCCTTTGTGCAGCACCTTGTTCTAAGGCGCCATGCAAAGGATGATGTCACTGGAAGTAGTACTGTATGTGAGCAACACTGCACTTTGCAGCTCTGCCACATACAGTGCTCCTCTCACTGACCACTAATGAAAGAGGTGCCCCTTCCAGAAGTGTGGTGGGAGCCGGATACATGGCCTCAGGGCTGTAGTTTGGGGACCCCTGGTAGTTCCACATATGGATGATGCAGTGCTGCCTGGTGATATAAACACTTCTATTTTCTCCTTAATTATCAGGCCAAAATTAGCACAAGTAGCAGAGAATCAATTCATTCTCTGTTGCATCTCTGTCTCAGAGACTGCATTGATTGCACAATCATCTGTAGACAGACAATTGTGTACTCATTCTCCCCTCACTTTAGTCTTGGCTTGTAACCTTTCCAAGTAAAACAATTTTATCATCGGTGTGGTACTGGAATTTGATGCTGTTTTGGCTTTGTTGAAGGTATCTGACAACATTGCTGAAAATGCCATGCTAAAAAGCATGGGAGCAAGCACACCTTGCTTCCCTCCATTGGTGACTAGGAAAGCATGAAAGCATCATTCATAATCCAGAGCCTGGACAAGCATGTTGTCAAGGAGCTGGTATAAAATGCTGATAAACTTATCCTGGCGACCAAATCTTGCCATAATCTTCCACAAGCCATCAAGACTGACAGGATCAAAATCCTTGGTCAGATACAGACCCCTGCTCTGCTCCTGACATTTTTCCTGGAGTGGTCAGGTAGCCAAAACCATACTGACAGTTCCTTGGCCCTTTCTAAAGTCACACTGTCCATTTTCAGGTGAAAGACCAGACTATTTGGGAAGACTCAGGCAAGAATCTTGCCAGCAATGACTAAGAGAGAGACCCCACTGTGATCGTCAGAATACAACCTTTTCCTTTTCCTTTATAGAGATGGACAATGAAGGCTTCCTTGAACTCCTAGGGGATAACCTCCTCTTGCTATATAATCTGGAGATTTATAACAATAGAAGAGTATTGAGAAAGGTATTTAATTATATGTAATGACTTGTTTTTGTTTAAATATGCTCATATGTCAGCAATTTAAGTATAAAAAGAAATTCTAGTAAATGTTCTACTTAGTTGTTTAGATCATTATAGAATTCCTTTTAAAAGGGCAAGTCAAGGGGCAGCTGGGTGGCTCAGTGGCTCAGTCAGGCCTAGAGATTGGAGGTTCTGGTTTCAATTCTGCCTCAGATACTTCCTAGCTGTGTGTGACCCTGGGCAAGTCACTTAACCCCCATTGCCTAGTCTTTACCACTCTTCGGTCTTGGAACCAATACACAGCATTGATTCTAAGACAGAAGGTAAGAGTTTTTTATAAAGGGCAAGTCAAATTAATAAGCATTTATTAAGAACATATCGTGGCACTGTACTAAGTGCTGAGAATAAAAATACAAGTAAAAAGATAGTTTCTGCCCTCAAGGAACTTATATTCTAAATGAAGAAGATAATACATAAAAGGAAGCCAACAGAGGGCAGGAATCCTTAGAAAGGAGAAGGAGAATTCCATGGAGAAAGGATTCTAGAGAATCAGGAATGAAATTAGGAAGGAATGAGGGAATTAACATGGCTGCTTGGGTGCTTTCCTTAATATGGAGGTTTTAGGAGAAACTAATTAATCAGAGGAATTAGGCACTAGGAGAGGCAGGTGCACCAAGTCAACACATTCATCAGCTTAAGAATATTATATTTTTACTTTTTTTTTACATAATGCTTAGGAATATAACTATTTTTCTCATTCATTATTTTAATTATCCATTTTTTCTACAAGCAATAAAAAAGTAGCATTTTTTCTTATTGTACACTGATCTTTTCTTTTCTCCATGATTGACAAGGTATCAAGTAAGAACTATTCCTCATCTATCCTGCTTTCATAGACCTAATTAATTTAGACAGTAAACTTCCACATAGGACTGCCAGAAACTGCCAGTAATGGGAAAGGAATGCCTGTCCAAAACTGTAGGGCCCTAAAAGACTGATTGCTGACAAAGGAGCTTGGGTGGAGGGGGGAAAGGGAGAGGAATGTATAATCCTGTTTGTCCTTTTAATCCAAAGTGCCAAGAAGACTCAGAAGAAAAGTTCTGCCATTCTTTTTTTTTTTTAATATATTTTATTTGATCATTTCCAAGCATTATTCGTTAAAGACATAGATCATTTTCTTTTCCTCCCCCCACCCCCCATAGCCAACGCGTAAGTCCACTGGGCATTAGATGTTTTCTTGATTTGAACCCATTGCTTTGTTGATAGTATTTGCATTAGAGTGTTCATTTAGAGTCTATCCTCTGTCATGTCCCCTCAACCTCTGTATTCAGGCAGTTGCTTTTTCTCGGTGTTTCCACTCCCATAGTTTATCCTTTGCTTATGAATGGTGTTTTTTTCTCCTGGGTCCCTGCAAGTTGTTCAGGGACATTACACCACCACTAATGGAGAAGTCCATTACGTTCGATGATACCACAGTGTGTTTGTCTCTGTGTACAATGTTCTCCTGGTTCTGCTCCTCTCGCTCTGCATCACTTCCTGGAGGTTGTTCCAGTCTCCATGGAACTTCTCCACTTTATTATTCCTTTTAGCACAATAGTACTCCATCACCAACATATACCACAGTTTGTTCAGCCATTCCCCAATTGATGGGCATCCCCTCATTTTCCAGTTTTGGGCTACCACAAAGAGCGCAGCTATGAATATTTTTGTACAAGTCTTTGTGTCCATTATCTCTTTGGGGTACAGACCCAGCAGTGCTATGGCTGGGTCAAAGGGTAGATATTCTTTTGTCGCCCTTTGGGCATAGTTCCAAATTGCCCTCCAGAATGGTTGGATCAGTTCACAGCTCCACCAGCAATGAATTAATGTCCCTATTTTGCCACATCCCCTCCAGCATTCATTACTTTCCTTTGCTGTTATGTTAGCCAATCTGCTAGGTGTGAGGTGATACCTCAGAGTTGTTTTGATTTGCATCTCTCTGATTATAAGAGATGTAGAACACTTCTTCATGTGCTTGTTAATAGTTTTGATTTCTTTATCTGAGAACTGCCTATCCATTTCCCTTGCCCATTTATCAATTGGAGAATGGCTTGATTTTGTGTACAATTGATTTAGCTCTTTATAAATATGAGTAATTAAACCTTTGTCAGAGGTTTCTATGAAGATTTTTTCCCAATTTGTTGTTTCCCTTCTGATTTTAGTTATATTGGTTTTGTTTGTACAAAAGCTTTTTAGTTTGATGTAGTCAAAATTATTTATTTTACATTTTGTGATTCTTTCTATATCTTGCTTGGTTTTAAAGCCTTTCCCCTCCCAAAGGTCTGACATGTATACTATTCTGTGTTTACCCAATTTACTTATGGTTTCCTTCTTTATGTTTAAGTCACTCACCCATTTTGAATTTATCTTGGTGTAGGGTGTGAGGTGTTGATCTATTCCTAGTCTCTCCCACACTGTCTTCCAATTTTCCCAGCAGTTTTTATCGAATAGTGGATTTTTGTCCCAAAAGCTGGGATCTTTGGGTTTATCGTATACTGTCTTGCTGAGGTCGCTTTCTCCCAGTCTATTCCACTGATCTTCCTTTCTGTTTCTTAGCCAGTACCAAATTGTTTTGATGACTGCTGCTTAGTTCTGCCATTCTTTTCCATTTTTGGTTTTTATGTATTGTTATTGATATATTTTGGTTTTAGACTCCTTTCATTTCCAAACACTATATATTTCTCATGTTCTCCTACCTAGAAAGTCTTCTCTTATAATCAAAAATTTAAAATAAAGAGAAAAAAATCAGTTCAGCAAAACTAGCAAATATTCATCAATTCTATTAGTACATTCAGTGTACCACATCCATAGTCTCTCTCTTGGCAAAGAAAGTGCACTTTCTCCATTCTTCTTAAGGACAAAGCAAAGTTATTATAATGATATAGCACTCAGTTGGGATTTTTGGTTCTTTCCATTAATATTTTTATATTATGTATATATATATGGTTCTCCAGAATATGCATTCTGGTTCTGAATATATGACTTTGTTTCATTTTATATGTCTTTTCATCTTTCTCTGTATTCTTCATAGCCATCATATCTTAAAGTAGTGAGATATTCCATTATATTCATGAACCTCAATTTGTCTGGCCTTTCCTCAATAAGTGGACATTTGCTTTGTTTCTACTTCTTTGCTACTACAGAAAATACTGCTATAAATATCTTGGTGTATATGGAACGTTTCATTCTAGTTTTTGACCTTTTAAAAATTTAATCATTTTCTTACCGAAGTTCCAAATTACTTTCCAAATTGTTGGACCAATTCAAAGCTCCATCATCAGTTTATTAGAGTGCAGGTTACTAGGTGGTATAGTGTATTCTACTTGGCCATCTCAAGGCAACAAGACCTGAGTTCAAATCCTACCTTAGATATTTACCAGCTGTGGGACTCTGGGCAACTCACATAACCTCAGTCTTCTCATCTGTAAAATGGAATAACAAGAGCCTCTCCCTTCCTCTTAGGCTGGTTGTGAAGACAAAAAAGGATAATACTTATAAAGCACTTTGCAAATATTAAAGTACTTTGTAAGTGCTTATATTATTATTCCTATTTCTCTATAATGCCTCCAACACTTACTATTTCCATCTTTTATTATATTGGAGTAGCTTAGCCATGAACACTGAACACCTTTCCAATGATTTAATTTTTTTCTTGAAGATTGCTCTGTAATTTTATTTATGTAAATCTTGATAGAATTATTTCCAGATATTTTGTGCATTTTGTAGTTATTTTAAGAAGGATTTCTCTTTCCTTTTTTTTTCCTCCTGGGTATTATTGCTATATAGAAATGTTGATTTTTACAGGGTTATTTTATATCATGTTATTTTGTTATTAACTGCCACAAATAGTTTCTAACAAATTCTCTGGGATTTTCTGAGTGGGTATAGTATAACCAAAAAAAGGAGATAGTTTTATCTCTTGTCCATCTTCAAACATTTAATTTCTCTCTAATCAATCTAATCACTATGGTTAGCATTTCTAGAACCATGCCAAATAACAATAGGGAAAGGAGGGATCCTTGCTTTTCTTGTGCCTTTACTGGTAAAACTTCCACTTTCTCCCGCCTTCCCCCATCCCCCCCCCATGGCAAATAATGTTGGATTTTGGATTTATATTCTTATTTTAAAAATAATATTCAAAATGGCTTAGTATGCCTGTGCTTCATAGTCTTAGCATCAATAATTATACTTTGTCAAAGGCATTTTCTGCATACATTGTTATAATCATGGAGTGCTTTTTGTTTTTAGTGTGATTAATCGTAAATTAATTATGCAAATCAAATTGTGTGATTTAATTTATGGTGTGAATTTCAACAAGTGTTGAAGTCAACTAGCATTTCTAAAAGCTTTACTGTATGCCAAGTACTGTGCTAAGCAGGGGGTATGAAGAAAGGCAAAACCAGTCCCTGGGCTCAATATGATGGGTAGGGGCAAGAAAGGAAGGAATATGACTGTCTTCTAGATATAAGGTTCATGTTGATGCCTGTGTCATTCATTTTCTTTTGTAAACTTTAAAACATCAATATGTTTGTTTAGCTTGCCTTATACATTTTTTAAAATCATACCTTCCATCTTAAGATCAATACTGTGAATTGGTTCCAAGGCAGAAGAGTGGCAAGGGCTAGGCAATGGGGGTTAAGTGACTTGCCCAGGGTCACACACCTGGAAAATGTCTGAGGTCACATTTGAACCCAGGACTTCCTGTCTCTAGGTCTGGTTCTCCATTCACTGAGCCACCCAGCTGTCCCCCTTATATAATTCTTATCATACCTTATATAGATAATAACCAACCAGAGCTCCCCAGTCATCAACAAAAGGTATTTTAGCCCCAAACTTACCCATGCCCTGTACCATGGATCCTTAACATTTCATTTCTCCATCTGGATCATGATATCCTGATCACTGCTGAGCCCCAACGGCAGAGGTTATGCATGTGTAGGTTTTATCTCTGGACAAGAAATACCTTTAGCATCATTTCAAATAGTCTCTCCAGCTGTCTAAGAACAAGGAAAAGGGGAATTAAGAAAAGCTAGGTGGTATAGCACTGATGTGATGTTCATTTCTAAATGTGAGAATTGGGAGAGGGATAGAATGAGGATTAAAGGATGATAATATGGAACTGGGGAAAATAATACCTTACAATAAGATTAATGATCTTATTTCACATTTATATAGTGCTTTAAAGTATATAACAGAATTTTTTTCATGAAGGGATTATGTAGGTACTCCATGGCAATAATATTAAAAGACTCGTTAGCCTGGACAGTATACCACATGAGGAAGGCCATGAATATAAATTTATTGAGAAGGGTTTTCTATTTTGATTTCCTCAGTTGGGTGGCTGTATGGGTTTCCTTCTTCCCACATTTACACAAAACCTTTTATTCTATCGTCCTTTGGTGTTTACCTAGCCCTTATCTCAGTTGACAAATTTGAGTGTATTCACTCATCTGAAATCTTCAAGGAATAGAGCAGGGCTTAGGTTACTGTCTCAATTTCATCTGATTTAAAATAGGTACAGAAAAAAAAATATTTTGTCTAAAGGTATGAAATGAGCTGGCTGGCAGAGTTGGAACTAAAACACTTTTCTATTACCTGAAAACAGTTTTCAGATGCTTTTCATTTCTGCAGTCTTTTAGATGGCAAATAGTATGCCCCTTTCTACAACTGTTCCAAGTTCCATGATGTGTGCCTGTGGAAAAACCATTCAGAGAAGCCAAATCTATTGAAGCTCAGCTCTCTCAAATCTCTCCATTAGCCCACTCAATTTGCCCATCAGTGTCCATGAAGGAACCTTGGAGGAGTAATTATTGTCAAATGGAATAATCACACAAATAAATGGGAATTTTGGCTCTAAGTGGAGCTAATTCAGCAATGGCTAGGAAGCTATCTTGCTTAGAAAGGAGAGTCATTTTATGATTCTAGACTATTCTTTCTCAGAATTCTTTTCTTTTGTCTAGTTGAAACCCATTCTGTTTCTGGGAGAATTAACAAATGGGAAATCCCTTTTGAGTGTTCTGTTTCCTCTCAGTATCATTATGCTTTTTATATGATATTCCATGGGAAGGATAAGAAAGGGTGAACACTGGGGAATTTTTTACATTGATGTTCATAGTATTCATGTCCATTTTCCTCCCTCCAAAATACCCTCCTTCCCTCCTCCACATACACACTTCAGATATCTTCTTGTCTTTTGTAGGAGACAGACCAATTGAAATTGCATCAGATGAGATATTGGCATCAAACTTAATATGATGGAGAACTGGGATGTGGTGTAGAGATTTCTGAAACTTCCTTAGTGGCCTTTAAGAAGCATATAAATACTGCATCTGTTCCAAGTGACTTAGGGTACAGTTCTGCCTGTATATAGGGATTTACACCGGCTCAAAACTTCCTTTTCGATAGGCATAAGGAACGAGGTTAGAGGAATCTAAGACAGACACTGAGCCTGTTACGCCATCTAACATCTTGTAGGCAGTTACCAGTGTTATGAATGTCTTCCTTCCTCTCCATGTAGTTTTCCTTCCGCCTCTTCATGTGTCTCCTCTGCCTCTTTCCCACCAGATTTCATCAGTGAATGTCTGTGCATCAAAGGGTTTTGTTGGGGCAAATCTACTTGGGGGTTTAAGAAAATGCAAAACTAGATAGAACTCTAACAGTTTGGGCATCATCATTCATGTATAGAAGCATTCATTGTCAATATTCTTGGCAAGTGGGATGAGGAGGATCATAGACTCATAGAATGGCAGAGCCTAAAAGGACCTTAAAGGACACCTAGTGTAATCTTATAATTTTACATATGGGGAAACTGAGGCCAAGGGGGAAACCAGAGTTATCCAGGATTATACAATAAGAGAGAGAGAAGACAGACAGACAGACAGACAGACAGAGACAGAGAAGGAGAGGGGAGGGAAGGAAGGAAGAAAGGAAAGAAGAGAGGGAGAAAGGGAGGAAGAAAGGGAATAAGGGAGAAAAGAAAAAAGTAGCACTTATGAATTGTTTATTATGTATTAGGTACCATTAATGGCCAAGCTCTGGTTCTAGCCTCTACATTATGGATGTTCCCAAACAGAGCTATTGCCTTGTTTAGTGATTATATTTCAGATCATTGCATTCAGCATGAGGGATAGAGAAATGGGAAATTGTTAAAGAAAGAAGTGGTGGTGGTGGGGGGAGAAAGAGGGAGTAAAATATGGGAAGAGGAAAGGGAAAAGAAGAGAGACAAGTGGGAAAAAGGGACAGGAGCGAAAGAATCTGAAAGGATGGTGGTAACGCTACTCTACTTGACTCCATGATTTAAAGATTTGGGGACACTTAGCAACTTTGTCACCGACTTGAATGGTCCTTGGCTGGGACTGAATATCATGTGTAGTTGAGACAATAGTGGCTACTGTGTGTGTGTGCACGTGTATGTGTGTGTGTGTGTGTGTGTGTGTAAGAGCAAATCTAGCTTAGTTCTACCATCCCTCCCCCTATATACTTTCTTCCATCAGCACACTCCCCAATAGCCCCTTGTGGCCTTTTGCTGCCCCCTTCCTCCTCTGAGTTGGGTTTCTTCACCCCAGGTTTGTTCCAAAAGCTGAGTACTTATTGATGTGATAGAAACAAAGTGAGTTGGAATGCTGGGTGGTGGGAAGGAAAGGCTCTTCATTGAAGTCCTTGTACATTGTATGGAAGGGTCAACCAGGTTTATCTCTTAACTGCTCCAACTCCTTTCCCCTCCATCTCTAAGAAGAGAAGGCAACCAGGTAATGTAGTGGATGGGGTGCTGGACCTGGAGTCAGGAAGGTCTGAGTTCAAATATTGTCTTAGATCAGCATTGGTAAATCTTTCAGAGATCGCGTGCCCAAATTGCAACTTCAAGCTGCCTGTGAGCCCCTTAAATTACCCCAGACAGCAGAGGGAGGTATCCCACATTGGGGGTTGGAGGGGCAGGGCATGTAAACATTATCCCCAGGTGCCCTGGAAAGGGGGAATGGAGCAGCCCCCTCTGGCATGCTGGGGCACGTGTATTACTTCTTTGCCAATATGATCTTAGATACTTACTGGTCACATGACCCTGGGCAAATCATATGGCCTTTCTAATCCTGTTTCCTCTCATCTATAATATGGAGATTGAGAAAACTGAATCAACTGCATTGGATTGTGATTTGTAATCTTTAAAGCGTTAAGTAAATATTAGCTACTGTTCTGACAGTGTGGTTTAGTGGAAAGAGTAGAGGACCATCAGGATTATGGTTTGGTCTCCCCACTAGCCATCACTGATTTCCTCTGTGACCTTGGACAAATGATGGATAGAATATAACCTCCTTGAGGACAAGGATTATTTAATTTTCTTTTCTGTATCCCCAGGCCCTAGTTCAGGGTCTGACATACACTTAGCACCAGCTAATTGATTAATGTCTTGGAGCTTCTTGGTTTTTATCTGTAACTTGGGGATAATAACACTTTACAGGGTTGTTGTATCAAATGGTATAATACATGCAAATCACTTTATAAGTCTTAAATTGCTACATAAATGTCATTTATTATTAATACTGGTTACAAAATGGAGTTTTCCATCCCTGGGATAATCTAAGAATCCCAGAAGAACTCCTAATTGTGTTGCATGCAAATATAGCATGCCCCTCCTCACCACCCACATTATGATCCAGTGACACTAGCCCCCTTGTAGTTTCCCAAATGAGATACTCTATCTCCAGATTCCAGGCTGTCCCTGTGAATGGTTGGAATATTCTCCTTTCTCATCTTCATCTCTTGGCTTTGTTGACTTCCTACAAATCTCAGCTAAAATCACCTCTTCCATCAGAAGCTTTCATGATCCTAATGCCTTCTCTCTAGTGATCATCTCCAGTCCATCTCATATATATGTATATGTATATATATGTATATGTATATATATATAAATATCATGTTTGTACAGATGCAGTTGTTTTCATGTTGTCCTTGCCAATAGATTGTGATCTCCTTGAGACAAAGAACTGTCTTCTGCCTTTTTTCCTGTCTCCTCACTACTTAATACAGAGCTTAGCACATAGTTGACTCTTAAGAAATGCTCATTGAGGGGGCAGCTGGGTGGCTCAGTGGATTGAGAGCTAGCCCTAGAGACGGGAGGTCCTAAGTTCAAATCCAGCCTCAGACACTTCCCAGCTGTGTGACCCTGGGCAAGTCACTTAACTCCCATTGCCTAGCCCTTACCACTCTTCTGCCTTGGAGCCAATACACAGTATTGACTCCAAGATGGAAGGTAAGGGTTTTAAATTAAAAAAAAAAGAAAGAAAGAAATGCTCATTGATTGTTTAACTGTGGACCCTTAAAGATCTCTGATAATTTCCTGTAAAATTAATGCTTTGGGAAGATAGAAGCTTCACAGAATCAACCTTATCGTAGGACCCTTCGAAGTACAGTTATTTTTTTAAAAAGCTTTAGTCGATGAATACAATTATTTAGTTTGGTCAGTATTAGAGGAAGCAAGCATGAAGTAGAGGAAGTCATCCTCTGCTAACTCCTGCTTTTTTCTCCTTTGAAGAAATACATACTATTTAAACAGTCCCCACTTTGCAAGGGGCCTAGGCAGCAGTTTATTTTGCAGTTGGCCAAATTGAACATTTTAACTGAGACCTTAAGTAACCATTACATTAATTCTTTGTTCTATGTACTCTTGGCCAGGCATCTAAATGTTTGGGAAATAAAGTCTGGGACCAAGGCACTTAAGTCTCCAACCAGAAACCTCAAAGGAAGATAGATAAATTCAATATAGAAAAATATTACTTAAAAAAAACCCTTACTTTCTGACCAAGATTCAACACAGTAGAAGAACAGTAAGGGCTAGGCAATTGGAGTTAAGTGATTTGCCCAGGGTCACATAGCTAGGAAGCACCTGAGGCCAAATTGGAGTCTTGGATCTCCTGTCTCCAGGTCTGGCTCTCTGTACACTGAGCCTAGTAGCTACCTCAGAACATTAGCTTTCAGTCTCTTGTCTAAATAATTTCTCTATCTCTAACTGAAGCCTCTGGGAGGGAGTGGTACTTCTTTTTCTTAACCAGGACCCAGGAGACACTAACACAAAATAGATCGTGCACTCTGAAACGTGATAGATAAGGACAGAATTCAGAGGAATTGGCCAGTATGTAGTAGGTCACTTTGATGAAGTTAAGAGTAGAGTTTGCCAGATTGGTTATTAGGGGATGCATTGATACTGTCCCATCTAAGCCTATTCAAAGAGAATGTAGTTGTTGATGAGGCTAAGCTGTGTTGGTCTAAATGTAACAAACAGTGCCTAGGTGATGATGTGAGCATGAGGATAAGGAGTACATATTAGTATTGAGCCAATGTTAAAATATCTGACAATATAATTTCCCAGGGAAATGTGACATAAATTCCTTTCGTTCTAGAGAAATCTATAGATGGGAAATTCAGGGCTCCTACCCTTCTGAACCTGGTTCTGAACTTCCAGACTTTACTATTTAATATCTTCACTGGGGACTATCTAGTGATATTTTTCTGATGTGTTTCTATGACTTGGATGATTTATAAACTAGAAGGGAAAGCTTTTTAGATTGAACTTTAGCATAATGCTCATCAATGCTGGAAGTAAGGGATTTCAACAAGTAGATGACTCATCCTTAGATTAGTGGTCTCAAAATTTTATTTAATTATAAATAATAATTAACTCCATCTTGTTTCTCCTCCTCCAAAGAAAAAAGTCTTTGCTAACAATTAATAGGAAGACTGTAATAGATTTTGATGTCTTATTTTTAATATTATGAATTGTTAATTCATGCCATGGATTAATACCTAGGTATTATCATATATATGTATGAGTGTTTGTAAACTTAGAGAGATTTTTATATACTTTGTGTATATATCCAGAGACTACCTCAAATACCCATGGGATCTAAGGTCATGCTTAAGGGCAAAATTATGGTTAGACTGAATATTTAAGAATATGGTTGCCAGGAATTAATTACTTAATTCTAAATGAATTACTCAAGTCAAAATGACTTTTATGACAGTTTATTTACAAATAGAGAGAGTGGGAGTGAAAGTAATGAAAATGAGAGATAGACAGATATATATATATATCTGTCTATCTCTCTATATATATGTCTATATATATATGTATATATATATATATATATATATATATATATATATATATATAGAGAGAGAGAGAGAGAGAGAGAGAGAGAGAGAGAGAGAGAGAGAACTATTTGGAACCAGACAGGGCTTCAGAGACTCCAGCAAAGCAGGGCACAGAGGTTAATTAAACAAGGCTTCTAGTCATAAGACCTCTTCAAAGATGAGGGGCCTCTCTGGAGGCTAGCTAGACCTCCAGAAAAGCAAAGGAAAGGGAGTCAGTCTTTTTTGCTCACCCATGTGCCAGTCCAAAGGGAAGCAGTCTGAGATCTCAAACCTGAGCTCCTCCAAGGCCAAGTTCAAAGGGGGAAAACCTCCTCACAGGAAGTTACCACCATATTTAAAGACAGAGACAGTTCTTTGTGTCACTTCCTGTGCCTTTGGCCCACTTTTTATGTGGACCAATGGTGGCTTTAACTTTGCTTCAGACTGTCCAGGGGGAAGTAAATTGTTTTTGATTTGTCACTTGCTAGCACACGTGGGTCATAGACCTCCCCCATCCCCACTCCCACTAGTTGGGATATATACATTCCTGGTGGCTAAAATCTAAAAAATAGATAGTGAAGAGTTAATCCCATCTTCACAGTCATTTTTGGCCTAGGCTTTAAGAGCTATTGGCTTGGTTATTTGAATAAAAGAAATTATGGGAAATGTCAATTTAGCAAGGGATGGTAAGGTTCAGTGGACTGTAGAATATTGTTTAAGTGTCCTCCTAGAAAGGCCTCTCTTCTAAAATCCCTTCATCCTGGTCCCTCAGGACCTAGAGTGTCATAATATTCTACTCTCAAAGCTTTAACTCAAAAACTACCTTTTACATAAAGCCATTGCAGATTCCCTCCAAGCTGCTAGAGTACCTCCCCCACAAAAATATATTGTATTTATTTCATGTATATTTTTGTATATGGAAAACATGTTTTCTCCTCATATAGAATATAAGCTCCTTGAGGAGAAGGGCTATTTAATTTTTGTCCTTCTATCCTAAGCACCTAGTACATATCTAATGCTTAAAACATAGTACAGATTTAATAAAAATGTCTATTGATTGAGTGAATAGATATATAGCTCAGGAACCCAAACTACTAGAATAGCAGTTGAGCTCTTTCCATTCTGCATCCCTCCCCAGTCTGAAGTATCTCCTTCTCTTTTCCACTTCTTTCCTTTATTTCCATCTGCCTCAACCCTTAGTAGAAGCTAGAACGGTAATGTATTATCTTCCAGCTCTAAATCATCTCTCAGGATAAGTAAGTATTTGACTGAGGTGAATTTTTTTCTGAATCAAGTTTAAGAAATCATTATAACTAGTTGCTGCTTCTACTTAGTAAAACTTTTATGGTTTTGGGTGGTTTTGGGTGGATTTTAGGGGGACTTTGGTTTCTTTCATATATTATACTCTTCTGAGAAGTCAGGTTGGTGAATAGAGTGCTGACCTGGGTTCAAATTGTATCTCTGACATAAATCAGCCATGTGATTTCAGGCAAGTCACTCACTCTCTCAGTGCTAATCTCGGGCAAATCTCTCATATGATAGATCCCAGAGAGTGACAACTTGGATGGGCAGAAGGAATTTCCTCATAAGTGCAAACATTCCCCAGGCCAATGAAATCTCAAGCCCAGTCCCTATCCCAGTCCCTATCTACTAGGTTTTTTCAGCAAGCCAAGAATTCCCAGCATATAAACAATTCAAAGAGTTAGTAATAACTAATGAATCCGATTTAGTGGGGTAAAAAGATTGTCTTCACATATTTGAACCATGTACCATCATGTGAAAAAGGGATGCTGTTGTAAAGGGTAGAACTAGGACCACCAATAGGTGGTGTTTTCAGGAGAGTAGGATATTTCAGCTCAATGTAAAAAAGACCTTTCTAACAATTCGCTGTCCCCAATTGGAATGGGCTGTCTTTGGAAGTAGTGATTTCCCTGTTATTGAAAGTATTTAGGCAGATGCTAGGTGAACACTTTTCCAGGTTGTTGTAAAGAGGGTTCCTGTACTGGACAGGTAGTTTCAATTTCTCAAGTTCTTTTCAGAAAGTTCATAAGATTTTATGGTTCTTGGATACTGCTTGGATGGATAATATTACAGATAGCCAGCAGCTTCTTCAAAGCAACAGCCTAAAATGCTGGTAGCCATCGCTCAGTCCAGTTTGTTTTTCCTAATCACATCTGACTTTGGCTTCAATTACGGCTGCCTTCCTCAACTCAGCAGAACTCTATCTTCATTTCCTTCTATACTTTGCTGCATTTTTACCTTCTAGCTCATGTCCCCTGAATGGTTTTTCATTTTCTCAGGTGAGGGCATTGTAGTAGTTACAGGGTACCTCTTCACTGCTAGTAGTGGAATTGGAGCTAGAGAAAAAAGTTGATGATCTGGAGGCCCCCAATCTCTTTAACCTCCATGGTGTGTTTCTTGCTTTCCTGGTGTTAGTCATCTCTGAAAAGCCTTTGGACAGTATTGAGAAATTCCACCCTCCTACCATGAGAACCCATATGCATCTAAGTCCATGCTAATATCTTTCTAATCCCATAGTGCTTTGTGGCACATCCTCCCTCTCCCTTCAAGAAATAAAAAGGCACACACACATGTTATTAAAATGAACTGTTTATATTATCTCAGTTGAGTCAATACATTATAATGTATTAAAATGGAAAGGTACAAAATTGAAATAAATACTTTCTGATTCATGTATAAATCTTTTTTGTCAAGATGACTTTTATCGTCAGTACATGTCACAAGAAAACATTTAAAATGACACTGAAACAATCATTTAAAACATGGTGCATGGAGGAAAAAGGTAAAGAAAACAACTTTTGGCTTGTTTTGGCATGAGACCTTGATACAATTTGGGTTCCCCAAAACCATGTGAAGGGTGGTAAAAGAGGAATGCTCAAAACTGATTTAAAAAAATAAACAGGCTTTACAAAAACCCTCTTTTCTTTAACTCAGCCACTGTTCTATATGGTCTGCACTTACAGTAGATACATTCATTATTGTCCAAAGGAAGACAGCAACTGCCTTTCATTTTAAAGAATTTGGTGGAAAGTACAAAGAAATATGTTAAAGTTGATGACCAGTAACATGATTAGAAGGAAAAAAAATACCAAATGTTTTACAGGAACAATATTGAAATAAAAAGAAAGTAGAGAAGGGACGTTGGGACTTGAGGTGGAAGGACCCAGAGGAGTCCTGATCTGAAGCAAAGCATGGCCAAGATCATAGGAGAGATGCCTTTTTCACTAGTGACTAAATGGGAGTTCTCTCCATCTGAGCAGTCTTGGGATCATGGTCTGCGTAGAAACCATTCAATTTAAGTGAGAAGTTCGTCCAAGATTTTAGAGAGGGGCCACATAGGTACTTTAGAGTCTTAGCAGTGTAGAGAGGCATATTATACCTTTACCGTGGACAGGTTTAGTGGGAGGGGCTCTCCCTTTTGGTTCTGACTGCATATATGATGGTTGTTAAGGCAGTGAGGACGTTAGCAACCCAGGAATAAGGGCTGCTAGATGTAGCCAGTTTGAGGGTAAACAAAGCCAGGGAGGAGGTGTCTCTTTCTTCCCATCTGCCTTCTCCCCCTCCTCGGGCATGCTAAGCCTTGGTTCCTGAAACTGAATGTACAGTACATGTTTGCAGGGGGCTTGCCCTTTGTAAGGCTCCATGGGAAAGCTTGACTCTGACTTGGGACGTCTAGACTGCATTTTCTACCCTATCTTAATGTCTTCTCTGATGCCCTCCCATCTTGGGACAGCAACTGCTGTTTACCTAGCCAGCTTGTATCAAGTGGAAGCACCAAGGTGGATGCGGAATTGTGTTAAGTAGCTTACCATCGGGACACCCCTTCATATTACAGATGTGGGAAAGGACCCCAAATAACCCTGAAACAACCTATCTTTTGGAAGGTGAAGCCTGGTGCCTCAATTTCCAAACCATTTCTACAGTCTCAACTACTGTGCCTTTTGGTTGAGAACACAAAAACACAAAGGGCCTTAAGGAGGACCAGGAAGACCGTCTTTAGACCAGGTGAGAAGAGATGCACAAAATCTCTGGGAAAGCAAGTGTCCTGAGGAGAACTATTTGACAATAGAAGAGACTCCCCAAGGTCTGCAGGAGAATTATCTCTTGGAATCTACTCATTTTGGACTGGGCAGAAATTAGGAGAGACCTAAATGGTATAGCGTACTCTCCTAGCTCTTAAATGAAAGGTTCAGTTGCTTGATGGCAGGAGATGAAAGGAACCTCAAGATCTTTCCTATATTTCTGGGAAGTCTTTTGAGAAGGTGCTGGGATGGTCCTGGTACAGGCCATTCTACCTCTCATGCTTTCAGTAGTCAAGACTCAGCTACCATGTGCTGTCATCGTCTGTAGCTTCAGTTAATGGGCAGAACAATTTAATTTAGCTGATAAATACAGAGGCAGTATGACTAAAGAGATCCCACAGGACCAAATAGACATCTCCCTAATATAGAACAGGTCTTCTAATGGATCTTAGAATTCTATGGCAGAGATGAATTATGCCATAGAATTGTTCATAGTAATACTTATGAAGTAAATAAGGGAAAGTGAAGGTTTTGTTACACATCACAGTTGTAGTAAGCAGTAAAGAAGGAAGTCCACCTAGGAGAGGGTTCAGCCTTTTAGGCTATTTCAAGTTTATCCCCTCTGCGGCAGAAAACATCTTGTTTTAGTCTGAGTAGGTCTAAGGGAGGTGGTCTGTGAGATAGCCAGGAAAAACAAAAACAAAAACATAAGCAATTCCTGGAAAGGAATTCTCCGGTAAAGGAAACTGCCCTTACCAGTTCATCTGACTTTCTTAGTTGCCCTTTGCCACATCCAGTTTTTGTCTATAAGGTGTACTGAACTACAAAATGCACCAGGGAACTGAAAGGAAACAAAAGAGAAAATCTCATCGCCATATCACTAGGATGCCCACAGATTTCAAGATCAACCAGGGTGACTGGGTATAGATATGACCCAAACCCTAGCCATGCCCCATGGAATCATCCTTCTTACAGTCCAAGGTCTCTGACTGCTCCAAGATCAAGAGAAATGAGTGTTCAAAGCGTTTAAGAGACCCTAGAGATCAGTAGCCAAGAGGCTACTTAAGGAGGACTTGTATCTTCTCCAATGACAAAGTGACCACAGAAAATGATAGCTATTTGATTTGATAAATTATATATGCTCTGGACTCAGTTTCCCTCTCAGGTTAAGTGGAAAAGTAATTTGCTGACCTGAAGTGATCTGGCAGTTTCATGCCAACTTATATAACCTACCCAATAATGGAATGGGCTGCCTTAGGAAAGAGAATTTCCTGCCACTGGAGATCTTCAAGCAGAGGCTGGGTGGTCACTGCATAGGAAGATTATATGGGGGATTCATGCATCAAGCAAGGTGATGGATTAGATGACCTCTGAGTTTCTTCCTATTCTAAGGATCTATAACTGTGTGAATATATTTAGAGTTTCTACTTTACTTTTGGTCTCCACATTTCCTCTCAGGTAGGAGATAATTCTTTTCCTTAGATGATGACATCTAGGAGCAGGATCTCTAAAATTTGATACTATAACAGGTCAATTTAAGGGAAGTTTTTCAATGGAAAGAAGTCTCCTTAAGTCTGATAACTGTCTGGTTAGTTACCGTTAATTTTTGTTTGTTTTTAAAGCATCATAGAATTTAGAGCTAGAGAGGACCATTAGATCTTCTAGCCAAACTGTATTTTTTCTAAATGATGAACTGACTTCCGCAGAGACATATACATTCCTAACTACTGGCAGAGCTGGTAGGGACTATGGCACCTTGGTTTCCTGATTCCTAGCCTGAGCCTTTTTCCAATGTACTAGATTGCTTCTTTTTTTGGCTTTGCAATCATTCTGTAAATTAGTTCACCATTCTTATCTTATCTGTTTTATAAGTAAGTAAATTAAAGCATCAACAGAAGCCCCAGAAACGGTCAGGAACAGAGTCCATGGACATTTGCTCTCCACAGTACAATCTTCTTTACAAAGACCAAGGGATCCAAAGGGAAGCTACTGGAAGGCCCATTATTGAGGGAAATTCTGGATTTCTCTGGACAAAGTTGAGTAATAGGCAATGGTTGATGAGCAGCTACTTAAAGAAAGAGAATACTGCCTAGCTAGAGGAGATACTTCTATTATCTTCCACAAAAGAATAAAAAAAACCCCAAGGGTTCATCTTTCAAAGAAGAATTTTCAAAAAGATGATTTCTAATTTCGCTAGACACAAGAAAAAATAAACAAATAGGCTTAAATAACAACAGAATGGAATATATTAGGAAGAACTTTCTGACTATGAGACTTGTGAAATATTGCTATAAGATAACCCACGTTCTTAGAATCCTCTTTCTTGTAGAACTTCTAAAAGAACAGCTACTGTGTAGGATGAATTGGCTGTAGCTGTGCCTGGAAGGATGTTTAAGACTAGAATATTACTGAAATTCTTTTTCCTTCCTGTTTCTATGATTCTTCGAAGTCTTGGGTAATTTTATGTCCCATGTACCATGTAACTCCAGGGGTTCTTTAATACAGGTACCAAATTTTACAGCTGGATAACAGCAGTCAAGAAAGAAGTGTATCCCTTCTGGGCCTCATTTTCCTAATTTCTAAAAAGTGGGCTCTTCCAACTCTAGATCCTTTAAGTTTTTGGAGTCCTAAGTCAGAAAACAAGTTAGAGAGGTTGTGCAATTTTTACCTTGAGAGCTTGAGTTAATTTATAGATTGGATTCAGATGAAGTATTGTATCAGTATTCTTTTTCTGCCATCTCTTTTTTGCCAATTTGCTTAGCTGCAGAAGTGGAGCTGTGGCTCTCTCTGTCTTGGGGGTTAGAGCCCCATCTCTACTCTCTGCACTGGGCAAGGATCCCTTGCTTTTTTGGGTACAAAACTTTATAGCACTATGTTCAGGATATTTCCCATTCCAGACCACATCCTGCAAAATGAACTTGTTTTCAATAGAAGATTACCAGTAGTGTCTCAAGGAGAAAATAAAAAGCTTAGAGGTCAATAGGAAAAAGCAGCCTCATTAATTACCTAGATCTTCTTGAGGAAAATGGCAAGTAACCATTTTTTCCTAGAGCTCATTGATCATGAGCAAGAGTCAGAACCCTCCTCATCTGTGGCTTACCAGGGTTTCCTTTAGCTCTAGCCATACCTTCATCCACTACAGAAGGAAGCTAAGTGTCAGAACAGTAGCCTAGAAAAGGCAATAAGGAATAATCTACAGATTAGATATTTGGTCTCTTAAAAAAGCATATAGCAAACTAATCAGGAGTAGACTATTTATTTTCCTTTTTGGTAGGCAGAGAGACTAGTGAGTTGATGAAACTCACCTCAGATGGACCTGAGAACCAGCAAATGTTGTGATAACTAGAGGAAGATCCATCAGATTAGTTTCACTGTCCAGACCTGAGTCATACAAAAGGACTTTTAGTGTCAGGTCCTGCAATTAAAAAAATTTTTTTAATCAGAAAAAAGATCTGGATTATATTGAGTTTCTTTAATATCTCATAAATTGGTCTCTACCTGTGATGACAAGAAGAGCCAAATAAAAGCAAATAAACCTGGATAGGTTGGGGACCTTTGGGCTCCTTATAGGGAAAATATGAAGTTAAGCCATCCCCCCCTCCCTGCCCATTTTCAACAGGGAGAAAAAGGCAAATGAATCTATAAGCCAGTAATATAAATTTTTTTTAAACTTCAGTTTCCTAAATTATAATACAAGGTTGGGACTAGATGGTCTCCAAGATTCCTTCTAGCCTTATAGTCAGTGAAAATTATGAAATTTCTAGGGACAGATCATCTCTACATGGTTTAAAAAAAAAACAAAAACTATCTTCTTTGGATCTTGGTCACTATCTGGGCTCTAGTTTCATGAAAAGTAGAATAATCCAAAATGCACTCTCATTATAGCAAGAAGGACTTTTATGAAATACCTAAAGAACTCCATGCATAATCAGGGCACTTGGACTTGCCAGAATGGATCACCAAAAAAAATTCTCAATAAGGATGCTCTACTAAAAGACATTTATTCAGGATGAATTTGGAAGAATGCATTTGATATGGCAGTTGATATTTTCTTTTAACTTTGGATTTGATGAATGTGAATTTCCACCCTACAAGTGCCCTTTAAGAAAGGCTCCCAGGCACCTCAATTTCTAAGATATTTAATATGAATTAGAGGGCTCAACAAAATATCTTTGGTCCTACACAGAACCTAGAAGGAGTGAAGTGGAACCAACACATAGTCCCATAAAGGAATTTGCTCCTATAAAGGGCAAGACTCATCTTACACTTCAAAAGAAGTGGACCTGTCTTACTCGTAGCACTTTTCCCAGCAGATGTGGATGATGAGGTCAAATAATTCTTTTTCAATGGAAATACACAAAAGGCTATTAATCCAAACCAACTGAAATGTCAATGGATCTTTTAGAAATGCTTGCAAATGCAAAATCATATGGACTCACAGGTGTGATGAGTGAAGCAATGAACCCTGTTAAAAGACACTCTTGAGACTCCTGGTCCTTGAAAACCTGACCTTGATGTGTTAGAAAGGAAGAGTCATATAGCCAAAATAGTTCCTACTCAGGTATGTATTTGTATATCCTGTTTAAATAAAATCAGTGCCAATAAACTGGATGGTTTTGAATGGTCCTAGATGTTTCTTCAAATTTAGGCAGGTGTTAGTAGCCCAAATGCAAATAGGCTTGCCTATCTACAAAAAGACCAGTTTTTATTGTGTGTGAGCCATAGGCAGACACTTGAAAGTATGTAAATAGACTAAAAATACTGCAGAAGACTGTGTATGGTAACTACCCTCAAAGACAAGGGTTATTAGAGTTAGAGAAGAAGGGAGTTATACAAGAAGGGAGCATCTCTTCTCCACATGCCTAGGAGAGGCTCTTCTACTTATTCTGGTTCAGTGAAAGAAAATGACAACATATCCAAATCAATTCAAGAACCCTATAGTCTACCATGCATCCTCCCCCTCCTTCTCTTTCCTCACTCCACCCATCCTCCAAGCAGAGCAGGGGCCAGGTGGAGCTAGGATGAGACTTTAATATCCAGAATGATCCTGAACTAGAATAAATAGCTCATGTTAATGGGCTATTTCCCCTGAGAAGGCCCAGATGTTTCCAAGTTGGGATATAGCAATTGTTTCTTATTTGCCATGGAACATACAATGATAATACCTTAGGTATTTACAGAACTACTTTTGTCTCTGACTATCTAAAAACATATCGAAGACCTAGGGGAAGGATTCTCTCGCCTAATCCCCAACCTCTCTTCTCCAATTTACAGATGGAGAAACTGAGGCACAAGTAGGGAAAACAATTTTTCCAAAATCCATTCAAGTCAGTGATTCAACTAGAAGTAGAATCTGGGTCCTCTCATTCCTAGCCCACTGAGGTCTCCACTGCCTTTTCTTATGATGCACACTGAAATTCTATATAGAGAAGACATTATGTATATTACTATATAATGTATAAATATATATTTATATATTTCTTAGTGTAAATTCCTGATCCTTTTCCCTTCTGTGTACATCACGGTTTTAGAAATGTCCTATGAACAAGGGAAAAACTCAGTACTGCTAAGAGAAAAGTACAACCTTGGAAGAGGAGGGCTAATATCACCATGGAAGTGATACCTCCTGTCACCAGGGCCAAGAAGTGCTTCAGATCTGGACTTTACAGCAAATTAAATGGACACAACTCAATTGAAATTGTCACGTGAGACATTTTTTGCTGGACGAACCAAGCTTCCACAACCGGTTTTAAGGAACAGTAAAATACAATAGAGATAGATAGATACACTATGTTGGATCTTGAGGAATAAAAAAATATATATATATATCAATAGAAATATGCTAAATAAACTAAGACGAACATTATAGGGGATATTCTGGTCAACAAACCATCACCATTAGAATCAAAAAGTAAACCATCCTTTTCACTGAGTACCTCCACAACATTTCTCAATGCACTAGGTACATTTTAACCATGCAGGATTACACAAACATCTTAACTAGATTGTTTTTTTTTTTTAAATTCAAACACCAACATTATGCATTTTTTTGTTAATTATATTGGTTAAAGTTACAGCCAGTGGCTGTCAAATATCAGATACATCATATACATATTTTTATACAGGATCTGGACAACACAACATTACACATCAGAAAGAGAAAGAGAGAGAAAGAGAAAGATTATTTGTTCCTTTGTGGGTTTTTTTTTTGTTGTTGTTTGATACAAAAATAAAGTCAAACATGAAAAGCAATGGGAAACACTTTAACAATTGAATCACATATGGAGAACTGCTCATCATAATACAGAAGTACAGGAGAAAGAGTTCATATAGAATCTGCATCTAGAATTTTCTTAGCTAAAGAACCAAGACAGCACCTAGGATGTATTGGTTTTGTAAAGCAGAGATAGTCACAAAGTCATGCTAGTTGATTTCCAACACATTTTCAACATGAAAAAAAAAAGTACATTCTTGATGACAACTTCATCTCAAGGGGATTATTTTTCGGAACATTCTCCCTACTCAGGATACTGTTTAATGCAGGAGAAAAACTCAGTTTATGGAGCCCTTGGCAGAGACAGAAACAGAAGCAGCAGCCTTAAACAGGCTTGAGGATCTGAGAAATCTCTGGGAGTTAACCAAAAAAAGTATTTGCACTTGCTCTCATCTCCATTTGCTGTACACAGTCAGTTAGTAACTTGGTTGAGGAAACAACCCCCATGGCCAACTGGGCTAGCATGACCCCATTCCTTCCCACTAATATGCTGAACAAACACAATCGGAAGAATTGAACCCAGAAATAAGAAAGCTTAATGCAAATCAAGGAAATGCTACTGTAGTCATAGCTGTGTGCGAAAATGCTAAAATTTCAGATATAATCAGACATACAAAATCCTTTCTGATGAGATTCTTTTAAGCCATTACAGTGCAAGGTTTTTTGATTACAGTAAAATTTGAATATATTTACAGTAACTGGACTTAAGTAGCTGATTTTGTTTTTGTATAACAGTAGGTCCCTGATAAGCAAGTATGCACCAATCTGATATCAACCCAGCACAATAATGGCTATTTCAACAGAAATACATCTTCTTGTTTATTTCTCTTGGATAGCCATAAAAGAACAATGTCATTTGCACAATTTCATAAAGCACAAACTTTTTCTCAAAAAAATAATGTGATGTTGAAATCTCAATATAAAAGAAATTGAAAAACAGGGAATTAAATCAGTGGTCACCTGCTTGATTTGATCCAAGAATTTTGTCATCTTACTGAGCTTCTCTCTATTGTACTTTAAAATTTCTTTTTTGCATGCTTTGTGAGCAATGCTTTTCTGTGCTTCAATGACCCCTTCCCAGTTGTATGGGAAGGAGTGGGTACAACCTCGCTTAGTGAAAGGAAAGATATGTTGGAATTTGGTTTCCCTCATTGCCAATGAACATCTGGAAAAGAAAGTGGAAGAAAGGAAGGATGGAGATGGATGGCCATCATCATCTTGAAAGTAGGTGGCTTTTGTGTGCAGACCATCTTGCCACTCAAGGTCTCTTGTTTTGAGAAGGAACTGGGAAGAAACAAGGAGGTCAAAAGGGTTCCTCACAGAGAAAGAGAAATGATTATAGTAAATGGATAGATGGCTACAGGGTATAGGGTGTGACTAGATTAAATAAGACAATAAATTTCTACCTTTCCCGGAGGATTATTGAGATATGGAAAAGTATAATGGAAAGCAATGGGGCTTTCTTGAGAAACCCATCTTATCTGGTATAGTTTAAGGGGCAATCCAGCCAGAAGTCAAAAAAGATGGACTGGAAGATCATAGGAAGTCCCTCACAGCATTAACAGTCTGTGAGGCCATGAATGATCTCTTTTCTCCACGTTGTTGGGCTCTTACCATTTTTAGGAGATTCGACAGGGCTTGGCAACCTATGGTGACTATATGACAAGATGATTTGAAGTCCTAGTGCAAAATCTAGGTAAAACTCTGAAGTAGTCAGTCAATCTCTATTCTCACCTCATTCTCTAAACTCTCCCTCATGCCTCCTTCTTGCTCTCAGGTAACTGTTAACTAATCCAGGCCAAGACGTTAGCTGGTGATTATGATATTAGCTGATAATAACTGGATGACACCTTCCCCTCCCACCCTCTGTATTTCAAAGGACTGACTATTAAAGATTGTTGAAAGTGATATTTTGGAGCCACCTACCCTAAAAACATAAAAACATTCTCCGTCCTAATAGAAAGGTACTGTGAACTTGGAAGAGGCTATACAATTGTTCACTTAGCTATCTATTCCAAAGATTATAGAATTAGAGTTGAGAGGAATATTTGAATCATTTCATCATTTTACAAAAGAGGCAACTAAGTAGGCTCCCGCTACTCTAGGGGCAAGGTGTTTCTTCAGTGTGTCCTTTATCGTATTGCTCCCAGCAGGTTTGCTTTTATACCTTAGTAGATTCTGAGAGAATGACTTGCAGATGCCGTCTCCCCCTACTATGAAGCTTGAGGGAGTGAATAAATGAAGACTTGCCAAACCATCTCTGAAAGGTTGCAGATCCCAAGACAGGAGATAGATAGAAAGTAAGCCAGAGAAAATTCCTCTCCAAGACCTTCATTTGCAATGCCCTAATACTACAGGGATCCATTAGAGGTATTTTTTAGGCTGCAATTCCTGATACATATATACATGTATGTATGTATGCTTGGGACCAATAATTTTATCTGTTTATTATTATGTCTAATAAATGGTTGAAACAATATATATGATATGTATGTACATATTTTCTATTTTTTTTATCAACCAAGTCTGTCATTTTAAAATAAAAATCATTCAGAGTCTGATTTTAAATCTAGTTTCTACTATGATTTGGCATTATTCCTCTTCACCCTATGTCAGTTCTAGCTAAGCTGGTCTGTTTGCTATTTTCCATGCATAAAACTCGATTTCCTTTCTCTTTGTCTTTGCAAAGGTTGTATCTGTTTTGTCTAAGATGCTATCCCTCCTTACCTTTCCCTCTTGGAAACTCTAATTGCTTCTTCTGTTGAGTTCTAATGTCTCTTCCTACAACAGGCCTTTCCTGACCCTTGATGGTTAGTGTTCCTTTCTCACGCATGGCAAATTTCCTTTGTGTTTATTTTGGGTAAGTTTTATATTTATTTATCTGAATAATTGTTGGCTTCCAACAGGAGAATGTTTGCCTCCTGAAGGCAAATTAAAGTTTCACTTTTGTTTTTGTTTCATGTAACAGGTGCTTAGGAAATGCTTATTGAATTGAATAAAACTATTGCACTGTTGTATATTAAGGTTCTATTAAGGTATTATTGTGTATTGTTATTGCAAATGAGCAGAGATTTAAAAATTAAAAAAAAAGAAGCCAAGTCTTTAAAACAGATACAACTGTAGCTATACTGAGGACTACTAGTCAATGGAATGCCTCTTGATCTGGAAAATAAGTGGCTCAGATGTATCCAGTCAAGAAGGCAAACCCAGTCCTATTCTCTGATGGCACCCAAGTTTTTTGGTTCCCCCAGGACTAGCTAAGTTGGATCTCATAGTTTCCTCTAATATTTATTGACCAATGATCATCCTTAAACGAAGGAGAAGGCCTGTGAAAGGTCAAACCTTTCCTTCTCATCAGGCTCTATGCAAGTCTCTAAGTTCTTCTATTAAATGGAAAACCGAAAAAGCGAATAATGACGAGTATTTGTTGTCTTTAGGATGAGTGCTTCTGATCAGTCACTCCATCTTCAGAATATGTTCAGGTAGTAGTGTTTAAGGATGGTAGTTACAAATGTTGGATAATAAGGAAAGAGAATAGAAAAGGTGCTAGAATGGAAAATGTATGTGTTTTAAGTCTAAACAAGGAAATGGACCAAGGTTCCTTTCTTGCAGAGATTCTGTCCCTGTCATCTACCTGTCCTCCATTTGCATTTACCAAAGCAAATATTAAATCTGATTAAAAAACTGTCTCAGGGCAGGACTCTGATACCCCATGATGGTATCTAGCCAATCATGTCATTCAAGGCAAATCTTTCAGGACTTCTACTGTAAATCCTTAATCAGGAGCAGTGGGAACAATCCAATGACAATAGGTGATGGGGTCTCTTTGTCATTTGCTATAGAATTTCCTCTTCCTACCTGTGGGAAGAGGCAGTTTTGGGCAATACTAACTCTGGGGCAGGTAGCCTATACTTTAAAATTTCATGGGCAGTTTAATAGAACAAGGTAAAGGAAGTACTGTTTGAAACTGGCTTGGAAGCTATTTGCTCAGCTTTAGACCAATGATTTTAAACTGTTTATTATTATGTCTAGTGAATGGTTGAGAGACAGAAAAGAATAGTGACTTTGTATTGTGAAACTTTCAAGGATGGTAACAATTGGGATTGAAATTCACCATGGCTATCTATGTTGCCTTAGAATTTTTCTTTCCCAGAAAAGAAAGGGGGGGGGGGAGGGAAAAAAGAGAGGTAGGAATTAAATTAGGGAAAGGGCCAGTCATAGATAAATCAAAGGACATTATATCTGTATGGGGTCTTAGTGATCACGTAGACCAATCTTTTACACACAAAAAAGACACTCAATAGGCACAAAATAAGTAATGAATGCCTTTGGAATTAATTATTTAAGTTTTGTGGGGGGGGGTTTCTATAAACAGAAAGTTGGGAATTTTCTTCTTCTTTTTCTTTAGAGATCAATGATTTCCCTATTCCTCAGCCATTAAATTAGAAATCACCAGCAAGGAAAAGGGAAGATTTCACAGAGACACACACAAAAAGAAAGAAATTAAGGCTCAGAAAGTTGAAGTGACTTGTTTAAAATCATACCCTATTTGCTGGCAATGGCAAGATGGTAAACAGGGTCTCTTGACCCTCGGGGTGGTACCCTTTCTATTATAATTGTTCTAAACACAAAGAGGATTCAAATGGAAATGAAACATACATATTGGTATGTCTCCTGTTGAAATAAATTGCTAGGATTTGAGAGATGATGAGCCTTGACAGTATATAAGATCTTAATGTGTAGCAAACCTGTCTTTTCTTCTGGGGACATATATCAGGAATGTTGTGATTGGATTTGGATATATAAATAGTGCTTTCTACCTGTGCTTAGAATTCTTAGAGTTGAATAGTCTTTTAGAGATTACTCAGGCCAGCCCTTTGGTTGCATCATGCTAAATTAATAGACTTCTATCTTCCTAAAGCTTCCCTTTAGAAAGACCTGGAGCTGCTAACAAAAGGAAAAGAGATCATGGCAAACCATCCATTGAGATGGGAACAGAACAAACTTGTCCAGATGCCAGTGGAAATGGCACATATTAAGATGTCATTTTGCTGAGAAGAATAACCTCTTTTATATCAAAATGGCCATTCTGTCATTGCTTAGTCTAAAAACTCAGAAAGCTGTGAGTGACTAAGAATACAGAGACGTGAAAGCTTGTAAAGGTGTTACACTGAAGAAATAAGGAAGTCACTAGGGCCATTGTTGATTATAGTAGATTTTACTGATATTGTGCTTCTCTGAATAAGGTAGTTTTGTGATTCAACTAGAGAATGAAAAAGCTACTCCATTCTTATTACCAACCTCACTATTTTTTCCAATTGTAACCTCAAATCTTTTCTCTTCATGGCAGTGCTCATTTGGGGGTCAAGGCAGACAAAGAATAGGTACATTTCTACATAAATTGTGACTTAAGAATTTCCCATTAACCTTTAAAAAAAAACACCACCAGTCTTAGAATCAATACTGAGTATTGAATGCAAGTCAGAAGCATAGTGAGGGTTAGGCAATGGGGGTTAAGTCACTTGCCCAGGGTCACACAGGTAGTAAGTGCCTGAGGTCAAATTTGAACCTAGTATCTCCCATCTCCAAGTCTGGATCTTCATCCAGTGAGCCTTCTAACTGCCTTAAAAAAACAAAACAAAAACAAAACAAAAAAACACAACCTTATCTTTTCTCTTAGAAACAATATTGAATATTGATTCCAAGCCAGAAGAGCTGTAAGGGCTAGACCTCATTGAGCTTTGAACTTAGGGAGGAGGCATTCTCATTAAGACCACTGTTAGATACAGGATAAGTATCATTATTTAAAATTGAAGAGAAGTTGGGAGTTCTTTTTACGTTTATTATCTTCTTGGTTAAACAGTATGCTAGTGCTGAAGTGGAACCAAACTTTTTCTATGGCACATCCAAATTTGACAGAGAGGGAGACAGCAGTAGAGAGAGAGAGAGAGAGAGAGAGAGAGAGAGAGAGAGAGAGAGAGAGAGAGAGAGAGAGAGAGAGAGAGAGAGAGAGGCGGAGAGAGACAGAGAGAGGCGGAGAGAGACAGAGAAAGAGAGAAGAGAAGATGAGAGACAGAGAAAGAGAGAAGATTCTGGCCTCATCCCAAATCCAGGGATTTGGGGTAACATCAGGAATAACTGCCCCTGGTGTTGGCATTTATAGCATTTCCTGATGATACTTTTAGAACTGGGAAAGATTCACAGAGCTTGGTTGATTGGTGGAGGTCATAACTGCTGCTAATGAAGATATGAGGAGGCAGAGCATTGTACCTTTCCTTTGCCTGAACTAGGATTGTTATAAGAATTAAGAATTAACTAATGGGAAAAGTAATTTGTATGGGTGTCTCAGCAAGCAATGGATCAAAAATAAACAGAACCCAAGCTAAATAATAGTACTTTTCTCTATCAGGCTAGGAGAAACATGAACTAGATAACATCTCCAAGTACATGAAAATGATGGGAAAAGTTATGTAGATTCCTCAGTAGAGGAGAGAAACTCTCACTCCTACCATACAGAGCGATAAAAAAAAAAAAGACCACACAGGGAAGAGCTCGCCTCATTTAAAAAAAGATGGTTTGTGCACCCAAAAGGCAAGAGAGAAGGAAGAAAATGCCCTCACTCTTTTGGAAATGAAAATTCTTTTCTGTCTCTTTCCATATCTATTACATGCATAGCTCCAACTGATTTCCAAGGAAGTCCTACTAATAAATGAGAGATATGAGTGTTTGTTAACAGATAGACATCACTAACTTGCCTGGGGTCAAAAGAGAATAAAAATAGGCTATCTGCTCATCTCCACTTATATGAAAGGTATTGGCCACTTAAAGCCTTCTTCTTCTGAAAGGAACAGATTAGATTTATCTTTATGTGCTGTGCCATTGGTCAAGGTCATCTCTATAAAATTCAGACTATATATTGAGTACTCCTACATATTCAGAAATTTTCATGCCTCTATGTGCCTTGTTTCTCTGTTCTAGAATGAGTGGGAAGTTTTAAAAGTGTGTAGTTGGAAGAGAACTTGAATGGAGAAAGAATCATTTGACTATTCAGATTTCAAGATGGTATCCTGTGTCATGGGGACTTTCAAGGTGCTAAGCCAAGGTGAAATAAAACAAGATGAAAGGTAGAAGAAGACATGTAGTTAAATCTTCATCAGGTATGTAGTATGGAGCCTCCAAAAACAAGCTTAAAAGAGGTTCCTATTAGCTGTTAAATGGAAAAAATGGATAAAAATATGGGTCCTTTAAGTCTATAAATAGGAATAGAGGGAAATGAAGACTGGATAACATGAGTTGTGCTTTTTGGTATGTCAAAGACAGAATCTTTAAAAAAAAAGTTTAATAAAAGCTTATTCTTTCAAAATAAATCTTAGAAACTCAGTAAGGTGACAAAGTCTTCAGAATCACACATGAACTTGGAAGCATACTTTCAGGATATATGTTTGTATATATGCATACACATACATATATGTATATATAGATATATTTATTGTTAAGGTTTTTTTCTTCAAATCAACACCAAGATGTGTTTCAGTTTTGTACATGTTTCATGAACATATCTTTATTTCATTCATAGACAAAATACTACTCCATCAAAAATAGAAATAGTTGAATACAGGCAAAGTATAATCTTGCCAGAGTTGCTTGAGACACCAGTTCAGTAATGGAGGAAAAACACACACAACAGAACTTCTCAAACAATAAGGAAAAAGCATCTATCATTGGCGAATTGTTTGATAATTCTTTACAATTTCATACAAGTCAAAAGAATACAGAACAGAGTCTGTGAAACTGAGTATCAGTGATTCATTTTCATAGTTCCATCATGTATACAGGTAAAATCCACCATGTGTGGAATTTATCAATTATAAATTTTATGTAAGTTATGAAATTGGGGAATGCCATAGTTTTCAAGAGGTCCTATTTAAAGATCATTCCTAAAAATTACCTCAACTTAGAGGTAGGCCTGAATTTATTCCATCTTTAAAAGTTTTTATCAAATTTGTCAAACCCCTTGCCATTTTTGACAAAAGCTATGAGCAGAACAAACAAATATTGAAGAGTTTGTTTGACCCAATATTTCTTACATAACTGTGTTAAATTAAAGAAAATGCTTAAAAACAAAGAGAGATACATAGTTGGGACCATCCACCTCATAATTTCTACTCAAGATCACTTCACTCCGTTTGGTACTCAGTCAGCATTTTGTGCAAGACCGAGGTCATTATGGCATTGCTGGCTGGTAGCCTACCACTGGTTCCAAATCAATTTTCCTTTGAATAGATATGTCATGAAAGAGAATCCCAACAGGTTTTAGAAAAGATGTGAGTTAGTACTTCTTTTGGGCACATAGTCACTCACAACAAAATGAAGCTCAGAGGAACAATCAGCACAGTATATGCTTTGCAAAGCCAAAGAATCAGAAATAGTTGAGTTGGGCAGCATATGCAAGGGAGTCTGTGAGTTCCATCTGCCATTCTGAGAACGAGGAAAGGTTGTTTTGTTTTTGTTTTTAAAGATAAAAAAGGAAAAACTCTAGGAAAACAAAGTCAAATTAATGTTTCCTCTTCCCCCCCAAACATATTTTTGTCTTCAACCCTAAGCCCAGTGCAGTTCAGAACAAAAACAAGATATATATCTGGATGCTTTGGGGCTGCAGGATCATGTCCCTTCAATTGTACCATGTAAGTCTACACAAGCAAAGCACCTTTGAAACCAAGAACTGTTAGAGAATCCTGGTGTCTTATTTGATGTGTCAAAAATTACAGTGGAAATAATTAGGATAATTCACTGAATAACAAACACAACCATATTGACTCTAGTGTATAGGAAAATATGTTCCCGAGGGCAATTCATAACTAAGAAGTTGGAGCACAATAAAAGGTTATGACATTTCATGAATATTCAGTGTTATAGCTTTGAACTTTATTGCAAAGCAAAAAATATATATTTTTATATATATATATTTTTATCTACATATCACTTCTGACATTTTACACAACACCAAAGCACAAGAAATCAAAGAAATCATAATGAGGTAGATACAGAACACTTAAGGATGGAGGAGACTGAAGATTTCAAATTTGGCTTAATACTGTGGTCACCGATACAGCAGCAAGCATTGATTCCTAGTGCAAGGAATTTTGAGGAGTTCAAACCCACTATAAAATGCTGGGGTTGCAAAAAAAAAAGAGAGAGACGAGGAGAAAAAAGAGCCAGGAAATCAAAGACAGCTTCCATTTCAAGGCTCATTGAAAAAGACTTTTGTGCCATTGCCTAGAAAAACACAATTTGAACTTTAGAAGTATTGTTCTATGTTCTATGATCATACAAGTATGATCCTTGACCCAACTTTCTCACCATATGTCTTTCTGGTGGTCAACCTAAAGTGCTAGAGAATTATACTAGGCTTAGGGGATTCTGAATAGGGAGGGAAGTTCATTCACTGTCTTCTGGATATTTCTTCTTGTAGAGAGTTTAAAACATTGCAAAAGAAATACATCACTGGCCAGATAACAGTTACAATAGGAGAATTTGCCTCCCCCCACCCTTTCTGATCCTTCTCCCCAGCATGAAAGAAGATGCTAATGGAACTCATTTGTTTAGGGATGGGGAAAGGCAAAGGAAAGATCTGAGAATGGGAAGCTTTCCTGGGAGTGTCAGGGGTTGTCAAGGAGTGTCGGGATAAGATTCTAGGTGTCTATGGTAGCAGTGAGCTAATAGACTAGGAGACAGTAGATTCCAGGTAGTGCTCCAGTATAGCTACTGGGTGGGAAAGTTTAAAGCTGATTTTCAAGTTTTGATTTAAATGAAAAAAGCAAAATTGTGTGTATATTTTAAATGTTTCTATCTTGATTCAAAACAGAAATCTTTGAGACTTTTGGAAGCAATTCCTAAAGATAGCCAGAGTACTAAAAATGGAATGGAAACAAGCCCCTTAGCTTAGCTGGCATTCCTTTTTATTCTGACCTTACTCCAACTTTCAATTGGATTACTTTTAATCAGAGAATATTATGAGCAACAGGATGGGCCAGTGAATGGAATAATAGGTGCTGATTCTTTTGCCCAATTAACCTCAGGCCAAGGTGAATTAGTGCTCCCTAATGAATGTCAGGCTAGCTCAGATTAGAGTGGAAGTGAGGAGAAACTATTAACTAGTTTACCATTCCATTATGCTGATGTTTGGGTGGATGTGGATTTTGTGGCATCTTGATCTTGGAAAATTGACAAATGTGCAGGCACATATCCTGCTTTTGCTAGAGGGCAAACAAAGGAGATTGGTTTGGGAGCAAAGGAAAAAATGTACTGAAAAGATTTTAAGGGATCCATTTAGGACCCTCCATGCGACCCTCCTTTAGGTTTATGCTGAGGGTGATTCTTTAATCCCAAGTTATGATTAGGACTCATATTTGAATTTAGCACATGAAGTCATTTGGAGAAAGAAAATAGCAGGGGTCCGAAATTCAGTTCAAATAAAAAACAATTGTCAAAAACTAGATGGTGCTAAGATTGGACAGAAGTGGGCAACTGGCTCCCAGAAGCTAAGAAAATATTTAAGATGACAAATTCTAGGAGAAAAAAGCATGGTAAGATTATGAAAGTGACCTACAATCATGAAAAACCTTCACTCTTACACTCAGCCACTGGGTAAGAGAAGGTGGAAGGGGTACATAATAATGACTGTCAAATCTGGTGAAAAGTTCTTAAAAAATAAACCAGAATTTCAAGGAGCATATTTAGATCAACCCTAAGGGAGGATTAGCTGACTAAGTGAATGTAATCAAGTGGAATGGAGGTGAAAATTCCCCTTCCCCAGATCTTTAAGATTGAGTTGGATTTATATTTGTTTGGAATGCTATAGATGAGTTAGATACTGTCTGAAGACCCTTCCAACATTGGATTATGGCTATTCCATTAAGTTCTGAAGAAGGTCCCAGCTTTGCTCAAGGTCTGGCTAGTTTTTTTCCAAGAAAAATTGTCCTTCTGGTCAACTTTTCTATTTATTATTTTGTACCTTGAGATAGAGAAGCTAGGTTTGAGGATCATTGTAAACAAGTTGATTAAAATTAAGATGGTAGATAAATGTTCATTGAGTATGACTTAGGGGAGAAAAAACTAGCTCTATCCTGCCAATGTTTTTACTCTTCAAAATCATTCCCATCTGCTTCTTCTATGGTTCTTCATTTTCTCTTTCTAGTTGAGGTCCTACTAATCTACCCCCAGCAGGGAAAATAATTTTCCTAGGCAAGTCATTCTCAGTTTAAAATCATGTTCAATGGCTTCTTCTAATTGCTTACCATATTAAACTCTTCCCTTGGTTCTCCAGTGTGTCCACCCATTGCTTTCCCTTACCTAGTAGTTTTCAATACTCCCTTATTTTGATACTCAACTCCAGCCATGGAAATCTTCTTGCTCTGCCCAATGTATGATATAATTATTCTCGTCAAGATTCCTTTACACCAGTGTCCCTTTTCCTTAACATACCAGGTCATGTTCCTCTCCAAAATCCTACTCAGGATTAACCTTTTTGTGATGGATCTCACATCATTTTGATTGTTCTACTTTTCCTAGGGTCTCTGAGACAAGTGGGGCACACTAGTAAGAGTTCTGGTTTTGGAATCAAAGGCCCTAACTTTAAATGCCAACTCTACAACTAAATGTCCTTGAGCAATGCACCTCAACTTTTTAGGCTTGGTTTCCTCATCTGTAAAATAAGGTAGTTAGATTTGATGGGCTTTAAGGTTTCTTCTGTTCTGTTTAAGATCTTATTATTTATTTCCCTAAGGTGTGCAAGTATGTAATACCTCATTTATGCAAAAATTCCTTATCCAGCACTCTCAAGTATCCACAATAGCTGTTTGAAAGTAAAAAAAGACCTTCAAGCAACCCACAAAGTCTATGAGGCAAACTGCATTCTCTTCTATATAATAAAACAATTCAGACCCTTATTTGATGCCTATTTACTCTTACTTTGGACATAATTCTAATAAGCTTGCCTCTCTAATTTCCCAGTCTGCAGCATATTCAAAGCAACAAGTTGGCTGGTAGGGATTGCCTCCACTGACAGCAATAAGAAATAATAGCTGACAGCCTGACAAGAAGAAGAATAACCCTAAAAAGCAGACATGAATCCACAAAAAGCAAATCTCTCTGGGACCATTTGCTATAGAGACAAAAAAACCCTTTCCCCCTACATAGCCCTTGAAGGTATCACTCTCTTAGAGCACATTAAAACCACTGAGGTTCACACTAATGACTTTGATGAGGCAAGAAAAAGGTTAAATGTTTGCCATCCTTTTTCAGAAGCAAGGAAGTATATAAGATACTTTAGAATTCTAAATGGACTATATAGAATAAAATCTGGGTCTCTTGAGGAGGTATCTCTTCTTGATTATCTAAAAAATTCACTTATGTTGCCAGCTCATTGCCTAAAAATACTAGATAAATGAGGTATTACTATAGTTTTCTATAGCTTTATGAATTTGCATTAAGGGGCATTTTTCTTTTATCTGTTCCCTTTTTTCCCCCATGTGTACTCATCCCTTACTCTCCATTGAAATGGAAACTCTTCGAAGGCATACTTTGCAAGTCCTTGATGGAGAGGGAGGAAGAAACTGCTAACAGACTGACCTTTTTACAAGGAAAGCTGATGCCTGAGTGGGTACATGCTTTTCCCCTGAGGTGATACTCATTTAATCAGTACTATAGGGCAGACTGTCTCATAGCTAACACAAGAGAAAAGAGTAGAGCTAGTCTACTTTTCTAGCCCTTTGGATACCTGTTTACATTCCTGACTCTATAGTTCCTAATTAGGAGGCAATGGGGCATAAGAGAACAAGAATCAGAGGACTTAAGTTCAAATCCTGCCTCTGGCACTAAATGTATGACCAAGAAATATAACCATCCTGTGCCTCCATTCCCCCATCTGTAAAATGAGTGCATTCTACTAGCTAGCCTCTGAGATCCCTTCCAGCTCTAGATTTGTGATACCATTCTTGGAACAATATTTCTTTCCAGATCTACAAAACGTATTTGTCCTTTCTTCGCCTCCCAATTTCATTTGTATTTTTCATGGATGTCTTCCATGAGTCAATGGAAACAGAAATGGACTCTCACTCAGTCTAACTTGTGCTTGCTCCCCCCAAAAGAGTTAAAAAGTGAAAAGTTGAAAAACAATGAAATTTGGTCTTTCCTTTCTTCTCCTTCAAATTCCATCTCATCTCCTGAGCCATCTGGGTTGTGCCCAGAACACTGAGAGTGGTGGAAGGACTTCATTGCAGTTACTGGTGTGACTGACTTGCTTATCTTAATCTGATGGTTATGGGGTTGCTGATCATTTCTGTCCATGCTTCCTCACAATTCATCTCTTCACCTCCTTTCTTTAAGCTTTTGCTCTAATTCTCCACTACTGTGAGAGCATGATTAAAACACTTCATTTCTCTTGGCAGAGAAGGGCAAATCCAGAAATAATTTTCCTGTGCAAAGGGATTTAAGCACCCCTGCTGATGAGCCTTCAACAGGAAACATTCATCATAGCACATTAATGCCAATGGCCTTAGTTTAATTTCACATCCACCCCGAAAATGCTTTCTTTTTTCTTTTTCCCCCTGCAGCTGAATAGGGCACAAATGTTGATGGGATGGTGCAGGCAGTTTTGCACTGTGCTAGTTGTCTCCTGGGCTGTGACTAAGACTGGAGTCACTGGAGGACAACCCTGGGTTACAGAATGAACTCAACTCCACTGAGTAATGTTCTAGGTCTCTCACTGCTGACTCTGTGCTTTGTTATTGGGGGACTAAGATTGGATCACTGATTTGTGGGTTCCTAAGTGAAGCTATCGAAGGAGCAATTCAGAGTGGGAACAGAATTCTAACAAGAAGGCAGGAGGATGAGGAGTGTGATGATGGGAGAGATGGTATACCTGGATTGGCATTCATCAAGGTAGGGGAAGGAGCCCAATAGGACTGAAAGAATTCACATCCTTGAGATCCTTTTCTTCCTTCCTTTGTGAAATGGGGTTTTCAAATGAGTGATGTTAACTCCAGCTGCAATAGTGAAACCTGGTTCTGAAGGAACCACAAAACATTTCAAAGTAAGAGTTTTGCCCTGAACCCCTACACTAGGAAGATGGATTTTCTTCCTGAGTCACAGTAGACCCTCCTCAATGTAGCTACCAAGCCACCTACGTACCAGCAATTGAGTTTCTTGTTCAATTAGTAACTAAGCAGTGGACTAAAAAAAAATCATAAAATGTTATAGAGCTAGGAGGGACCTGAAAGATGATCTAACATGGACTATGCAGAGGTAGAAATGGTGGCCTAAAGAGCTGACGTGATTTTGCTGTGCTCACATTGCTAGTCAGGGGAAAAGCTGGGTCTAAATTCTCAAGTCTCCAAATTCCTAAGCCCAAGGCTTTTTCCACTGAAGATCTTTCCCCCAGAAATTCCTGAGGCAGCACTGGTGTAGGTTAAAGAGCCCCACCTCCTTCAGTGATTTTCACTCAGTTGTGGCAGTCAGTGGTCAGCCCCCTGGACAGATTGATTTTTTGGCTGGAGTTTCTGCCAAGGATTATTCAGCTCCTGATTTATCATAGCCCTAGAATTTCAGAGGAGAGTTTGTTCTGCCTAACCCAACACAGATCTCCATTCTTAACAGCTTGACTCTGTCTAGACAAGCAGGTTTGCTGCTGCTAAGATGAGGAGTCTTGGGCTCTTCAGTAAAATGAATTCTGTCTAGAGTGAAGAGCCACTGTAATACTTGCTAATAGACATCTGCTGACTGGTCACATTCCCATAACCTCTCCATTGTGATGCTTCTCTTGGATTCTGGTGATACTCAAAATCTGAATCTGAATCTGAATCTGAAGCCACTTCAAGGCTGGGACCAAGACTAGCAGAAGCCTGAGAAACTTGAAGTCCCCCTCAACTGTCTTCTTTGGATTCATCTCAGCTCCCAGTTTTATAACCTCATAGTACCACAGAATATAAGAGTTGGAAGAACCCCCAGAGAGCATTACCCCTTAATTTCTCAGAGAAGCTGCCAAATTCCACAGAGATAAAATAACTTTCCCAAACTATGAGAACTAGTTGTGGTCAGAATTAGAATACAGGTCTCTGGACTCCCAGAACAGAGCTTGGGCTGAGACGGAGAAGTGTCTATGCCCTACTGGGTTCCAAGTCACCCTTATGAGTTTTAGGATTCTAAGGTTGTTGCTTGTTGACTGACTAGTTTGTGCTTGATTCCTTGGGATGGTCCTTTTTATTCTGGGATTCAAACTTTGAGATTATGTGAGTGGAGATCAGATTTAGGAATGGCACTAACCTGGGGCAAGTGTTTTTGGCCTGGAAAATTTTGCTAACAAAAGTACTCACTTCTTAACATATATTAACTTAAAGAAGTATAACTCCTCATTCCTCTTGTCCTTCTTCTGATCTGGGGATACCCAACCATTAAATGTTACCTTCAACTTTTGAAGGTAGAGTGGTCTGGGTTAGAGTATTGAGATATTTTACCCATCCACAGATTAGTACAAGTTAGGTAACATTGCTCTACAAGATTGGTGGAGGGAACACATACCCTGGAAGAACTGACACTAGATCCCTGGGACTGCTCAGTTTCAAACCAAAGTCCAGAAATACCCTGCCCCTGAAATCCACAAAAAGACACCTTAAAAGTATAGGAATGACCCATGATTTTTAGTAGGTGAGGGGAGCAATGAGTGATAGGTTCTTTGGGTGGGTCTTGGCTGTTGTGACCCCAAAGGACAGGGCAAAAAACCAATCACTTGAGTAGCAAAAGATTTGTATGTGGGATTGATGCATGAATGGAAGGAAGGGGAAGAGGAAAGGAAGAAGACAGAGAAGCAACTGGCCCAGAGAAGAAAGACCTAGATTCAAGTCCCATCTCTGATAGAAATGGCCTGTATGGCCCTAAGTAAGTTATTTATCTTCTCAGTCCTCTAGACAACCCTCTAAAAATCAAAGTAGCAGAAAAGGTGCTGACCTGCACGGATACAGTTTCTTCTCTTGGGAGTTCTCTGTATCAGTTAAATCACAGGTCTATTTCCTATCCCCCTGGATGGGGGTAAAGGACTGAGGAAGAGGGAAGGAAAACCTAGCATGCCAAAAGTGTCAAGAAGAGGGATTTGTGTGCTTCTATAAAACAGACCTTATTTTTTTTTCCCACTCAGGAGCAATACTATCTCCTCCATTTAAGCTTCCTGTTTTTAGGAATTGAAAGTTGGGAGGTTTGGATGGAGTGTGTGCTGAGACAATTAAGGACTATCTATATCTTAAAAAAGACACAGACACAGCTGCTTTGGATGGCTTTGCCATCTTGTGCAAGATTTGTAAATCGTGTGCAAAACTTGACTTGTATAGACAAGCAGATAAAAAATAGAGACATCAACAGGCAGGAGTATCCTGGACTAGTTGTGCTTGCCTTAAACATATGGTCTCCTTTCTAAGTGTTCCCTTTCTGGCATTTGATCCGGACTAAAAGAACTTGTTATTATTGGTGGTGGTGGTTTTTAAATAAAACACTCCCTGAATGGAGAGTAGATTCCTGATCCTTAGAGCTAGAAGGGAATTCACAAGTTCATTCAATGCCACATCTCGAGCCTGGATCCCTTATGATCCCTAGAGAGTATTTTTACCTCTCTCCTCCTAGACCTGGTTCATAGAAAGACTCGATTTGAGCTTTGTCCTTTTGACTATGAGCTTCTGTTACCAGGCCTTATTAATTTCTCCCCATTTAGCTATTGAGATTAATCCATATGCATTTGCAGCAAGCCCTTGACCACACATCATTCTAAATACCTGGCTGGGATGGTCCATTTGCAGAATGTGGTTTAGTTAGTGTGACCAGTGGGTGGGAGAAGACTGATTTGGCATCAGGTGGGGGCACAGTGAATGGGATGAGTGCTATTGGCATAGGGTTAAAAATAATATTTACCCTATAGAGACAGGTTACTCAATACAGTTGAATTTAATTAAGAAATTAAAAATCCTGGTCAAATCCCTTCTGGAATACATAGGCTCCCTGCTGTGCCTTTTTTTCCCCCAGCACCAAGATGTAGATGCCAGGATAGCTGCAGGTGCACACAAACCCACATACATGGAGTTCATATACTTCTTGTACTACTTAAGCCAAATTTTTTGCCTTAAGTCTACGCATCCCTATTATCTACAATACAAAACCAGGATTTAAAAGGAAAAAGAAAATTCTGGAACCCAAGAGAATGAAACAGCTTATAACTAGAAACCTAGTACAAGTACCAACCCAACCTAAATTGAACCCCAAAAGAAAAGACAAAAATTAACAAAAACCACACACATTAATTCACTTAAAGAAAAAGTTGACGGTTACATTGAATTTTTGAAAAGGAATAAAAAAATCAAATTTTATTATTGTTCCCTCTGAACATTTTGAAAAAAAAAATTATGATAGCACTTTCACCTTGAGCCAGAGTTTGGATATCGTGTTTCTTGTAAAAGAAAAGAAAACCTGTTTGGGCATATTGAAAAGAGATTGGAAATCTGAGGTGGAGAGGGAGCAAAGATAGACTGGAAGATTGCATAGTTGTGCAACAGTGGCTTCTCATCAAGGTGAAAGAGTGCGTCCTCTGATAAAATAGCATCTGATTTTTTATTTTTATTTTTGTCGTTGTTCAGTTCTATTTGTGTTCTTTTGTTTTTCACTGTTAACTGTACACGTCACACATTAAAAGATATATACAGCACACACACATGCTAACATTAAATGCCTGACATTAGACAGTCATTCTTTAAATGTTCCTTCAAAGTTTGTTCCATGCAAAGTTTGTATTCATAGATAAATACACCTTTTGCTACATCTGAACACCATTCCTGGCTTTAGTCCACCTCAGTCTTTGTTTCATTCCGTAAGCAACCAAAAAAGGGAAGGGTGACAAAGAACCAGTAAAGCACCCCAAATGGACCTGTTCTTATTGAACCTTGATGGAAATATCTCTCATTTTATTCTGTGGTTCATTTTTGAACAAGATTGGGACCCCCCCCCACCACATACAACTCATCCACCCATATCCCTGGTCCCCATCCACCCCATTTTCTTGAGGTAAAAGTTATTCTTTAACATCCTGGCAGACAACTTGACCTTCATGGCCATAAAGAATGAGAGAACATCATGACATTTTAGTATCTATGTTTGCTGAGTTGAAAATGGATCTGTTGTGCTCACTGAATGTTCTTTCCCTCCTCCCCATAACTGTTCCCATCCAGCCAATGATGGAAATGAACAGATGAATAATTCCCCATTTTTGACACTGCCCCCACCCCATTCTCCCCACCCATTCTACATACATTCACACACAAAGAAATCCCTCTCCTCCCCCATACTACAAGGCATGTATCAATTACAAATGAAAACAAACAAAAGTATAGTCAAATGCTTTCCATTCTTGCGGTCTGCCTCAAGTACATTTTGATATATCTCTGATAGTTTACATTTATATAGGAAATAGCAAAGGGGTCTTTTTTGTTACACTTTATACAGAATCTCTGCATGTTGTCTTATCCTTTTCTCTATTTTAATTTTTTTTGGATAAACAGTTGTTTATAATAATCTATATAATAAGGCTCCACAGAAAGAATTCTGGGTATTTTTTTTTCTCTAAGAACCAAAGTATATAAAATGAGGTTAGACTCTAGCACCTTATACAATAATAGTGATGTTGTTCCCTTGGTAGAAGGTAGCCCTACCCAACATCCTGTATATACCCCCCACACTGTGAAGCAGTGTTCAAATGTATTGCCAAAGGAAGAAAAAATAACGTGTATATGTTAGGAGATGGAGGTGTGGTATTTGTGGAATAGAGGAGAGTAGAAGGAAGAAATAAGATTAAGCAAGATTGCTAGCAGCATATAAAAGAATTCTGAAGTTCATTAAGTTGCTGTCTCCAAATTAATATTACTTCATGATTTGTTGTTACTGGTTTATTCTCACAAGTTCCCCTTCCCCATGAGGTAGGGAAAGATTATTATTCCCATTTTACAGATGGGGAAACTGAGGCTGAGCTACTTGCCCAGGTCACAGAGGAAGGGTCAGAGTCGGAGTCAGGACTAAAAGCCAGGTGGATTCAGTTTCCAGGATCCTATTCAGGCTCTTCCTCTTAGTCCTGGTTTTGATAGCCTCTCACTTTCCAAAATTGATTGGTGATGTAGTTCATCTGGAAAGGCAGCACACTGGCTGTTGATGGGAAACAGGACAGGGTTAGGGTTGAGGCTGGAAATGAACATCAGCACCAGGGGAAATTTGAAAGAAATTTCTCTTTTGTTTCCTTTTTTTTTTGCTCTTTCTTGGCTATGGAAACAGCAACTTTTACAGAAAGGAAGAAAACTTTTTGTGAGAGTGACCCATTGATGGTACCTTTCTAGGATGTCAGGTATTCTCTGATAGTTGTTAGATTCTGTTGAGTATTACATATTTCTGCAGAGGAATGGGACATCCCCACCACAGCTACATCAGAACCTCCATTATATAATTATAACTATAGCGATATATCTCTATCTCTATCTATTTATATATGTATACATTAAAGTCTGCAACTGCACTGGCACGTGATACAGAGGAAAAAATACTGGCATTGCTGTTTGCTGCAAGTGGATGCCTTGACTGGAGGGAGTTACATGAGAGAGAAGCACCGGGAAAAAAGGCACCACAAGGTTTTGAGAAGTTAACTTGTTTGTCATCACCACCCTAACCTAACCATAGTGAAGGAACATAAAAGGCTTCCATAGTTAACCAAGACCCTGATACAAATAATTCCAAAGAACCCAGCCAATTGGCATCTGCCTCCACCTATCCCTCCCTGCAACACTGAGTGGGGAAAGGGGGAAAAAAACCATTCATTGGCTGCCATTTTCTATTCTTTTCCTTTTGGCTGATGAGAGAAGGGGGTTCTGACAATAGAAAGAGAGCCCTCCTATAAATCAAAGAATGGAAAACATCTTGTACTATGGAAACAATTGCTTTTCCAATGTGATTGCTTGGTCTCAATCCATTTAAAATTTTTCTTTAAAAAAAGAAAGAATGAAGGAAATTAAATCCACAGGCACTGATTGCTGAGAATAGCACCGGGTTTGGATTAGTGAGGATGTGTGCATGCCCCAATCTGTCAACATAACTGAAACCAAGGGATGTTGGTTCAGATTAGACATTAGTCCATCCTCTTAGTCTGGCCAAGAATAGTGGAAATCGTTGGCCATCCCGAGCACCAAGAACTGCATGTGCCACTAATAAGGAAAAGAGAGGACACAGCAAGGGAACTGTGGAGATGATTTTAAACAGCATTATTGTTATTTTAATTGCTGGCCTTGAAATAGATCTTCATTCCCTTCCCAGCAGAAGCCACCCTCTGACTGATTAGTGCTGCAGAAGTCTGGGGTTTGGTAATAAGGTCTGAGCCGAAGACTTAGCTTTTGCTGTCAATCCCTTACGATCTCTCCTTCCTGGAAATAGGGACCTGTGTATAGGACCATGCAGTCATGACTGGGTGGACCCAACAGTATTCACTGCCTTAGCTTTCAAAGACAACAGTGCTGACATTTGTGTGGCACAGTCACCAAAACATTTATAGGTTTTTGGGACTCCTTCCTAAGCTGAATGATATCAAAACTTGCAACAGGTATAATCTTACAAAATAGTTTCTATTCACGACATGTTAACGCTGAATTTGATTAACTTTGTCACTCCCTTGTGTGATTCCCTAAACAAAGTTGTATTATGATAAGGTGGTTATGAATTTCTTCCTGGTTTATACTGATAAAATTGGTTGGCTCAGAGTGAAGAAAATTAATCCCTCCAATCTTCTTCCTACCTCGTCTCTTTTTACTCTCTAACAAATGCACCTGCCTTCAGGGTCAATCTAACTGATTTAGTCCAATCTAGTTTTGTTCATATTTATGATAATTTTTTCCCCTTTCAGAAACAGAGCTAAATAGATTACTTTAGGAACAAGGAAGGAGCCTTTGGACCTAGCCTCTCACTTTATAGTAATAAGGACACAATGTAAACTCCCCACATAACTATCATTCATTCTTACCTTCCCCCCACATTCTTCTCTTGATTGTTAATATTCAATGGACTAAAAGTTTCGGGTAAAAACAAGGAGTACTAGATTCTGTGATTGTCCAGATTCTTGAACACATTTATTCATTCTATGTGAATTTCCCCAGAGTTTCACTCTAGTCACAAAGTGTCTGTGCTGCACTCCTCCCAGTCCTATCCTTTCTATTTGGCCATGTGTATACATTTGTATTGCTGATCCAAATTCCAACAATCTATAGTGTGTAGCACTATTCTTATTTCCCCAAAGCTTGAGATATAATGGTAAACGGACATGACTGTGAACTATCTACAAAAGTAAATTTCGTTCTCTAGGTTCTTCTTTCTGCTCATGTTGCTATTTTTCTTGGCCATTTAATTGGTTTATTTGTACCTAAGAACAAGTGAGAGAAAACAGCTGATGAATATCAAATCATTTAATTTTGCCATTGTTTAAATGTGTAAAATTGAACCAAATGGCCATAAGACTTAAAGCACTGAATAAGAGGGGGGAAAAAAACCAGTGCTTTACTTGTTTGTTTGTTGAATCAAATTGAAATTTGAGAATATAAGCTTTTCTCCACATATATATATATGTATTTTTTATTTATCTCATTGATGTCAGTAGTCACTCTATGCCTTCTCACCCTATATGATAACATTTTTGGTCTTTTTCTACCACAAATCTTCTAATTAATATCTATGCCCACTAAGCTTTTTCCTTTTTATAATATTTTACAAATACCCACACAACACTCAAACTTTCCCTCACCCTCCAGATGTAGCTGTCCTGTCTACTTTTCTTGATATTTTCCTGGATGATATCTTACTGTATCATTCAAGTATCCATTGCCCTTTGGATTTCCTGCAATTTTGATAACCACAGAGCCTCATTATTCACAGCCAGATAGAATCACTGTGTAATGTTTTTTAAAAAAAATGAACACTGTGTAATATTTAAAAAAACAGGCTTTGGTGGCAGTGAGAAGCTTGAACTCATTTGAAACAATGCACAATTACCCCAATACAATCCAGCTTTATCTCTTAATCAGGTATGGGCCTGGCTCATTGTCCATCTGCAGTAACTGTCCAGGATACACATATCAATGGATTAACTACCCATCTAGCTGCAGGTTCTAATTTGGATGATATATATTCTTCATCCTTTTGGTTTTCCCTATATGGATTGCTAAGATGACCTCTTCAGAAGGGGTGTATTTTTCACTTAGGAAGCCCTGAAGTCTTATGAACTTGATATGTACATATTTATATAATAAGGAAGGTCTGTCATGAAAACAATTACTAGAACAGTTTCCTGTGCCTGTAAAAAACATAAGACAAACTTAAGTTCCACCAGGTGGTAAATGGGCCTCAATGACAGTGAAAACAGTTATCACTTCTTATTTCTTAGAATCCTTAGTTTCTTTCAAGGCTTAACTCTTAGAAGACCTACTTCTGTAGAAAGCCTTTGCTAAAAACCCTAATTATTAATACTTTCTTCTTGCTCCATGTATATCTATTTAAATGCTGTAAACTTCTAATAGAATGTAAGTTCCTTGAAGGTTAAGACTGTTTTTCATTTTGTCTTTGAATATCTAGAGCCTAGCCCAATGCCTTGCATATAGTAAGGCATTAAATAAATGCTGAGATCAATAGTTGTTTTTGTTTCATTATGTTTTTTGCTTCACTTGAAAATCTGTGGAGGAACATTTTTTTGTGGAGTACATTTGCCACCCTATAGATACTGCTCTATATTATAATAGAATAAATAGAAATATAATAGAAGTATAATAGAAATAATAGAATAAAGAATAAATGAATGGGAAGAGATAGAGGTGACAGTAATCATGTGCTCCCAGCCAAAGCACAATCTATACATAGAACAGAATTTTCATGGCTAAATAATTTGGGGAAACCATTTTCAGGTCCAATTGTGCAAATGTGTTCATAAATACTTGTCCTGAGTCTGAATGAATTCAAGCAGCAAGTTTAAGAACATTTTACATTTTGAAAAATTCTTTTTGTTAAATTTTCAAATTTCCAATTTTCTTTGTGGGAAAATTCTAATAGTAGATCTGACTACAGGTTTATCAATTCAGTTCAAATTTCCATCTCTTACAAGGGGAAAATACTTATATTTGTTTCTTCATGTTGACTAAGAACACAAGACTCTCTCTGAGCTCCTGTCTCTATTAGGCAACTGACAGTAAGGCCATGAACTTTCTGTATGGAGGAACATCATCTATAAAAATATTCAAGAAATTTCACACCCCTGTCCTTTTGTGCTTAAGCTTGGTAGCAACAAAATCCTGGCTAAATACAGAACCACTACTGTTTTTTGCAGAATATGAGAGTGTGTTAAATGCGATTTGCCTCTTTCCCCAGCCCTAGCTGGCATTGGTCCCATTATTCTGTTCTTGAGCAGGGGCAGGAATTGGTTCATTGTTATTCATTTAGATAAAGAGTATGGCAAGTGTTAGGACCTATATAACTTGGGGACTTAACACTAAAGTTTAGGATTTCAATTCAAATTTATTATGATGTGTGAAGTGTTCTAAAGTCAAATCATCTAAAGAGAAGACATAAAATTCCCCAAGAGGCAAAGACTTTGTTTAGTTGAGCTGGAATTCCTGAAATCTGCTGAAATAAAAGCACCAAAAATATCTCTACAAGTAGGATATCAAATCAGCATGACAGAGATTGGGGTGGGGAGGGGGAGGGGGAGGGGGAAGTAGTGCAGGAAAAAAAAGACAATGAAAAATGCACCAAATTAGTTGTCCCAAACTGGGCTACGCTCACTCATCCACTACTACTCAGGATAAACTGATGATTATGAATAAAGAATAAGATAAATGAAGACTGGAGAGAAGGGAAGTGTCAGGTTTTAGAGGTGAGATTGCTAGTGGTGAATGAACTCCCTTGCTTTCACATTAGCAGAATATCGTGGCAATTTGTAGCTAATAATTAGGCAGTATGCTTTCAGGTTGCTCTACTAAACCTTTTTCACTTTTATAAGCAAACAATTGACATACTGAATTTTAGTACCTGACAAATTTGGAAATCAAAGTTAAGAATCAGTTCCCACTGGAGAATATTTTTGGATCTAAACTTCTGCGTACAGGAGAGTAACATGGGAGAAACAAAGTATTTTGGCAAGCCTGTGGAAAAAATGAGATATTGAAAAATGTAAATTCTGTGTACCTATTAGGAGTCAGAGATTTTGTTTTTTCTGGGAAGTTTCATTTAGTCACCTTGTAGTATCAGCATCTCTCATCAAGACCACTGACTGAGTTCTTGGTCCCTCAGATCCCAGAAAACACCCTCTTTATTTGGGCATTTTTGGAGTCGGGAAGACTTGGCTTTGTGTCTTGCCTATGACACGTTAATTGCATGACCACTGGCAAATCCACTGGCAAATCACTACCAGTTGGACCCCCAGGCAGCTCTCTAAGACTATAAATTACAGATAAGTTGTCATCCAAATCAGATAAATAAAGCAAAATTATGTGTGATCAGAGAGGATGCCCAAAATGGTGGTAAAGACTGAACTCATTGTGACTAGAATACTGACTCTCTAGGCCAGTTTCTTGGTCAGTTGTCTGGGAAATTTCTTCAAGGGGTATAATACAGCCATGTTAAGGTGCATGAGCAGAAATCCATGCTGATATGAAGGAGAGATCTGGGCCCCTATAACTTCTCATCTTCCCATCCATACTCAAAAGCCCTCTCTCCTGTTTTATGATGTACACCTACATTTCTGCCATATTGACATAAATGAAATTCTTGGAAACATCCTATTAGATCACAGATGAGTCCATAAAGGAAAGAGAAAGTTTAGTGTATGGGTAGCAAAGAGGTGGGGATAAAAATGTTCCTTGGATCAAGGAAGCGAGGATGTATTTTGGCTTAGGAATACACTGATAGAAGTTGTGGCGTCCTGATACCCAGGGACCAAAAGATCCACAAGATTGGTATTTTATGGTCCATGTAACCACAGGGCATGTAGAAGCAGTAGGGAATCTGTATGAGGCAGAGAAAATGAATGAAGGGGAGCACCAGAGGGTGGGTAGAAGAGTATCTATCTTGAAGACTGAACCACTGGACTATCGCAGTATCTGCTTGCTGGTGGATCTCTCACCACATTCATCCCCATTCCGAGTCTATACTCCACTTAGTTATCAAACTGACCTTCCTATAGCCCAGCTCTGACCATATCTCAACACAACTCTACCTCCATCTTGCCCCTTTAAAAAAAAAAACAAACTCCAGTGGCTCCCTCTCACCTCCAAGATCAAATATAACCTCTTCTATTTGGCATTCAAAGACCTCCAAAGCTTGGCTCTTTCCCTCCTTTCCATGATTCTTAGTCCTGATCCCTTCCATATTCTTGTTGATCTAAGGATACTGGCTTCTTTGCTATTCCTTGCACAAGAAACTTCATTTCCCAACCACAGGCATTAGACTCTGTTTTCTAGCTTCCCTGGCTCCCTTGTCCTGGCAAAAATCACCTTCAACAAGAAGCCTTCGCCCATTCCCCTTAAAGTTGACAATGTCTTCACTATATTATCTCCAATTTATCCCATCTTATAGCTACTAATACATAGTTGTTTGCATGTAGTCTTTTCCATTCTTTAGACCATGAGCTCCATGAGAGCAGGCATTGTTTTTTGCCTTTTCCATAGAGTTTAGCACTTAATGCTTGTTGATTATTGACTGAATCACTGACTTCTATTCTGCTTAAGAGGACAAATGCATTAGAAGGATGTTTCAGCACCATGCGACTTTGGGTAATGTTAATCCAGTTATTAACAAAAAATGAAAATTTATTTTCTAAATTATTTATAGTTGCTTTTAGAATTGGGGTCTGTCTAGTAAAAAACTTCTTGACACCATCCAAACTCATATTTATGTCACTCTAACTAGACTATAAGCTACTAGTGGGCAGAAACTATGTTTTATTTCATCTTTGTACCCCCTAATGCCAGGCATATGTCTTCACTAAATACATTCTATTCATCTGAATTGTTGAAACTTAGAAATTACATGAATATAAATATATAAGTATATTTATATATATAATGTGTGTGTATATTAAAAGTATATATCTCGGAAAGTCTGTCCTACAAATTTCCTCTAAAAGTCAATCTTTTTAAAATATGCTGCTGCTTATTGCAGTTTCTAATGTGATTTCATTTTAACAGGAAACAACTTTTTTATGATCTTTGGAGAGTTTGGAGGATACTCACTGAACTGGTCTCATGGACACTAGTTGTACAATAGAATCAGAAATGACCAGTTTCACTGCCTTTTTTTGTTTGTTCTTTTTTGATAGAGACCTATAATTTCATCAGGGTAAGAAATTCCCATTGTGGAAACTCCCTTCACCAATGCAGACCCACAATTCCTCTAAAACTAATCCTCTTTAAGAGACTTGCCCCTGGGCATATCACCAAGATGTGTCAGGTCTCCCTTACTGGAAGGCCACTTCTAGCCACCTCTGCATTGTGGTCTCTCACCATTGTTCAGACAGAGATCTCCTATACGCAGTACCCAAAAGAGCAGCTTACAATCTCCATTAACCACAAGGGGTTTCTCTTGACTGGAGAGTAAGGTTTCTAGAATGTCCCTTTCTGACCTGTTCCATATTTTACTTGGGATACACTCTGAAAATATTGCCTATGGGGTAAGGAGGTCAAGACAGTCCTTGCACAGACCCAGCACAGACCTTGTTACTGTCTGCCTCTTTGTCCCCTGATGAGGCAAAGAGGTATTATTTTCACATTTAACTCCTTTTGCACACTCCTGCCTGGGGGGCGGGGGCGGGTGTATGTAAAAGTCCATCTAAGATACGTATTTCAAGACCAGCAAGAGCCCTAAAATGTTCACATGTTTTAAGAAGGAAAACAAAAAGGAAACTCCAGATTCATCAACTTTGAAAGCCCTTTAAGAAGCAGCTATTGATACATATATATTAAAACATATATATGCGCATGGTCAGCATGTACATGTGTAGGTCCAATAGAAATGCAGATACACACACATGTGCACCAATTAGGTTCCTTGATTCTCCACAATTCATTTTGTCAACTTCAAAGCTCAAATTAGAATTGGTAGCTTAGAGTAGGTCGTTTTCATTTCTTTACTGGGATTTTGTTTTTCGCATTTTGTAGTCAATAAAATTTCAACCAAATGAAATGAACCAATTGATAATGAACAGATCTGGCTAAAGTTATTGAAAAACAGTCATGCCTAAGGGTGTCTCAGAGTGCTGTGCAGCAATAACCTAGCATCAGTGTTCATTATTTCTATTATATAATGCCCTAAATAATAGCGCATGTGCTTTGAATTCCTTTCTAGTTTCACTAGGAGGCTAAGGATGGGTGTGGAACACTCCACTGCGTATGTGACACATCTTCCCTACCCCTACACTTCGCCCCCCACCCCCACCCCATGCAGTGCTTCCCTACCCCCCACCCCCCACCCCCCCAATTTCCTGGATCTTGCCTGGCCCAGGGCCACACCTTTTAAAGGCACACATATTTAAGTGAAGGAAACAGCAGGACTAATCATTTACATCAGGCAGGCTGAGCCTATGGAGATGCAGAGAAGGGGATGGAACCTAGGGCTAGGCTCTCCAAGGTTGGCAACATATTTGGCGAAAAGCATGCAGCAATCGTACTTTCAAGGCTGGTGAAAAGGCAGAGGGAGATGAAGTTTGGACGAACTGCCCAGACCTGAAGCAATAGACATGTAAGGACTGGATGGGCCTTTCTGAAAAAATGCCAGGATGTTTGGAGAGGCTCACTGCCCTGGAAATAAGACAGGAAGCTGACAAGCCCAGAGTGAGTGATCTAGAAGCCCACCCTGGCCACGAGGCTGGAACTGTTACCTTCCTTAGGTCCTGCTGCTAAGAGGGGAGAGGAGTGAAGAGGTAACCTCAATAATCCCATGGATTCCAAAAGAAACCCATGACATATTCAACCTTGGACCCCTACTCAAGTCCTAGAATCAACAGAGATGTGATAACCGTAGACCGCTAGGGAACAGTGTCACATCTCACTATTTTAGTTAGTAACAAAATAGCAATTGTCAAATTAAATCATATCCTATCTTTCCCTCACCCCTCCCACCCCCAAATCCTATCACCCTTCCCCCCCCCCAAATTTTTCTCGTTTCTAATCTAGACCTGCTGGCATTATATAATGATTTTCAAGATAACAAGCTGGGTTCTGTTTGGGGTTCTAAAACACATTAGAAAGGAATTTCATCACCTTATAGATAACAAGGGAGCTCCTACTGAGTTCTGAGAAATCTTACTTGTGTGAGAAATTTCAATGAATTGAGAGAGAGAGAGAGAGAGAGAGAGAGAGAGAGAGAGAGAGAGAGAGAGAGAAAGTCAATGTGAATGAAATGCCAGCCTGCCCAGCTCTATTTGTGGCTCTATTCAGTACTAGAGTACCACAAGAACAGCAGACCACTTTCAATTTATTAATTTATGCCACGTTTTAGAATCCAAAATTGGTTCTTGTCAAGTGTTTGGAATATAGGGGGTGGGGAGAAGCATGTAAGAAACTGGGAGAAGAGGGAGGCTTTGTTTTGTGTTAGGCAGCTATAAAACAAGAAGGTCCTCCCTGCCTCCCAAAATGAATACTCAATATATTTCTTCAGTAAAGACTCTTGTTTTTGGAAGCCAAGATTTCCCAGCAAACAACAGTGTGCCAGCCTCCCCAAAACTAAACACTGAAATCATACAGCTATTCCAAAATAACATGAACAGATATTTCCCTAGGTCCAAAAAGCTGAGGACTGAGTGACCAATTAAAACTGAAATTGAGTCCATGAAGTATATTTGAAATGACAAAACTATAATGAGAAATATCTGCTCACCACAGAAAGCTGTCACTGACCTTTTCTTTTTGACTGAAAGGGAAAAGAAGAACCAGCATTTTCTTTGCTTCTCTGACTGGCTCCTAGCTGATGACAGACAACAAGCTTATCTGGAATCCTTCTTTCTTGCTCAACTTCTTGGGAAAGAAAGAAGTGAAATATTTATAGAGAGAAAAGACAGAGAACAGCTTTCTCGACCCATATGCAGATTCCTCTATAATTGTGATTTCTAGTATATTTCAGAATACTCCTAAATCATTAAGGAACCCATTTGGTAACTATAATACTTTTTATCTGCAAAGTGCTTTACCAAACATGAATTACATTATCCTCACAACACCCCTGTGAGGTAGGTAAGAAAGATTTCCCCCATTTTACAGATGGGGAAACTGGCACCAAAAATGAGTTGACATAGGTCAGGAGTAGGGCTAGGAGTAGAGTTTTGGAATTTTGACTCCCAGTTCCTGGATCTTTTCAAGGGAATATGCTTCTCTCTCCTCTTTAGTAGGTTTTTTTTTTGACCCTATAATATAGATATCTATGGTGGAAGAGGTCAAGGGGCAAAATCAAATTTCTCTGTTTGAAGAGAATATGACTTTGCCCTTTCTGTCTAAAAGAGAGTTGAATAGGAAGCAATATTCAGATGGTCTCTGATATTTTCTTTTTGTGTAAACAGAAAGCCCTCCCCTACTGTTTTCCTTTACTCTCCCTCCCCACCCACCTACTTATAGATCAATTTTATTTCTCATTGTTCTTATTGTTATATTCATATTTTGGTGGCTTGTTTGTAGTTGTCTTATATAGCGCATTCACTCTCCATCCCAACCCCAAAAAGGAGGCGATAAGAGCAGAGATGCAGGTCCCTGGTCTCATTTATCTCCTTTCTTTAAGATGTAATCAGCTAATGCCTCATAGGAATGAGTGAATGTTACCAGAGTTTGGCCAATGTATATAGCCATCAGATGTAAAACTCAAGGAGAAAGTAGTACTAACTCCTGAGACATCATGGGGACCCTAATGTGAGGCTAGGATGGCTAATTCAACATAGATGGGAAAGGAGTTCATTTCAGTGGCCCACAGCCAAACTATGATGAGAATTTACAGCAAATGACTAAAACTTGCATACATTGCAGTATTTGCCCATATTGCTTTGGGATAGCCTTAGAATTTCATCATTTATTCTGTAGATGAGAATCTCTGCACCAAAGTACACCTGAACTCCAAGGAAAAGGGGCCGGGGTTTGAGAAACCCTGAACAGCTGAAACTCAGAATTTTTCTCCCTACAGAGGACTTCAGGGCCAATGAAAAATCAGAGCTGCAGTGGAATAAGTTTCATTCTCCACTGCTCCCATCCTTCTTCACTTGATTTTTAGATATCAGGAAATATTATAATGATTCCTAGGATAGATTCATGCCCTTAGTCAATGGTGCTTGAATTCAAAGACTATAAAATCAAACCCTAAACTACTAATGATGATCTAAATATTAAATTTAAACAAACACGACTTAGAGGAAATTCCATCTCTGTGATTTTCAATTGGCCTCGAAGCCTTTTTTGGGAAGGTTTCCTGTGTAACAGGTTCCCATGGGGTATGTAGGGTCAAAGGAAAGATTACCTTTGTATACACACAGGACAGTGATTAAAACCCACCAACATGACCTGGATTTTTAGCTGCCAAGATTACTGGAAAACAAAAAATGTAGTTTCTGGCACATTTGAACAGAGGCAAAGAGAAGGTAAGTCATTTGTGAGGTAAAGCCCATAGTGAAAGGGAAAATATAAGGAAGGAATGGCCCCAAATTGCTTTCTGCCATGTAAGAAACTTGTCAATAGGTATTTTCCACAGTTCTGGGTTGGATGAATACAGAGTATCTCCTGTCTGCCTGAAGTTTAATAAATTTTATGGGATTTCCATTCATTCTCCCATGATTTCTCCAATGTTTTAAAAAAGATTTGCTTTTATTTTCTTTGTTGTTTTTTTTTTAGTATGCTTTGAAATTTATAAATTGGTCACTTTAATTTTGTATCTAAATTCAACAGAAGCCCAGTTCTGCAGATGTGCTAAATTCCAAAGATCTCCAACTTTTGAAAGTCCCTGGCTGGCAAGCCAAATGCCATCAATCTTTCAGGCCTCTAGCTATAAGCTCCATTTTGAAAATCAGCTTATTTTCTTCAAGAATCCTTCAGATAATCAAGTTGAATCTTTTATTTTTTACAGCCTTTTCCCCCCCTAAGGAGCATCAACAATTTTATAGACAGCATTCAACCAATCCTTACATCATCCCTAGGCTATAGGGAAGGTACAGAGATAACTATAATAAGTTCATTTTACAGATGAGAAAATAGAGTCACAGAGAACCAATTATTTGCCTGTGGTCCAGTAATATTATGAAATGAGCTGTCTGCCTAGGAATGATCAGGCTGATTTGTGACTGGCTTGGGCCTAGAGAGTACCTTCTGTAGTAATTCCAAATTGTAACCACTACCTCAGATTCAACTCAGCTTGAGCCCACAGCCTAGAGGACTTAAGAGTTCTCCTAGGATCAAGGGAACACACTGGGGGAACTAACCTATTTACCTATGGATCTGCAGTTTCTAAAAGAGATAAAGATTGCTTACAAGAGGGATGTCTTCTTGATAACAAATTATAAAAGTGCAAGAGGGAGGATAATTCCTCCCTGGAAATCATTTAGAATGGAAACACACTGACCTTTCCAGTTTGACTTAAGCAGGAGGATCATGATCTCTGAAGGTTCCTTTGGATGTAAGAGTCTGATTCACTGTTTAGAATTGGCAATGGCTAGATGTTTCCTAGTGGGGGCGGGGGTGTTCCTCTATTGTTCAGTATACGATGGAGCAGGAGAGGATAGATAATTCTCGGACCTTGCCTGTTCATTTCCAAGTTGCTCTATTCTTAGTCCTTCACCCAAGCTGTTGGTTGTGAGCACTGTGGACTCCTGTGGTCCTCAGTCTGCTGCCTTCAGAAGGTGTCATTATTAGAACTCACGAGCTTTGGCTCTAAAACAAACCATATCTTTCAGCGAACAGTTTAGGAAAGGCACAGGGAAAGGAAGACACATCTCCACTAAACTAACCAGAGGAAGGAACTGATGATGCCCAGGAAAGAGAAGCAAAACATGGAGGCGATGGCATTGCAGAGAAGAAAAGAATGGTATATATAGGAATACATAAAACAAGGCATTGCATTTCTTTCCCCATTTGAGTTTTACATATTGTACAAGCTACATGGATTTAAGTCAGAAATGCAATCTTAAAAATGAATGGATGGATGAAAAAGAGGTCTAACTTGCAACTGGAGACATTTAAGTCAAGTATTAACAGCTTCTTCTGACAGGAGCAGGGTTCCCAGAGTTTATAACTTATCTTTTTCAATAATGGATTTTTCTTGGGAGTTTCAGAAATGAGTTAGATACCCACTATCCAGCACTGCCTTCAGGGATGAACTTTAAACCTCTGAAAAATCAGGCCTCAGATTCTACAAGCCTACATTTTAGAACTGAAAGAGGAAGTGTATATGCTTGAGAGTTGTTGCTGATCTATATTAATTTATTGGAAAATCTGGAAATATAGACAGCTGTTAGGACACTAAGATAAAAAGAGATAGATTTTAACCTGCTAAATTTCTCCTCCCTCTAGTTTTTTTTGTTGTTGTTGTTGTTTCACCCAATACTAGGTTCATGGTAAGAAGAAACAACACTAGCATTGGTGTAGAAAATTAGTTTTATCTCACTTCCTGCAGAGTAAATGCCTCCACTCCTACTGTTCTATGGAGCCAGACAAGCTGCTAAATAACATCTCATATCATACATCATGGATTCCTGATCCCAGGGGGAATGTTCTTACTTGAGTTCCATACCCCTGAGCTCTTTAAATATTTCCAGGTCTATGTTGGGAATTTTATTATTGAGAGAAGTAAATTATAATATATCCTCTTTCCTAATCCTCTGTCTTCATCCCCAATCAAAACCGTTTTTAGTACATGTTTTTCATCCTTACCAAGGAAAAACTGAGTTAAACGATTAAGGCAAAAGGGCCAAATGGTCAAATGAATGATTTTAGGAATCTCAAAAGAATCCTTGGCCTATCTATTTGTGAGCCTTAAGAGGCCCTGGAGGCTTATATGCAGGCCCACTTTCAAGAAGTAATCCAATAGCCGTAATTGCCCCCACCCTGGTCCTGGGAACATCACAGGAAGAAAAGAATGTTTCCAGCATTATCTGTTTCTATCTAACCTGCTCCGGTTCTATCAGGGAAGAATTAGAAATTATCAATAGGTAAGACCTTTTTATGGGTGGGAAAAGACCATGTATGATGCGTGTATGTGTGTGTGTGAGTGTATGTGTGTGTATACTCACAGCTGGGCCAACTGTGCAAAGAAAGAACTCAAAGATGCTGAGGCCCTTACCTTGACTCAGGCACCAGAAATGCTATTAGTAGGTAGGAGTAATGGCCCACAGCGCACCTCATCTTGGTACCCACTGGGTTCCATCACTCTTATGCTTCCTCATTTACATCAGTGTGTCTTGTTTAGAAGTATGAACAGCTGCACATTTTAGTCTCTAGGAAACTGGATTGGTAGGATGAGGCCAGCATGGAACAAATCAGCTCACTGTATTGTAGCATTAGACTCTTCCCAGAGTCAGACTTGAAGATTGTGTTGGAGGGATGAGGCATGCTTGAGACTGGCAGGTTGAGATTGGCAAGATGGATAGAAAGCCCTTAGAGCTTCTTTTCCTTTCATCTTTAAAGAAAAGCAACTCCAGTTTGGGCTCATGAAGATTTTTGCCTGTCTTGGAATCTTGGGATTGACTTCTGGGGAAGAAAGCTCACTGGATGCTGTTTTAAGTAGAATGAGAAGCCCCTTCCTGTCTAGATGAGACACAAATGGGAATGGGAAGGAGGTCACACTGAGAATATTGTGGTTATAGTAGTTGGAATACAGGGGGATATACTGAGAGAAGACAGCTTCTCATTGAATTCTATAGAACCTCATACTGACTTACAGTAAAATTATCTGATCTCCAAGAGGTCCTCCCCAAGTCAAGATAAGAATTAGGCTCCCTTTAGCAGCTCAAGTGGTTGTGAGCAAGCACATAAGGGAAATAGCTTGTAGAATGATAGGATGGTATCTTATAAACCTATGAGAAAATGGGTCTTTTTCAGTGGATCAGCAAATCAAGAACAGATTCCAGATGTGGGATATCACTACATCTTTCTAGGGTAAGCAAAAACTAAAAGTCCACATCAGCAAGATTTTGTGGATGTATCAAAATAAAGATGAGCTATCAGGAAAGCAACTATTAGTATTTGATTTTTTTTAAGGAAAATAATCTAATAATTAAGACATAATATATACTTGTAGGGGATATATACAGTGCTATCACCAGTAATCAATAGTTAACAGTCAGAGATTACATGACTTGGATTATCTCAAGCTAAGCTATTTATTTTCTTTGGACTTAATCCTTTTGAAGAAAGGAGTACTAGATGAGTATCCTTTGTTAAGGTGAGGAATAGCACAAATAAAAGAAGGCTGCTGGAATTATTGGTGGTTCTCTGGTTAAACTTTAAAAAGCTAATGGAAGATGATATTGAAAAGATATAGTAAAAGTTCTAGATAATCGTATTTCTCTTCCTTCCTTCCTTCCTTCCTTCCTTCCTTCCTTCCTTCCTTCCTTCCTTCCTTCCTTCCTTCCTTCCTTCCTTCCTTCCTTCCTTCCTTTTCTCCTTTTCTTCTGCCTTTCTTTTTCTTTCTTTCACTTTTTCTTCTTCCCTCTCTCCCTCTTTCTTTTTTTCTTCTCTTTTTCTTTCTCTCCATACACATATAGATTGTGAAAGATATGATCACTGGTTCACTGCTAACAAACATGTTTTCTTCCCTTAGCAAGAATTCTTCCTGGCCTTTTTTCTTTGGGGGGGGGTTGGAGCCCTAGAGGTTCTGATGGCAAATACACATTTCTGGGCTCTTACTAACTTACATTTTATTCCCACTGTATGAGTATCTAGAGGGCTTCATCCTCAACTTTTGGTGCTACTGATCAGTTTCAGAATTTTTCATGATCCATCCTCATACATGTGTGCACATACACATTCACATAGGCTTTCAATATAACAAGGAGAAGTAAGGAGAAGCAGAAAACAAATCATAATAATTAAAAAGTATTTTTGAAATGAAAAACTAAGCAATTAAATCCTAAGAGAAAAGGTTGCAAGGGAAAGGAAGCATCAAGGGAACTGTGAGGATTGGTTGAATGAGGTCAGCATGGAGCTAGCCATTTTGCTGGACCATAGCACAAGACTTGAGGCAGACAGGAGGTATGACAGAGAGGACTGGTTCATTCACTTCCTCACTTCCACAGACACTATCTGCAGAGTACACACTATGAAGGTAAACAGAATGGAATGGAAGTGATGGAAGGAAAAAAAAAACCACCTTGGACTGTATGAAAGCCGCCCCCAAGTTGTTAATTAGGGGCTCTCAGACAATGCTTTCCCCTCTCCATGGGGGACAGAGGTCAATTTGGCCAACTGGCAGGTTTTATTCAGGGCCTAGGTGTATTGGACAAAGCCCTACTTACCTCAGTGGGTTTTACAGTAATATTACAATCGAGCTTTAATTTTTTTTTTCTATTTGTTTCATCAATAATAAATAAGTTCTCCTAATACTCCCTTCCACCCAGGAGAAAAACTGGAAGAAACCATAGAAGGGATGGGAGTGGGAAGATTTTCAATCAGGGCACTGTAGCATGCCCGTAATCTAGAAAGGGATATTCATTCAGGTGCATTTGGGCAAAGACACGTTCAGTTATTTATGCAAAATTTCTCCTATATATAGATATATATATATATTGTTTTTTTTTAAAGACAGAGATAAATAATTATGGGGAAAGGAATCTTTGAATACAAACAAAAACAAAAAAACCCAAAAAACCCCACAGACATAAGATCAATTAAAACAAACAACAAAAGCTCTCCTCAAGTTGAACTTCTCTCAAGGACAGTTCAGTATGAGGTTTTGCACCCTAGACAGTTATATCTGGAATTTTAAAAACTGCAATTACACACGAAAAGACTAACAGTATTTACTTAAAAATATTGTATATATATTTTTGTGGAGTTTTTTTTTTCATTTTTTGTGGTGTTTTTTTTTTTCGTGCCCAAGTAGAGATATGATAGGATTGAAAAGATGCCCTGGAACAAGAACATTATTTAAAGGAGCAATACTTTTAAAAACAGAAAATAAATGGAATACTATATTCTTGACACCTCCAGGAATTCAACTTGGTACAATAGGAAAATTAAATAAGTGGATGGAATTCTGACACAGATTGAATGGCCTCTAGGACCCAAAGAGTGCTGCTTTTCTGAGCCTTGCCATGGACAGAGCTGGACACAACAATATTCAACCATGCCATAATCGCCATTCTCTTGTGTTGTCCATATTTCTGGCAAGCTCTTGCAACACAGAGTCACACACACATACATACATCATGTGTGGTGGGCACATACACACATACATATATATACACATACACACACATACACACAACTAAAACATTTTTCACTCAACCCAGGATGCACCAAGTGAGCTGAACAATACTCAGCAACCATAACGGTGAAAGACAAAAGCACCAAACCATCTTTTGAAATAGGTCAGTTATTACAATTTGCTGATTTTTTTTTTGTATTCCAATTTTCTTCTTTGTCTTCATTAAAAAAAAAAACAAAACCACAATTTTTTAAAATGAGGAATTCTTGCCAAATCAGTTTAAGGCTTCACACCAAACCAAATAGAGACAGAAGAGGCCTTACACAATATCACACATGATAAATGAATACCTTTCATAGCCTTAAGATGATGGATCAGATGTCATTTTTGCCAGTCACTGATCAAGTATTGTGCCTTTAAATGGACTTCTTTCTTTTTGCTACTATGCTGAGTTTTATTATTACTGATTTTAAAAATTATCTATATGAAAATCCCCTCCTATTTGGTATAGAATTGAACAACCATGCTGAATTTAAGTGGTGGGTTTCAGTTTTGTGTTTGTTTACATCTCTTCCCTCCCGTCCACCCCCCCCCCAAATCCCCAATTAAATGTGATTCTTTCTGGGTGAATCCAGTGCAAATTGGCACAAAGCTGGTCTGCACATGGCATCACTCATCCATTTGAAATTCAGCAGCTGTTAAGCTCCTTAAAGGTTCAATTTGGGGTGAGGGCAATGGGTGAGGGGGGAATGAGGGAGATGGGAGGGCAGGGCAGGTGAGAAAAAATGAGGGTGGGGAGGGATTGCTCTGCTTTCATTTTCTTGCCTTGGATGATTTTTTTTTCTATAAATCACATGATCTGAACAGTGGATTTTTGTTTTATTTTTGTTTTAAATTCTTGGTTTGCCTCACTTTGTGGTTTGCTTTTTCCCTCCCCTGGTATAAAAATCACCGGAGAGTTTTGCATGAGAAAACATGACAGTACTTAATGAAACTCAGCACCTAAGGGCATAAGGCAGTTGAAGGTTTTTTTTGTTGTTGTTGTTATTTGTTGTTCTTTCAATCAGCACCAATCCCGCAAATGATCTACACTTGGCATAAGGTATAAAACATTTTTTTTTCTTTTGGAGTGGAGACAACTCCTCCTTTTCCACCTATGGATCATACATAGTGTGGATGTTTCAATACTGTTTCTTGTGTGTAAAAATCAAAAGAAAGGTTTTTCTTTTTGTTTTTACTTACAAAACATAGAGAATATCTTTGTATACATACAGCAACTGGAAAGAAAGCTTATCTGAAGGGTTTTTTTTTGTTTGTTTTGTTTTTTTTTGTGGTGGTGGTAATGGTGGTGGTGGTGGTGGTGGTGGTGGTGGTGGTGGTGGTGGTGGTGGTGGTGGTGGTGGTGGTGATGGTGGTGGTGTTTTTCTTGTGAGCGGTGTTGGCCGTAAACAAAACTTAAAGGTTCCCTTCTCAACTTGGTTTACAGAGCTTTTAAAGTGAAGACTCATACTGTAACAACTCATAGAGGAGCGGTCCATCTCGATACCGAATGCCTACAGCTGTGGGAGTGACATACTGCAGAATGTTGATAGTCCTCCTCAATCTCCTGTCTACAAAATGGGCATCCCATGCAGGGTATCTCTTTCTGGGCATGTCAATCTTAATGAGGGGCCCTTCTGGATGGTAAGGACGCCCCGACGGGGTGGAGGGTCCCATGGGTCTCACTTGAAAAACGGGCAAGCAAGTGTCAGCCGTGAGATCCTCCTGTTGTTCCGTGACGGCTCTGGTGGGCGTGACCTGGGTCCCCCGGTACCCAGGGGTCTGAGGCGCCATGGGCTCAACGTCGGGGGGCAAAGGGATGCCCCAGAGCAGCTCGGCGCAACAGGAGCTGGCAAAGATCTTAGCTCGTGGCCCCATGGGATGCAATACACCATAATATAAGAGCATCAGAGCTATCCCAGCCACAAAGCTAAGAAAGACACAACACAGTGCTGGCACGGCATAGGAGTCAGTGGTCTCAGGGTTTCTGTAAAAATACCAAAGGAACGTCAAGGCAGCATTCTCTGTCAAGACTACCGTGTAATATGCAAACATTCGATATCGAGTCCGCCCTTCCTTGACGTTAAACCAGCAGAAAATGTACACAATCCCTACCACCATGTTGAAGAGGATCTCCTCCCACTTGGACATGCAGAAGTCTGTCCCACCATGGATGATCCAGAAGGCCATGGCACACCAGTGAACCACGACAAAGATCCCAAAGTAGAGCTGGAAGATGGAAGCAAAGAGGGCAAAGGAGATAACTCTGGATGAGATGGTGAAGAGCCGCCAGAAGAGATGGATAAGGGCCCCTCGGTAGCTCATGCTCTTCTTGTCATCCCTGGAGTCCCGGAGAAGCTTGTGATAGGAGGCTAGCACCCAAGCCAGGGACATCAGGGAGGTCACAGAGGAGACACCTGCCAGAAAAAGAGACACAAACCCACATAGTCAAACCATGGCCACTGACCAAGGAACCACATCTGCGCAGCCGTCTGAGGATCGCCAAAAAGAGAGAGAAAAGAAGTAAAAATATCAAGAATCAAACAATGAGCTTATCCCTGTTTTTGTCCTAAGTGGATAAATATTTCTGGTTGCTATTTTATATTATTTAATATATATGATGAAAGTCTCTTAGTTGACATCTGAAGTATTGAATAGTCAGTCTGTTACCAGAGATTAGGGTAATTTGCCTCTAAAAAAATAAGTAAAAGCAGCAGCAAGAATCACAGAGATAGCAAATGTCTTCACTTTAGAGATGGGTTTAGAGGAGGAAAAATTGAGAATTCAGAACAGGAGACAAGTGGCTGCTGTAGGTAGAGGCAAGTTAGGGCCATAGCTGGCATCTCGGTAGAAAAAGAATGATATTTGTTCTCTTTGGTCCTAATTAAATGCAAGATCATTACACAGAAGGCCCTGGCTCATGACTTATGTTCCATGGTCATTGGCCTTGTCCTTGCCATCACTAGTAGGTGAACTTCAACTCTCAAGGCTAGGAAAGGCCATCACTGCCTATCTGTGGCAGACAATAAGTAACATTGGCCAATCCTCTTTCCTGTGACCACCCTGCGGAGCACTCATTTTGCCCTGTCAGAATGAAGCCAGAGCTAGCATTGTCATTTTTAGCCACTGTGGGTCAGGACAGGTCAATGGGGTAGATCCAATTTATCATCAAAAACTGCTTCCTGAAGTGCTGTCTATGGATCACACTAACTGTATCCTTACCGAGGGCTCTAAGGAACTTCCACTGGACATTTTGTCTCCTGGCTAGTCTTACCTAATCTCTGCGATTTTGTTAGTGGATCGTCCTTCCAGAATAGATCACAACTATGACTTAGCAGTTGGTTACTACGTGCGGTTGTAGCAGAAAATTTCACCATAGGGTTGGCTAGGTTGGTTCTTGCAAAATAGATATATATTTGGTGCCCAGGTCCATACTACTCTAGTATTTTCTCAGACCCTGGCCTTTGAGGCACTCTATAAAACAGCCTTCTATAGAACAAGTACTATTACTATTACAAGCAATGTTAATATTAATAATTAATATATTCATATACAAATATATATTAATAATAACTAATAAGAGTACTATTCATATATTTTATATAATATAATGAGTTCTATTTAATTAGATAAAGATAGAACATCATTCCTCTTCTACACAGGTGCCGGCAATGGGTCTGGCTTGCCTCTCCCTCCAGCAGCCTTTAGACATTTCCTTTAGACCCTAAAGGTTCTTTCTGAAGCCTCGGCTTTTCCCTCTCTAGATTCATCTCTAAAGAGAAGTCATTTACTCCTTTAGGTCAGTTATTATGCAGAAGAAACTCAGCTCTCCAACCTCAGATCATTTCTGCTTGGCATTTCACTCTCCCTACAAGAGATCTGCAACTGAGTCAAGTGAACCATGGGAAAGCATGTCTCTTTGCCCCTAATGAAACACAAGGTCACATAGTACCTGTGTACACAGAAGGCTATGGCTCATGATGTATGTGATTAGTGATTAGCGATCATGTGATACACATTCTCAATACCTACAGCTCCGCCCCAATTTGTTCCAACAGTTGTGGTGAAGTGGATTGAGTGCTGGGCCTAAGATCCGAGTTCAAAGCTCCAAAACTTACTGTGTGATGCTGGGTAAGTCACATAATCTCTGTCTGCCTCAGGTTTCTCGACTGCAAAATGGAGAGAATAATAGCACCTCCCTCCCAGGGTTGTCATGAGGACCAAATGAGATGATCATTGTAAAGCACTTAGCACAGTGCCCGGCACATGGCCGATGCATCGTAAATGCTTGTTTCCTTCCTTCCTCCTCTAACATGATCATGCATGTTTGAAGGGGCACTCTTTGAAATGTTAATTATGTTTGATACAGTCATTTGTTCTGGACCGATAGACATATGCAGTGTGAATTCTCACTTCATGAGAGTCATTATTCTCATTAATGGGGACCTGGCGATAATCTTGTGTTTCACCACCCTTCTTCCAAGCAAGAGTCACCAGTCATCTGGTGCCGAATGTGGGAGAACTTCCTCCCCTGACCCAGATTGTGACTGGACTGTTCCAAGATCTAGTGTTGCAGTGATTGAGCAATGCAGCTAACCTAGTGAGGAGAATCCCATTTCTTTCTACTTTCCATCTCAAGCACCATCTTCTACTTGTGACTTTTCTTACTCAGCCCCCCCCCTGCCCCCCCACCAGCTGCTGGTTAATTACTCCCTCAAAACTGCCTTTTAGCCACTTCTGTTTGAGCGATCATAGATCCATTTGGCAGTTGATCTGGCGAAGCCTATGGACCCCTTCTTAAAATAATGATTTTAAACATGTAAAATAAAATACAAAGGATTACAAAGTAAAATATATTGAAAGAGTTATCAAATGTTAAAAAAAAAACTCCATGGATTCATGGACCCCAGAAAAAGCCCAACTGTTCCATATACACATGGTGTCTTCCTTGATGGAATACAAGCAGATGCTGAATGCACACTTGTTGATTGATTAGCTTCTCTGAACTTAGCTAGGCTGGTCTGCATACAACAGACATTAGCGTAGTATCTGGCACATTATAAGGGCTTGGTAAATGTTTGTTTATAAACGACAAAATCTCTACTTGGCATTCAAAGCTCTTGATAACTACCTTTTTTACCTTCATCCCAGACACATACTCTTCAATTCAATGATACTGGCTTGTTATTCCTCCAATAAGACATGCTATCTCTTAGCTGTGGGAATTTTCTCTGGCTGTCCCTCAGCATCTCTGCTTAGCTTCCCTAGCCTCTTTCCTGCAAGTACCAGCTAAAATTTCATCTTTTATAGGAAGCCTTTTCCAACCCTTCTTAATTCTAGTGCCTTTTCTCAATTATTTTCTATTTTTTCCATATTCAACTTGCTTCTATCTGTTTTTTGTTCTCTCTCTCCTTAGATGGTGAATTCCTTTGGGGCACAGACTGTTTTTTTGCCTCTTTCCTTATCCCTGTGCTTAGCACAAAGCCTGGCACATAATAGGGGATTAATAGATGCTTAGCTATTGATTGATGACTATTTCTGGTTAAATCATTTTTTCATCTGAAGAGATACAACATTAGATTCATCCACAGTCAAATGTAAATAATATATATTGCGAAACTACACATACATTTTTATTGTTATTACTTGTTCTTTTGAATTATACATGCCATAGTTTCGCCATATTGATATGGATAAGTAAGAATTTACTGTAAATACTTTTTTGATGATGATGAGATGGAAATGACACCAATAAAACTGATGATGATAATGTTAGATGAAAAGGGTTTAAAATCAAACTTCATGGATTCAATTAAGTCATGGTTATCTGTATAGCTACAGGGCTAAATTTAAGCAGAGAAGGCCAAATCCAATTCTGTTTTCCCTTTGACAAAGAAATAATACTTGGCCTGACAGTGCCCTATCATATTTTGCCATTTGTAAAACAGGTCACAGATGTATATGACACCTTAGAAATGTTGTAAGGTATCAATTCACAATAATATTAATAACTGAAAATTTAGATAATGCTTTAAAGTTTTCAAATACATTTTAAAATTGTTATCTCATTCTAATCTTCACAACTTGCCAAGCTAGAAAACACATCAGAAATAGAAATGTCAAAGAATATAACTTTATTTTTTTGATTAATGAGAGTCTGGCAAGCTAAGAAGAAACAAGGTGACTTCTCCAGTTTTGTGCATCCAGTTGAGGCCAAATTTTGAATTCTTAGCTGCATTTATCCACCAGATGTCACTAAAGAACTCGAGACTGCTAGAGCAGGAAAAGTCCTTAGAGATCTGTTCATCTAAACCCTTCATTTTCTAGGTGAGGAAGCTAAGGGAATTAATTTGCCCAGAGCTGATTGGTGATCCTTGGCTCAGTGATTTCTCCTTCTTTTTTTCAACCCTTTCCTTTCCTTTCCATTCCATTCTCTCTAAGTTTATAGGAAGCCCACTGGATAGTGCCCAATCTCTGGGGATATTTGTCATCAAGGATAAGAGCCATGTAGGCTGTTTTCATCCTTCTTTGCCTAGTACCAAAGGTACTTTTGTGTGTATGCATATGCCAAGTTATGTCACAGGGTTTATGAATCAGCATGTATTGGATCTGATTTAAAATGTACAAAGAGAACCTTTAAAAATATTGCTTTGTTAAAGACACAGTCTGCTCTAGGTCAAGGGAAGCTAGGATGCCTACCTAGCACATTGCCTTGCACGTGGGAGGTATTTATTATCAAATGGTGGTTGACTGGCTGACAACCACAGAACTTGTTGTTGGGGAGGGATGTTAGGGACAAATCTGGCATTATCCAGAGACCAGGGACTTTCCAATAAACCATGATTTTTATTTTATTTTAAACTAAATATTGATTATAAGGCAGAAGAGTATTAAGGACTAGGCAATGGGGGTTAAGTGACTTGCCGAGGATCGTACAGCTAGGAAGTGTCTGAGGTCATATTTGAACTCAAATCCTCCCTAATCCAGGTCTGGCGCACTATCCACTATTCTTCCTAGCTGCCCCTACACTATACTACTTTTAAAGTGTTATTCTGCTAAAGACAAATGAAGACAACTGCTTCTGCATTCCAAAGGCCCCTTAAGAGTTACTACCTTTGGACCAATCTAAAAGAACTCACCTTAATTACCTCTTTAGCTTTCTTGACTTATAGCACTAAAATGCAGATCTGCTTAACAGATATATCTCCTTGATGTTTTCAGTGCTTAGAAATTTGCCAAGCTAACAGAGTGCTATCTACTGGAATATCTATTTCTTTCATCTTAGTCTTATGTAAAACTAGAGAAGTTGGTGACTTTTTATTGAGACATCATTTCCATGGGCGTTATGAAAGCAATGATGCACTTTTCCATTTACTTTCCCCAAAGGTACCAGTGATATCTTAATCACCAAATCTTAAGGCATTTTCTTAAATTTTGGCTTTTCTGTCTCTATAATATCTCTCCTACATGTCCCCTTCTCATTACTCACACATCCTAATTCAAGCCCTCAACACCTCTCACCAGGATGGAGGCAATGACTTCTTAATTGGTCTCCTTGTCTTAAATCTCTTCCTACTCTGATATGTCCTTCATACACAGCTTTCAAAGTGATTTCCTTATGTGCAGCTCTGACCATATCACTTCCCTCCTCGGGAAACTCCTTCCCTATTGCTTCTGAGATGAAAAAAAATTCATCTGTTAGTTTTGGAAGCCCTTCACAGCATAGCCCTGATATACTTTGCCAACTCCCCTTCCTGTACTCTACCAGTTCAGTCAAACTGTTCTCTATGCTGTTCTTCACACATCATATTTCATCTCCAGTCTCTGAATCTGGCATGCAGTTTCTCCTTACTTTTGCTTCTTTAGACTACCTTATTGCCTTCAGGTTTCAGCTCAATTACCACCTTCTACATGAAATGATCTCTTTGCTGATCTCCAACCTCACATTTCCTACTGCCCTTAGGACATTTCAAACTTGATGTCCAGTAGACATTCTTAAACTCCATGTGCTCAACACAGAATTTACTATCTTACTATCTTTCCCTTTAAATCCTACTGTCCTCCTAAGCTCCTGATTACTGTAGAGCAGGGGTCCCCATGGCCTGCAGGACACATGTGGCACCCTTAGGACATTTATCTGGCCCCCACCGCACTTCCTGAAGGGGCACCTCTTTCATGGGTGGTCAGTAGAGGAGCTCTGTATGTGGTGGCACCTCAAAGCGTGGCGTTGCTCACATACAGTACTACTTCCGGTGACATCATCCTTTGTGTGGCACCTTGTTCTGAGAGTAACTGAAGGAGAACAAGGTGTGGCGCAAAGGATTATGTGGCTGCACAATGGAAGTTGTCAGCGTGGTGAGCAGCGATTTGGGGGGGATTCCGCACTGTGTATATTGCTGCCCCGTATAGTGGTGGCGGTGATGTAGCTGTGCAAGGTGTGACAGGCCCTTCACAGCCAGCACTGCAGCCTCCGCTATCCCAGACAGCGATATACAGATTTATTCATAGTTTTTTGTTTGTTTGTTTGTTTGTTGTTTTTTTATAGTCTGGTCCTCCAACAGTCTGAGGGACAGTGAACTGGCCCCCTATGTAAAAAGTTTGGGGACCCCTGCTGTAGAGAGTAACACATTCTCCTAGTTGCTCAGGCTCACAACCTAGGAGTTGTCCTGGATTCCTCACTATCTCTCACTCCCCCTAGCCAATTATATCCCCACATCTATTGCTTGTTGATTTCATCTTCCCAACATCTCTCAGATTAGCCTCCTCTTCACTGCCACTGCCATCATTCTAGTGTAGGTTCCCATCCCCTTGTACTTCAATTACTTCCGTAGTAGGTCTATGGGGTGTTTGGGGGAAGACTAGCACCTTTGGTGTGATGGGTTGCTGAGCTTTTCTTCAGGTCTGCCTTCCTCCTTTGGCATCCTGTCATCTGGCTCTCCCCTATGGCTCCAAGAAGCTATAAAATACACAGTAGCCACTCTTTGGCCAACTCTCTAGGCAGCCAGGCTAAACAAGGTTAGGATTGTGTAGACAGTAACCACTCCCTAAGTTTGTCCTACTCCACGTCCCATTTTTGCATGCCTACTTTGAGAGATGGAGGGGGACAAAAAGAAAAAGGTGTGGTGTGTGAAGCAGAGCTCTCTCTCTCTTCCATGGGCTCAGGGTGGAACAGGGGCTTGAGTGGGAGCTTTGGTGCCTGTGGTGAGCTGGAGGGCTTTTGTAGACTTAAGTGGCTTGGTGGGCTGCTGATTTCCACTTCCTGATTCTGCCTAGTGTACTTTAGTTAGGTGATATTTTCTATCTTCTTCCTCCATTTCCCTCTTTTTACTTTATCCCCATTTTTTATTAAAACTTAATTGTTAAGAACTCCTAACAGACTCTTGACTTGAGAGTTAATTTTATAGATGGCGAACACAACAATGTTTAAAAAGTAATATTACATTTAATATTTTACTTTCATTATTACAGGGGTAACCTACAGGTCTTCAACTGTCATTTTGGTCTTCTTTGAGAATGAAGGACAACAACCAATGAACCAACTGGTGGGTCTGCCTGTCTCAAGTCTCTCTGCATTCTAATCCATTTTCTATTCAGCTACTAAAACAATTTTCAAAACTTTTCATTATATATCCCCCTCCTAATTTTCCAGTCTTCTGACATCTTACTTCTCACCAATCCCTTATTCATTGCTACAAATGATTAACATATGTACACACTCATTCCACCAACTGATTATCATGGAAAATTTCTTGGCTGAATTAAAAAAAAAGACTCCTAATAGTCAGTAAGATTTTTCCTGGAAAGAATCAATGTCCAAACTTCTTAGGTTTGAATGACAGCTTAGAGTAATAGATAGAGGTTTCTTACTTACAGTCAGAAAGGCCCAGGCTGAAAGATCCACTTCAAGTTGTTGTGAAGTTCAAATTAAATTATGTTTATGTATAATCTATATCAAATTGCTTGTCTTCTCAAGGAGATGGGAGAGTAGGGAGAGAGGGAAGAAAAAATTTGGAACTCAAAAAATTTTAAAACAGATGTTAAAAATTTTGCATGTAATTGAAAGCAAAATAAAATTTTAAAATTTAAAATAAAAATAAAATGAAATTATGTATAATAAAATCTCTTAAAAATTAAAGCTCTACATAAATATCAATTATATACTGGAAATAAAATGTAGATAGTGAAATTAATTCCTTGGTGCATGCTTTCATACATTATTGGTTTACTTGTTTATTTGCAAACACCTCTGAGACTGGAACTATAAAGACATAGCTTTAGTCTTCTTTTCTGGGGAAGGACCAGACTGAAATTGCAATGGTTATACAATTGGGAAACAGGTTAAGTTATACCAACTGGTGCTACTAATATTGGAAGAAAAATGACATCCAGAAACACAATTCTAAAAAATGTTTATCTGATGGTAGGGTTATTAAGAAAGCTTATAGAAATTATTTTCAATGAGAATCTAAGCCCAAAATAAGCCAATAACAAAATTTGTTTGTGCATCAACTTAAAACCAAACAGGGGTGAGAAGGATGTATGAAGCTCAAGAGCCTAAGAAAAGAGAATTAGTGATAATTAACTTTTTTAAGTCCAAAGAGTATAACACGTGCTTGTTATATTTAAAGTATTATTGATAATAGTAAGATATAGAAATGTGACAGGGAGTCTGTGGTTGCAGTGCATAGCACATGTCTAAATGATTTTATGGTCAAGGTCACTGCTTGGGGCTGGGAAATATATACATATTATGGACCAAAGGGATACAACCATTTCTTTGGAGTACTTGTAAGGTTGGGCTAGAGTACTGTCTATATATACCTTGCTAGGAAATGGAAGGGAATACAACACCCTGGAATGCAATTCCAACCTTAAACTTTATTAGGATGATTATCTCCTCCTCCCTGCCCCCAGTATAAATCTTTTCCTTCTATCTTTTAAGTAAGCACATAAAATTCTGTGAGTCACTAAGGGAATAGAAATATAGCCAGTGTTCTCCCTATGGCTTGTCCTAGTAGGTACAAGATAGGCCCTAAGGACCTACATATGGAAGATTTTTAAGATGCTTTTTGGGAAGGCTAAAAAAAAAAAGGTCTTCAGTGCTAGGCTAATAAATAATCTAATGGTCTGATTATATATCAGTAAGGAGTTTGAAGCTGCAGTACTTATCATATAACATATAACCAAATAAATTGCCTAAATACTGTTGTATCCTTTAAAATGAAAAAAAAAAAACCTGTCGAGGTTAAGGATTTTATTTCCTTTTCTCATTAAAGTAATTCTAAAAATTAAAATAAAATAAAAGGAAGATTCAAGAGTTTCCCAGGAAAATGAGGTGTCATAATAAATATTCAGCAGGTGACACAAAATTACCCAGAATTGGGCTCTAAGACCCATTACTCAGCAATTGGGAAGTCTGTGAAATCCCTGCTGGAGATCTTTAGCAGACAATTCCTGTATCTCTGCCTCTGGGTTGGATTAGGAAGAATATACAATTGGCTTCTTCTGACTAACTTGCTTAGTGGGATTGAGGGTGGTCAGAGGGAAATGATTTTGATTAGGAAGCTTGGGAGCTAGCTAGGCAGTTACCAGGGCTGAACAGCAAGCTTTCCTGGTTTGAAAGAGAAATTGGAAGTCGGGAACTCAATCCTTTTTTAACTCCAGAAGATAGAGAAGAAAGTATCTGGTCATGATAAGGAAGGGAGATTTCCAAGAAGCCAAGGAACCAAATATGGATCTCTAAAATATTATTTCCTATGTTTATCATTAGCCACTTACTTGACACCCCAACTGGACATCTTATAGATGTTCCTTAGGTATCTTAAGAGTCCAAAACAGAACTCAATATATTTCTTCTAAAGCCAGTCTTCCTCCAAATTTCTCCTGTCTCTGTTGAGGGTCCCCCTCCATACTTCTGGTTACCAAGATCTACATCCTTGGAGCTATCCTAAACTTTTCACTCTTCTTCACCTCTCAAGTCCAATCAGTTGCCAATTTTTATCTATTCTACTTTTACAGCATCTCTCATACCTGACCATCTCCCCTCTACCCACTTGGCAATCACCCTAGCTCAGGCCATCCTTTAACAGTGACCTGGACAACTTTGAAGGGCTCCAATTTACTCCCCTGACTTTCAGTCTTGCATCTTCCTTTTTTACTTCACGTCCCCTTCTTTCTCTTTTTTGAGACTAGTTCTCCCTATCTTGGCTTGGCAGTAAGCACAATGGTCACTCACAGGCCTGATCCCACTGCTGATTGACACCAATGTTTTAAACTGCTCTGTTTTCCTAGCCTGGATTAATTCACCCCTCCTTTGGAAGCTTGATGGCCTTCTACTACCAGGGGCTCCTCATAGAGATGTTGGACTTAAACACCTCATTGGCTTTAGCCCTACTGCAGCTCAGAACTCCTAAATTTCAGTGAGGTGAACTACTAGCCTCAGCCTCCCCCAGTAGCAGGAAAGATAGGCATGGGCCACCCTGCTTGAAGTTTCTCCCCTTCCAATCCATCCTCAAAGAGCTTCCAAACTGATATTAACCCTCATTGCCTAGCCCTTATCGCTCTTCTGTCTTAGAACCAATACACAGTATTGATTGATTCTAAGGTGGAAAGCAAGAGTTTTTAAAAAAAAAGAAGGAATTGTGTATATTTGTGGTATTAAAAGATAAAATATGTTTATATTATACAATACAATATATAAACATGCACTTCTGAGTTTCTAAACTTTTTCTGGGTTGTCTGCAGCTTCTGCAAAACTCCCCAAAAAATTCCACTTAATTTCTTATACTGACTTGCTGTATGGAAATAACTGTGGGGAAAAGTAGCTAAGTGGAAGGTGTATATATATATATATATATATATATATATATATATATATATATATACACACACACACACACACACACACACACACACACACACACACACACCTTTTTGGGGACCATGTTGTATCCCTTCAATAGACTATAATCTCCTTGAGGGCAAAAACATTTTTTTGTCTTCACAGTATTTTACATTTAGAAGATGAAATAAATGCTTTTTGAATTTAGCTGAATTGAATTTGTATTATTGACAGGTAACATATGGTGTTTACAAACTATTACTATTTGCTTGCAATCAAAACACAAAACCCTGAAAGCTAAAATAAAGTGAATCTGGCTTCTAAATTTGGGGGCTGGCTCCTTAGATCCAAGAGCAAATTTATTCAGCCCTGGGGGGGGGGGGAATGTTGTCTAGACTTCAGTACTCAAATATAGGCTCTGTGACTTTTTAAAGAAAGATGCCTTTTTTTTCTTTGTTTTCAAGACTAATTAAATTCTGTTCAATGGTTAGGTGGAAATTAATTCATTTCCTTTCTGTTCATTGTTTTGACTACTCAAGTGGGCAGCATCTCAGTAATGGTGATTATGGAGTAAACAGTAATTGACTGAAGCATCCTTTCTCAGCCACCACAATGAATGCTGCTGTATTTGACATCCATAGTCTTCATAGAAGATTGGCATCCTGGCCTTCCCCTAAGCCTGTGCTCATTTCTACAAGTAATATATTTCTGAATGTCCACTGTAGGCAGAGCAAGGCATGAAGCTATATCCAATATTTGAATTTTGTTTATTAAATCAACAACTGGACTGGTGCAATCTACTGGGCAGCAGTTATTTGTTCAGGCAAGATGGAATGCCCAAGGGCAGAGCATGATGAGCTGGTCCCATATTAGTGCCTGCTTCTCTACCTGGACACATACAAGTGGGAAATTCAGTTACCCAGTGTAACTGAAATGTAGTTAGAGAATTTTCATAAACCATGCCAGAAAACCAGTGTCATTATTTTATTTTTTAATTTTTTGTTTTTTTTAACACCTTCTGTCTTAGAATCAATACTATATACTGGGGCATTAAGTGACTTGCCCATAGTCACAGAGCTAGGATGTCACATTTGAATCTAGGACCTCCAGGTCTGGCACTCTATCCCCTGAGTCACCTAGCTGCACCTCACTGTCATTACTTCATAGTTACATTCATCCCTTATTTATTTACTATGGCTGGTGCATATCTATATGTTCCTACACATTTGTTGATAGACTAGTTAAAAGCAATTTTTAACATTCATTTAAAATTGTTTTTGAGTTCCAAATTCCCTCCTTCCCACTCTCCCTCCTCCCTCTCCCTGTCCCTGAGACAGAAAGCAATCTGATATAGATTTTACATGTGCATTCACTTACATATATTCTTACTGTTTCATTTTTCTGTAACCAAGCTGGTGGCAACCCCTTCTGGTCCAGCACTAGGCCACCCAATGATTTTCCAACATGGCACGTACTGAAAGAGTTTATGTTCCACTGGCCTTTTCAGGGTCACCTCAATAATAAAGTGAGGTACCAGGATAATGGTTGTTGATAATCTAGTCAACATCTGCTCTTCCCTGCCCCTCTACACACACATGAACACACAACACACACACACATACACACACTCACAGATGCTGGAAAAACAGGGACTATCCTAGGATATCACTAAAAGCTTAGATCTTTCCCTAGTAAGAACTGACAGGTCCATGAGTCTAGCACCCCTGCCATATCCATCTGGAAGAACCTCAGGGCAGATAGGCTTTCATTTATAAATAATAAAAATAATAATGATAATGATAGCTAACATTTATATAGTATTTACTGTGCCTGACCTTATTGGAGTCGATATTCCCTCCCTCAAAAGTGCAGAATGCAATTTAAGCCTGCATGACTATTGCCTCTATCTTTCTGTGAGTCCACCACGGGAGATCTCTTCAAGACACTGGAGGACTTAACTAGTTTTTTTAATACTTTTTTTTTCTTTTTTAAACTCTTACCTTTCATCTTAGAATCACTACTGTGTACTGGTTCCAAGGCAGAAGAATGATAAGGGGTAGGCAATTGGGGTTCAGTGACTTGTCCAAGGTCCCACAGCTAAGAAGTGTCTAAGGCCAGATTTAAACCCAGGATTTCCTGTTTCTTGACCCGGCTCTCAATCCACCAAGTCATCTTTTAAAGCTTAGTAGGCACCAATGCAACAATTGAAATGGGCATTTGATTGTGAATTCCTTGAGGGCAGAGACTATTTTTGCCTTTCTTGTAATTCCCAGCATTCACCACAGTTCCTAGGACACAGTAGGTATTTAACAAATATTTGTTGATGTTTTAACTTGATTTGTATTTGCTAACTTTTTGCTTGTGCCACAGGATGAAGCTCATCACAAAAAGACCTCCAGTTTCTCTTCCACACAAAGAAAAAAGCGACATTATTCTTTCTCTGTCATGGAGAATACCTAAGACTTTAATGGCTTGTCTAAGGTCAAAACAAGAGGGAGATTGTCATGGCCAAGAACAGAACTTAAGCCTCCTACTGTGGTTCTCTGACCACTGGTTAACAGTGTCTGAAGGGCATCCCAGCATTTGTGGTCTGCCAAAACTTATTATCAAACTCAAGATCAAACTGGAAACCGTTAATAGCTTCATGTTCAGACTGTGACAAATGGTTGGCAATGACCTTCACGGCTTTTTTTCAACTGTGCAATAATAAAGCTGAGGCTGTTGCACTTGGACTACTGAGCAGTCAGTTTAAATATCTTTATGACAGGCTAATCTTATTTCCATTTTTGACAGGGTTACTAGACTAAGAGGTTAGAAAAATGGCTTAGGTGTAGTTTACCTAGATTTTGACAAAGGGTTCCATAAAGTTTATCATGTTATTCTTTGGAAGGAATGATAAGATGTAAGCCAGCTGATAGTACAATAGATGAATTCTGAATTGGTTGAATGATTGAATGCCAAAAGTAGTCTTCAACACTTTGGCATCAGCTGGGAAGATACTTTCCAGTGGAGTATCCCCAGAGAATTATGTTTGGTCTTGTCTTAGTTAACATTTTAATTAATTTATTAATATTAACATTTATTTCAAATATTAATTATAATATAATTGTAATATAAATAAGAAAAAATAATATAAATGATAATATAATTATATCAATATAATACAATAATATAATTAATAATTTGGATAAAGATATAGATGACACAGTTATCAGATTTTCAGAAGGACAGCTAAGACATACTGGATGACAGTCTGGATCACCAAAGATTTACGTAACCATACAATGTCATCCACAAACAATAGCATCTATAGGAAACCCTTCTTTTAGCTGGACTTTATACTGCACCTCCTTCAGGACAAGTGTGAACACCTTCGGTAGGCAGTTTGGTGCCTGGCTTGATAATAACCAGAGGGTTATCAAACTAGTTTGATCCAAGTCCCCTGGAGAGCACGTTCAATGGCAAGGTACTGGCAGCTGGATACCATGTCTGTCCAGTGTGCTAATCATTATGACATAATATCAATTAGTAGGAATGTGATAATTAGCAAATTGGAGTCTCCGAAGGTCCCTGTAAATACCACTTTTGGTAATCTTTCGCCTGATCCATATCTGAGCAGATTCTATTTTAGTTACATTATATGTATGATAATAGCCAGAATTATATCTGGAGAAAGTTTCCGTCCTCTCTGAAGTTCTATTGTGAAGCTTCATTGTGATATGGAGGTGACCCGAGTTCCTTCAGGATCACCCACTAAGCTGGAAAGGCTTCGTGAAGGTCCCCTGATGGACTTTGTGTCTCTACTTTGAAGATTAGTTTGGTTGAGTTGGGAGAGGCTCCTTGCTATAAAGTTGGCCACCAGAGGCTGAATTTTTCTGGCTGCTGTAATTCATGGAGAATGTTTCCAAGGCATGAAGAGAGTGTGAAATGTGTCCGCAGAAAGGGTAGCTACAAAAGGAAACTATAGCATTTTTGGAGTTGGGTCCAACCTCATTATGAACTGCAACCTATCCATTGACCACGGCCCACACTTGGCCATTGCTTTTCTTACCCACTCATCTTCCTCTTGCCTTTCCATACACTTTTCCATTCCCGATACTTCATCTCCCCCCAGTCCCAAGTCCTTTACATCTGGATGAGTCTTCCTTCATTCCTTGTCAGGAAACTTCCTTCAACCTGTACCCTCTCCTCCGGCCCCCTCTCCCTTTTCATTCCCTTAACTCTCCATCTCCATCTTTTCAAAGCCCTGAATCTATTTTTGATGAACTAGATCTTTTATCTAGACTTGATTGCCTCTTAGTTTTTGCCTTCCCTTCACTCTAACAAAACCAGTAAGAGACCGATCACAAGAATAATAGCTCACATTTCTGTCGCACTCTGTTATGAGAAAGATAATATAATTGTTATTATCCTGTTTTAGAGATGAGGAAATGAATTAGGGAGGTGAAGGGATGTGCTCCCAATGGCATCACCTTGTTTCCAATGTGCTGTCCTCTACTTTCTGTTAGGAGACTCAACGCCACTCTGTCTTCTTCATTGTGACTGCAATAGATGGCCATGGAAACCAGTACTTTGCTAGCTAAGGAGAACTGAGCTCCCCTTCCTCTTCCCCCACCCCCATCTCCATATGCTGAGGGAAGCCAGACAGACTTTTTCTTTATGTAGAGGGCTAGGCTTGGAGCCAAGAAGACCAATATTCTAATCTTACCTTAGATATTTACTAGCTATGTGGCCACAGACAAGTGCTTTAGCCCCTTTGAGTCTCATTTTTTTTCACCTATTAAATAGGGTTCTTTATCCTGTGAGAGAAGTGAGCCTCTCTCACAGGATTGCTAGAAGGTTTAAATAAGATAATGGATGTAATTTTAAAATGATATAGAAATATTAGCAGTTGTGCCACATAATACAATTCCTGGAGTCACAGAGCTTGAGTTCAAATACCATTTTTTCCCATTTACAAACTGTGTGACTTTGGATAAGGCACCATACCTCTCTAGGCCTCAGCTTCTCTATCTGTAAAATGAGGAGGTTAGACTACATGACCTCCAAGACCCCTTCTAGCTCTAAAGCTTTGATGTTACTACTACTTCTTCGACTATTCTACAACTACTACTATGCTATTTTTATTATCAATGCCCTATTTTCATCAATCTAGAGGCACTGAGATTACTACTACTACTACCACCACTGCCTCATTTTCATCAGTCTAGAGGCACTGAGATTACACTACTACTACTACTACTACTACTACTACCACCACTGCCTCATTTTCATCAGTCTAGAGGCACTGAGATTACTACTACTACTACTACTACTACTACTACTACTACTACTACTACTACCAGTCTTATTTTCATCAATCTAGAGGCAGAAATTACTACTCCTATTACTATTACTACTATCTCATTTTCATCAATCTAGAGAAACTGAGATTACTACTACTACTACTACTACTACTACTATCTAATTTTCATCAATCCAGAGGCACTGAGATTACTACTACTACTACTACTACTACTACTGCTGCTGCTGCTGCTGCTGCTACTACTACTTGTATAGTTAGAGAATCTTGAACCTCTAAAACTACATTACCCAGAATACTTTTCTCTTTGTGCACATTTACCCCTTCCTGTAATTGTTTATAAGTTCCGTAGCTCCTCCCTATTGTTCTCTTCTCTCAAGACCAGGCTGGGTTTAGTTAGCTTTTTAAACTTTAGTTGTTGTTTTTTTTTACTTTAGTTATTATTAATAAAACTTTAAAAATATAAGGTATTATATATCAATTTCAATCTTTCCATACTACTACACTACTTGAGCTACTGTCTCATTTTCACCAATCTAGAGGCACATATTACTGCTACACCTACTACTGCTACTGCTAATCCTCCTCCTACTGCTGCAGCTACTAGTATTACTACATGATTTCAGTTGATGACAAACTTGACCACAAAAATTAAAGTCATCGAAAACATTTATAAAGAATTAACCTGAACTTCCCTGCAATACAATGTACATTGTTCACTCACTCTCATTTCATCTCTTTGAAGTGGGTTTATATGTGTTAGAGGAGGGGAAGAAGGAGGAAAGAGTGGAGGGAGAATGGCTGTTTCAATTTTGTTGATAGAAAAACTAAGGCTTCCAAAAAATATATGCCTTTCTCCAAGCACAGCAAAAGAATGGAAGGTTTGGACATGGAATTCCGAGTGACCTCTATCACAGCATCTCTTTAGTTTTTATGGTTTCGATTCTATAAAGTTTGATTCAAATCCCCTGGAGGGCACATTCAGTGGCGAGGTACCAAAAACAGGGTAGCTAATAAATGGCGCACTGGGTCAGACCAGCCATCTTTCCAATCTAGGACCTATCTGGCACAAAAGGGCATATAGGAGAACAGTCATTTCAACAACTGAGAAATCTCAAGTAGAATTTTGATTTTTTCATTTGTGTAGAATGGAGTAGCAGAGATGGTAGTGGTGGTGGTAGTAAAAAAAACATTTTGAGAGACAAGACGTTGGGGTACAGTGGCAGCATACATTGGATTTCAGCTCAAATCCTACTTTTTGCAGGAGGCCTTTCCCAGTCCCCCTGCTCCCTAAAGTTTCCTTCCATCTATTCTACATGTATCTTATATGTAACTACTTATATTCCTGTTCCCATTCAAGTACAAGCTCCATGAGGGCAGGGACTGTTTATGTGTTCCCAGAATTTTGCAGTGTCTGGCATATAACCAGTGCTTAATCAGTGCTCATTGATTGACTGATGGTTGATAGGTCTAAAGTAGGTTGTTAGGAGGTTAGTTGTCTCTCATTCCAATACTCAGAACCTGTTTTGTGGAGATGCAGGTGGAAGAATACTAATAATTTTGACTTGGATTTTTTTGTTTATAAAGCATTTGGTATACATGATTTCATTTGATCCCCACAATTACCCTGGTAGTTAGGCTCAGAAGAGCAAAGACTTGAATTGAAGAAAATCATAACTTCTTTGACCTTCAGTTTTCTCATCTATTAAATGGAGTTAATAATACTTTTGCAACCTATTTCAAAGAATTGTGAGGCAAGTGCTTTGTAAACCAGAAAGCAGTGTATAAAAGTGAAATTATTATTATCCTCTTTATTTGTGTGAGCTATTTTTATGACTCTTTTGCACAGGGTGGGAAGGGAAGAAGAGTCAATTCTCTATTCCAAGCCACTGTAAAGCTGGAGATTTCCTTGGGAAACCTCCATTTCTGCTTTTAGCATTTGGAAGGAAGCGAGTAGCCTCATTCTACATTCTATGCATGCATGTTTGCGTGGACACACTTTACTGACTGCTGTAACAAATACAAACTCCAGATGAAAGACACCACCTAAATACAAGCCATATTATGATATAAAACAGACTCTTCTCCTATGTAGACTCTCGTAGAATGCTCTCTAGATATCACCGAACAGCTGTTTCGATAGCTTAGTTAAATCTACCTTATCCACTGCCACCCCAGTTAACAACACGGGCACTCCTGTTTCCTCAGTGTACGCTATAACTTAGAAAACAAACAAAATGGGAACACAGATGTATCCAACAGCTTGGAATTGAAGCCATCAACCAAGAACTGCTTCAAGCAGATCTCCCAGTGGACTCTGCTGACACTGAGGGGAAAGCCTGCAGTGTTTAAATAGCTCACTTATCTGCACACCAGCTCCTGAGAAAATAATCGAAGAACATTTTCTCTTCCTAATCTTATCCAAGGTTGCTTCTTTGACTTCATATGGAGAGTGGTATGTCCATACAAGTTGACCAGGATGGTCAGAGAATGAGGCATCATGAATGAATGAATGAATGAGCAAATGAATAAATGAATGAATGTAAAGCATTTATTAAGCACTTACTACATACTAAATACTAGAGATACAAATATTATGCTATGTAAGGATTACATAGTCCCTGAAGGGACTAGGGATGTTCAGTCTGGAGAAGAAAAGACTAGGAGGCACATAATTGCTGTGCTATTCAGATTCAAATATCTGAAGATAGGTGGAAGGTATGTTTGATTCTTCTTTTTTTCATTAACTTCTATCTTAATATCAATTCTATGACAGAAGAACAGCAAGGGCTAGGCAATTATGGATAAGTGACTTGCCCAGGGTCACAGAGCTAGGAGGTATCTGAGGCCAGATTTCAACACAGGTGTCCTGATTCCAGGTCTAGTGCTCTATCCAATGTGCTACCTAGCTGCCTTCTGCTTGGTTCCACAGGATAGAAAGCAGGAATAATGAACAGAAGTTAAAGAAAGATTTTTTGGCTTATTATAAACAAAACCTTCCTTAGAAATGTTATTGTTCAAGCATGTGTCAGTTCTGTCTGACTGTGACTCCATTTGGGGTTTTCTCAACAAACATACTGGAGTGATTTGCTATTTTCTTCTCCAGCTTATTTTACAGATGAGCAAACTGAGGCAAACAGGGTGAAGTAACTTGGACAAGGTCAGATGGCTAGTAAGTGTCTGAGGCCAGATTTGAACTCTCAAAGATGAGTCTTCCTGACTCCAGGTCTAGACTTCTATCCATTGTGCCACCTACCTGCCCCTTCTCCTAACAAATAGAGCTCCTTAAAAATGGAAGGAGTTGTCTAGGGAAATAGTAGGTTCCTCCTCATCAAGGCAGCATGACCAGTGGTTAGGTTATGTCTTAGAGAGGTCATTTTGTTTAGGTACAGGTTAGATCCAAGTTGGTGGTTTTGTGAAAAAATGTCTTGCTTCCACGGAGCCCAAAAGTCAAAATAACATGTTGATTTTACTATTCCAAATCTGGCCTTGGATGAAAGCTAGATCATGTGAGATCTGCCTGACCTTTTCCTTTCTTTCCTCGAGACTGTTGTAACCTCTGAAATATCAGAAGTTGGACACATCTTCACAGCTAGCTGAACTGAGCCAATTTTTAAAGATCTTTAAATAAATTATAGTCAGTCAGCTAAAGTCTCTAATACTTCAGGAATACTTGGCTTTAGGCCTGGCCTCAGGAAAAACTGTACAGTAGGCAAGGATTTATCTTCCCCTCAATCAATCTGCAAGCATTTATTAATTCCCTCCCAAGTCCCAAATCTGGCAGGTAGGCAGGTGCTGGTCTGGTCAGGAAAACTCATTTTCATGAGTTCAAATCTCACCTCAGACACTTATTAGCTATGTGACCGTGGCCAAGGCACTTCACCCTTTTTGCCTCAGTTTCCTCATCTGTAAAATGACCTGGAGAAGGAAATGGAAAATCATTCCAATATCTTTGCTGAGAAAAGCCCAAATGGGGTCATGAAGAATCAGACATGGCTGAAAACAGCTGAACAGCAAGAAGTCTCATATTCTGTGCATACTTTGTCTGCTCTCATACAACTCAGGTGTATATCCTTTTCCTTATCCCTTAGGCAATGACATCACATACTATTCCTCCTTTTTATTCCCTTAACAAATTCTGCCCCTAGTAAAAGAACTGATGAAATCCATCATTCACACTAACATATAAATGTCTGATAAGCCTTAGTGTATTACCAGATATTTGCATTTTAAGAGAAAAACAAAGATGAGCCAAATGGACCTCTGGTAGAAGTCCACAGACTGGGAAAGTCTGCTTTTGAAATTAAATTGTGAAGGAGGCTATGGATTGTGCTTTTAGATTAGGCAAAAACTACTAGGACTTAAAGATTCAATGAAATAGAAAAAAAAGTATATTATTTAGATTGCAACTTGAAAAATCACTTCTACTGCTGAATTAACAACTCAACCTTAGAGGGATACTGAATTTTAAAAGTCTTGTCCTTCTCACCCTTCCCACACTCCAAAATAATTTCTCAACATTCTTAGGAGGTTGATAGGATCACTATTATCTCCATTTTACTGAGAAGAAAAATGACACTTGATGAGGTCAAATTATTTCCCTGAAGTTAAATATTAAGTTAATGACAGAGCCAGATCTCCAGACTACTAGTTTACTACTCTTTCCACTGAATGCTGCAATGGAAAGAATGCTAGATTTGAAGTCAGAAGACCTGGGTTCAAATCCAGATGCTATCACTTATTACCTCTGTGATGTTGGAAATTCACTTATCCATGAATTCTTAGTAGAGTCAGGACCAGAATCCAATTCTCCTGATTCTCAGTATGGCGCGCAAATGTCTGAACCATGATGCTTCTTGTCAATGTGCCTGAAGAGGATGAAGTACTAATAAAAGGTAAGGATTATCAAATTTGTATGAGAATCAGGCTCTGCCATTTCCTACTGGATTGATCTTATACAAGTCATTTAACCTCTTGTCCTCAGTTTCCCCATCTTAGCCTATATGGATTCTGAGGTCCCTTCCGGCTCTACTGTTATGATCCTCTAGGATTACAGAAGTTTGGTTTCTCTACAGATGCTCCCTTTGAATGTTGTAAAGTATTAATCACACAATATTGACTATTATACATACAGATCTCCATATTCAATTGTAGATTCCAAGAGGGTAGCCATTAAATCTTATGCAATTTTCTTAAATCACCCAACACAGTAGTTTTTTTTTAAGAAAGTAAGAATATAATAACTTGAAGTAAGTAAGAATATAATAATCATAATTAATATCTGGTTCATTGCTCCAGACATTAACATCCAATATGACAAAGAAAGATAAGCCTCATGATCCATAATGCCTGTGGATCTGAATTCTGTGGTCTTGTTTTTGTTTTTTTTGGATACCTAGCATGGTATTCTTGCTATAACACAGTAGTTTATGTAGAATAGATACTTAACAAATATTTGTTAGATTCTTGAGTTAAAGAATGTGAAAGTTGTAATGGACCATGGAGACCACAGAAGGTTTTTGGTAATAAAAGGGACCTCAGAAATAATCCTACCCATTCATTTTACAGAGGAAAAAGCTAAGATCCAGAAAAGGAAATCACTTATCCAAGTCCACTAGCTTTTGAAAGAATGTAACTTTCTGATATTTTGCTCATGCTACTAAATTACAGGAAAAAGTTTAAGATATTAATTTTCCCTTAACATAACATAAGGGGGGGGGAGGAGAGAGAGAAAAAGAGAGAGATAGAAAGAGAGAGAGAGAGAAAGAAAGAGAGAGATTTTTCTTTCAAACAAAAGTTCACTATTTTGCTAAAAATTTACCATGTTTTAAACACAACCCTCCCTTTCCCTCCATAAAATGATTCTTAAAGACTTAAATGAATTTATTTTATTTTTAAACTTGTCCCTCTGTCTTAGAATCGATGTTATGTATTGATCCCAAGTCAAAAGAGTGGTAAGGGCTAGGGATTTGGGGTTAAATGACTTGTCTGGAGTTACACAGTGAGGAATTGTCTGAGGCCAAATTTGAATCTAGGATCTCTCCTCTCCAGGCCTCAGACTATCCACTGCCTAACTGCCCCCTTGGGAAAGTCTTAATTCACACCCCTTTGTCACTAAATTGAGCTAATACCAGACCATTTTTATTCATTCAGCTACTAAAAAATCCAATCTAGGGATTACTTAGATTCATCCTGTTCAGGGAAGGACCAGCATGGCCCAAGGTGAAGGAAGGACAAGCCTTTCCTGAAGAGAGGAGCAAAGTCCAAACCAGGAACTAGGTAAGTCAAAAGGCCAGGTCTAGTAGGATTATAGTCTTATCCGAGAGCTGAAATCCATGAGACTAAGAGAAGAGAAAACACCAATGACTTGACAGAAGTCCAGGTGTGAGACAGTGTGGGCGGAATGCTGTCCTCAGATTTAGCAAGATCTGGGTTCAAGTCATGCATCTGACACATAATGGCTGTGTAACACTTGAGAAATCAAATGATTCTCATTATATAAATTGCAGAGAAGGCTCCCTGAACTGATAAAAATGGAAGGAAGGAAGGAAGGAAGGAAGGAAGGAAGGAAGGAAGGAAGGAAGGAAGGAAGGAAGGAAGGAAGGAAGGAAGGAAGGAAGGAAGGAAGGAAGGAAGGAAGGAAGGAAGGAAGGAAGGAAGGAAGGAAATAATTTTAAAAGGCAAGATACAGGGTGTGTAATAGGAACTGACTATTATCATTCTTCTGACAGCTTGATTCCCCAAACCTTCAATCTTTTATGGCAGATTACTCTGTTCTAAACTCCTTCCCCCCCCCCATGCCTACACTGCCATTCTGGTTTAGTCTTGTTCTGGGACTGCTGTGTCACCTCTTAATTTTGTTGTGCCTGTAAAGATGAGATTAGACACTATTTCTTCCCCCAGGAAATTGGGATCAGTTTCCCAGACCTAGAAGCTATGTCTTGGTGCAACGGGTTTGGTAGAACATATTAATCAATTCTAATTATGAATGTGGTGCACCAAGTCCCTGTCTTTCTCTTATGCTTCTAATCCTGAACAATTTATTCCTCATGGCTAAATTTATAATCTAGGTGTTCCTTTTCTTTGCCAACACAAATCCATTTTCATGCACAAGTGATCCTATTCTATCTCATGAACAGCAGATTGCTCCATCTTCATTCTCTCATTTATCTTCAATCTCTGTCTACTGGTTACTTTCCTTTTGCACCTATGTCTCCCCTATAAAAAAAAAAAAACAAATAAAAAAGCAAATCTTCACTTGGATCCTTCTATCCCTGCTCTCTGTCTTTTTATATCTCTTCTCCTTTATCTGTTTAAACTCAAGAGAACTACCTACAAGCAATGTTTCTACTTTCTATCCTATTACTCTCTTCTTTTAACTCTCAGGTACATGGCTTCCAACCTGTCTTTCAACTGAAACTGCACTCTCCAAAGCTACCTCTCTCAATTTCCAAATCTAATGGCCTTTTCTCAATCCTCATCCTTCTTGACTTCTCTGTAGTCTATGACACGATCAATCACCTTCCTCTTCTTGAAACTATTCTCTCCTTTATCCGGTCACTGCTTTCTCCTGGCTTTCTTCCTACTTGTCTGACCACTTCTTTGAAGTTTCTTTTGCTAAATTTTCATCCAAGTCACACTCATTAGTCCTAGGTGTCCTCCAAGGCTCTGCCCTAGGCCCCCTTTTCTTTTCCCTCTACTGTTTCATTTAGTGACCTCATCAGTTCCCATGGATTCAACTATCATCTCAAAACAAATGATTCTTGGATTTGTCTAATTCTGACCTCCAGTCTCATATCCCCAACTGCCCACTGGACATTTCAAACTGGATATCTTTTTAAATATTTTAAATTCACTACATCCAAAATTGAGTTCATTATCTTTCCTCAAAACTTCCCCTTCTCTGTTATTGTGAAAAGCCTTCCATCCTAGAAGTCATCCTCAATTCCACATTCTCTTTCATCCCCATATCTAATTGATTGTCAAATCCTGTCATTTCTATTTCTTTGTAAAATCTCTTAGATGTACCCCCTTCTCCTCTGACACTGCCACCATCCTGGTGAAACTTTCCATTTTCCATCAGGTTGGCTTTAACCCCATGGAACATCATTCTCTCTCCCCATGGACACTGAGGTGGCACTCACTCTTAACTCCCACCTTCTAGTTTCCTTTGGGTATTGTCTCCTTCCATTAGATTGTAAGCTCCTTGACAGATAAAATTGTATTTTCTTACTTGTACCCCTAGTACTTAGCATAGTGCCTGTCATGCCAAGTCATTTGAAGGGTTACTAGGATACTATGGAAAGTTTGTCATTCACTTCAGAGCTATACCTGGACCTTTTTCTGGCCACAAAAAAGTAAATTGAGGCAGCTAGAATGGAAGTTAAGTTCTCCTGAATCTGAGGCAGCAACATTCTGCACACAAGTTAACATGATTGACACGCTTCCTGTTTTTTATATGAGTGGTACAGTAACAGGGAAATCCCCAAAAGAACAGGAGGCCAGCAAGACTCCTAGTTGTTACCTCCCCTCAGCAGAAATGGACATAGACTAAACAGTTATGTTCCCTCACTCTTGGCAGGGAAGTTAGTTTGGCCAGGTTTTTCCAGGACCATAACTGATCATTTTGGCACCTAGGGCAAACAGCACCAAGTGAGGCCAAGAGCAGGAACGGTCCTCAAATCAGTTTTGTAATTCATGACAGGAAAATAACACAAATAATTTAGACATATTCAATTGAGCAGGAGGGGAAATTATTTATCTTAGAGGCTTAGGGGATAGGATTTCTGAGTCACAAGGAACCTCAGAAGTCATCTAGTCCAGCCTGTGGGGTCTGAGGCTCTTTGGACTCCAGCAGAGAGGCTTCATTAAAGATTTCTCCAACACTCTGTAGAGGACTGAAGGTAGTCCTGGGCTTATTATTCACCCTTATTAAGGGAAATATTGATACTTGTAGAGGGAGGATGGGTCAGAGGTTGATCAGCCTGTGAAGGAAGGGAGGAAGTAAAAGCCGTAGGGAGGGAACAGGGTAGAGGGTGTTTTAGACTTTTTAATAGGAAGAATGGATAAAGGATGTGCACAAAGAGTTTGCAGTTCCCACATCCACCAGGATGCGGGACCCAAGGCTCCTCTTCTCTGCTTCTCTGAGCTTGGTTCCCTTGCTTCCCTCTATTCTGCAGAAGGAGGAAACGTGCTATTTGTGTATGTGTGTGTATAAATAATAGGTATCATATTGCTTGCCTTCTGGATGAGTTGGAGAGGGAAAGAATTTGGAACTCAAAATAAAAACATGAATGTTAATTTTTTTAAAGGAGTACATGTGTTAATGTTTTGTGTCCTACGCAAGGGAAAAGTCCTAGTGGCCTGTGGCCAGTTACTGCTCTGGATTTTGCATTCAGTTTCATTAAGAAACATTACCTGCTTTATAAAGCATTTTTATGGCAAACAGTTCCATTTGGCCTACCATCTTCTCATGGACTGCCCTGCATTTAGGGTAGCTCTCCCTTGATCTCTCCTACCTCAGGCTCCCTTCTCTTAATCCCTAGTACTAAACTAAAAGAACAGAGGCATTTGCTAGCAGAGAAAAGAATTATAGAATGACTATCAGAGCAGGAAGGAATCCTAGAAGTAATCTCCGTCAACACCATCATTTTATCAATGAGGAAACCGAGGCCCAGGATATGGGAAGGGCTTTTCCCCAGGCACACAAATGAATTTAGTGGCAAGGCAAGTACTAGAACTTGTACAATCATCTTTATCTTGCTGAATCTAGCTCCGTGATGTCTTGTGAGTTTGTTCCCTGCCTAAAACTCTTGCTGTAGTACGGGTCCTTATTGTATTCTGTCTGAACTATTCAAATAGGCTCTCCAAAGGTCTCTTTAGGGCAGCTAGGTGGTGCAGTGGATAGAGTGTCCCACCTGTAGTCAGGAAGACCTGAGTTCAAATCTGGATTCAGACATTTATTAGCTGTATGACCCTGGAAAGGTCACCTTACTCTGCCTCAGTTTCCTCATCTTTCTACATCAACCCATGTCTTTACAGTACTGCCAGACTAATCTTCCTGCTGCAGAGATCTGAATGTGTCCTTCTGTTCAAAACCTTCTATGGTTCCTATTGGCTCCCAAATAAAGACCAAACTCCTTACACTGGAATTAGAGGTCCCCTACACCCTGACACTAAACTGCCTTCCCAATCCTATCTCACTCCATTCCTCTGCACATGCACCAACTCCTGTCCAACTTCTTGAACATATCTAGAACTTTTCCCACTTCTTTGCCTTTGCTCATATTTTCCCCTCTACTTCTACAAAGCCCTTCTCTCCCCCATCTGCCTTTCAAAAACAGACCACTTTCAAAGCTTATCACAAAGGCCACCTCCTCCATGAAGACTTCCTTGATCCTTTCCAAGTCAATAATGATATTTCCTTCTCCAAACCTCACATAGCAATTTGTGCTCCTTGTATGCCCATTCCATTCTGATATGTATTCATTATCCAATTATATTAAATATTTACATATGTGGCTTATACTCTATTCCCCCTCTCCCACTGGACTCTAAGATCCTTGAAGGTTAGGGCTGGGTCTTCATCACCCCAAGTGCCCAACAAAGCATTCTACATCTAACCGGATCTTAATAAATGAATGTTGAATTCTTAGAGACACACTATCATTTTTTTAAACGATGGAAAAAGAATTAAAGGTCATGGTATAGTACCTAGAGTTTCTTGTTATTATATAATCAATTGGTCAGTCAACGAGCATTTAATGTGTCATATCAGGCACTGTGCTAAATACAAATAATACAGAGAAAGGCAAAAATAGCCAGACGTGAGAGGCAATTTGATATGGACAGAAAGCAAGCCTTGGAACCAGGAAGATCTGGGTTCAAGTCCTGCCTCTGACATATACTGGTTGTCTGTATGACCCTGGATAAGTGATTTAACCTCTTGATGTTCAAGGTGCCAACATGCGTTGAAGGAGGGAGTTTTATTATGTGGGAGTTCCCTAGATCAATGAAATCACTTTTTTTCCCTTAGGATGAGGAGTTGCATTTACTTCCATGGCTATTGAGGACTCCAGTCTCACCCACATGTGACCTCCAAGACTAAGCCAGCAAGAGCAGGATGAAAGTGGGACCAAGTGAGCTTCCTTAAGACTGAAGACATCCTGTGACCCCACAAAGTAAACAGTAGGCCAGCCCTTGTCAAAAGCAACGGGATGGCTCTGGCTACCTCCGATTGATGGTGGGGACTTCAGAATCCATTCTCACTCTCGCCACCTCTTTTCCCCCATGCTGCTTGCCGTTAGCAGCACATGCCACCCATCTGCTGCTCCAGTGGGCTCCTCGCCTCCCCCAGTGCCCCAGCATAACGAGGGGAATTCGAGTTTGGCTGCCTTCAACTGCTGCTGAAATTGACTGGCAGAGAGGCACCCGGAGCCTCCCTATGGATTCTGCTGTCCAGCAAGACTGGGGCCAGCCTGCCTGTGTTTACAAGAGAGGCCAGGAGACAGAGTGGATCTAACAGAGGCTGAGAGCTGCACATCCACCCGGGCCTGCTACTTACTACCTCTTTCTGGTATTACATGGTAGCACAAACCCTGTCACTAGAATAATCATATGGTGGAAGATAGCAAAAGGGTACCAGCCTAGCTCAGCTTTCCTGACATCGGAGCCTGTTGTGTAAATGCATGTGGATGTAGAAGGAGAATGGAGAGAAGTAAAGTATATCTGGTGCAGTAGCCATGGGAGTCTCACAAAAAGGGTTACAATGGCTTTGAGAGGAAAAGGAGGTGCTCCATGTATAACTTATACCAAGTTGCTTGTCATCTCAGGGAGTGAGGAGGGAAGGGAGGAAGAGAATTGGGAACTCCAAATTTAAAAAAATGGATGTTAAAAATTGTTTTTTACATGTAATTGGGAAAATAAAATATTATTTAAAAGAAGATGAAGAAGGAGAAGAAGGAGGAGGAGAAGGAGGAGGAGGAGGAGGAGAAGGAGGAGGAGAAGAAGAAGGAGGAGGAGGAGAAGGAGGAGGAGAAGAAGAAGGAGGAGGAGGAGAAGGAGGAGGAGAAGAAGGAGGAGGAGGAGAAGGAGGAGGAGGAGAAAAAGGAGGAGGAGGAGAAGAAGGAGAAGAAAGAGAAGGAGAAGAAGGAGGAGGAGGAGAAGAAGGAGAAGAAGAAGGAGGAGGAGGAGAAGAAGGAGGAGGAGGAGAAGGAGGAGGAGAAGAAGGAGGAGGAGGAGAAGGAGGAGGAGGAGAAAAAGGAGGAGGAGGAGAAGAAGGAGAAGAAAGAGAAGGAGAAGAAGGAGGAGGAGGAGAAGAAGGAGAAGAAGAAGGAGGAGGAGAAGAAGAAGGAGAAGAAGAAGGAGGAGGAAGAGAAGGAGGAGGAGGAGAAGAAGGAGCAGGAGGAGAAGGAGGAGGAGGAGAAAAAGGAGGAGGAGAAGGAGGAGGAGAAGGAGGAGGAGAAGAAGGAGAAGAAGAAGGAGGAGGAGGAGGAGAAAAAGGAGGAGGAGAAGGAGGAGGAGAAGGAGGAGGAGAAGAAGGAGAAGAAGAAGGAGGAGGAGGAGAAGAAGGAGAAGAAGGAGGAGGAGGAGAAGGAGAAGAAGAAGAAGGAGGAGAAGGAGAAGAAGAAGGAGGAGGAAGAAGAGGAGGGGGAGGGGGAAGGGAAGGGAAAGAGGAGGAGGAGATGATGGTGAAAGAGAAAAGTGGTCCTCTCTTACTGGTGCCAACCATTTAACCTCTAAGCCTTCTCTTCCTAACTCCCCCATTGCTGTGAAGGGCACCCTCCACTCCTTTCTTACGTATCTACTACTAAGTCTTATCATCTCTTCCTTCACATCATCTCTCATATATGTCCCCTTCTCTCTACTTCCACAGCCCCCATAATGGAACAGGTTTATGTCACCTCACACCTGGACTATTGAAGTAGCCTCTTAGCTTATCTGTCTGCTTCAAGTCTCTTCCCTACACCAATCCATCCTCCACGCAGCTGCCAAAGGTATCTTTCGAAAGTGTGAATCTGACCAGGTCACTCCCCTACTCAAATGATTCTCTATCACTTCTAGGATCAAATATAAAATCTTGTTTGCCATCTACGGCAAATATGGGTGAATCAAGGTGTGTCCCATACGAGGTAGATCAGACCTTGTATTCCTGTATTCTCTCAGGAGCTCTTCAGAACTCTGTATTTGTAAGCTGAGAACTCAGGAGGTTTAGGAACAGTCAGGTAGTCAAGGAGGTCCTGGTGCCTAAGGTAAAGTTCACTCCTGTGGGCTTCCCTAAGATACAATGCTGCCTTGGATCAGAAATAGTTAAAGATAATAGTATTACCACTAAAAACATAGACACACATACTTCTGTAATAGGTGGAAGATGAGATTTTCTATGGACTAGGGAGTCTTTTAATAATATAAATGATTTCAAAGCATTATTAACAGTTCACATTTCTATAGAATTCTCTAAAATGCCTTTCTCACAAAAACTATAAAGGAAGGAATATAAATATTATTGTTCCTATTTAACAGATGAGGAAATGGGTACAGAGAGATGAAATGATTTTTCCACAGTCATTGCTAGTAAGTGGAATAGCCTCTTCTTAAGCCTAGGGCTTCATTCAAATTGCCTTTCCTGGAATCAAAGATTGGGACCTGGAAGGGCCCATAGTGGCCATCAAGTTCATGATGTAATGTAGAGAATACTGACCTTCTGACTCCAAGTACAGCAAGCACTCTATCCACTATGTCAGGGCCTCCTCCAAAAAAGTACGCTGGGACATATGGGGACTGCATGTGAATATTCTGAATAAGTGAGCATACTACTGTATAAGCAGGAAGGTCTACAATGGAGGTCTACCACAGGAGCACAATTGGATCAATATCTATAAGCTTGTTTTGGACAGATCAACACATACCCATGGCTCCAAAGGGATAAGGCTAAGCAATCAATATAGTAGTGTAAGGTAGGAGCCTAAATAGGCTAGGGAGATGGCAGGCCAACATCATGTATCCAACTATCTGTCCTCTCTGGGAAATACCCATAGCCATTAACCCATGCCCAAGAAGAGCAAGGTCTACAGGGAAGCAAGAAGTGGCCACCACAAGCCGAGTGGGGGGAGGACTGGGTAGAGAGAGGGTTTGGGGGGCCAGGGGGGACGGGGTACTTACAGGGCAGCGTTTCAGCGCTGTTCTTTTGAATCATTATACAGAGCTGTAGCACCAGTTGGGGGGCGCTCTCCAGGAAGGTCTCCAGGAGGCGTAACATATTGACATCTGCATATTCGTACATCATAGCCCAGTAAAAACGTCGCTGGTGTTCCTTCTGCCGCTGGCTCTGAATCCCCAAGTACATCGTGCGAATATACCTGCAAGGAGAGGGGAAGAACAGAAAAAAAAAATACAAGTGTGGGTTGGAGAAAGAGGATCACAGAGCCACAACCTAGTTTGTTCCTTCAAAGCCCAAACCCCAAAAGACAGAAACCTCACCAACACCTGGGAATGGGCCCTCCTCTACCCTTAGGATAATGGACATTGCCCTGGAAATGTCTCTGGAGCCCCAAGGACCTAGTGTTATCCACTACATTAGGGAGACAGCAGAATGAGCATGGTCAAAGAGTCATGAGATCTGGATTCAGGTCTTGGCTTTGTTCGTTACTAGCCAAGTGATCTAGGGAATGTCACTTCCCCTCTGTGGATCTTTTTCTTTATCTGTAAAATGGCACAATTGACCATCCAAGATGGTGCCTGAAGTTTCATCCTGTGATATTCTAAGCCTCTCAGACTTCCCAAATTTCATTTGGTTAATTGCAGAAGGAGGTTATCTCAGGTATCGAAAGCTCCAAGATGGGGCGATCTAGCATCTTGTTGATATACCCTCACTGTACATTCTTCTGCAGTCCCCCAGCCTATTCTCTGGAAAATCTGGATTCTGTTGCAGTAACCTCACCCTCAGATTTGGTCCCAGAAGGGACTAGAAAGTCTAGCAGATTTACTTCTGCCTCTTTGCTCCTGAAAACACTGTGAGACCTTGCTGGAGGACCTTGGGCCAGAGGTAGGAGCACACAGAAGCCTACACTTAGAACAATTACATACTGAATTTGTGGAAGAGCCCCAGGCAACTTAAAACCCACACCTCAATTTTTAGTGCTTTCTCTTTCTTGACCCCGTCTCTTGAGTATTATATTGTCAGATCTAGAGCAGGATGGCACCTTTAAGATAATCAAAACCAACCTCCTCCTTTTACTGATGTGATAACTGAGTCCCAGGGAAGTTAAGCAACCTTATCCAAGGTCACACAGTGGCAGTGATGGGTTTTGGACCCCAGTCCTCTAACTCCCACAAAAGCAGGCTTTCCACTTTGCCATAAACTGTATAGAGAGATTAAAAATAGCTCTCACCCTCCAGAAGCTCATCTTCTGATGAAGAAAACAATATGTAAATAAATAGGTTACAAAAAGGTAACCCTCAGTAACCTCAGAAGGCTATAGTAGCCAAGAAGAATGAATCTGAGTCTTAAAGCAAGCTAAGGAAACTGAGGCAAATGGGAAAAGGAAGAGCATTCTAGAGCTGGGGAACAGCTAGAGCTGGATTATAGTTTGTGAAGAGGAGAAAAATATAAGGCTGGAAAGATAGGGAAGGATTAAGTTATGAGGAGTTTTAAATAACAGATGATTTTATATTTGTTCCTGGTGGTAATAGAAAACCACCGGTTTTTATTATGTAGGGGGTTGACATGATTTGATCTATGCTTAGGAAAATCACTTGGCAGTTGAGTGGAGGATGGATTGGAATCAGGGGAAACTTAAGTTAGAGAGATCAATTAAAATGGTAATGCAATAGTCTAGGTTAAAAGTGCTTAGGACCTGAACCAGGTTGGTACCTGAATGAATAAAGAAGGGGATATTGAGAAGAGGTATTGTGAAGGGAGAATGAGAAGACTGGGCAACAGACTGCATATGTCAGGGAGAGGGAGAGTGCTATCTGGAAACTGACAGGGAGATTGTGGATCTGGGTAACTGGGCAGTGCCCTTGATGGTTAGAAGGAAGGAAGTCTTTGGGCAAAGATAACAAGTCTGTGGAGACTGAGGTTATCTATAGGAAATCCAGTCCAAGATGTCCAATAGGCAAATTAGTGATGTGAGACAATAGCTTAGGAGAGAGATCAAGGCTGAATATCTATATCTTGGAATCATCTGAACAGAGATGACAAGAGAACCCAGATGAGCTGATGAGATCACTAAGTGAGCTATCATAGAGGGAAGAGAAAAGAGTGCCCACGGCCAAGAGCCTTGGGAGACAGCCATGGTTGGTGGATGTGACATGGATGAGAAACCAACAAAGGAGACTGAAAAGGAGCAGCCAGACAGGTGGGAGGAGGACCAAAAGAGAGCAAAACTCCTAGAAAGGAAAGGGTATCCAGGAGGAAAGACTGGTCATAGTGTTAAACACTGCAAAGAGATCAAGAAGAATGAGGACTGCGAAAAGGCCATTACATTTGTCAATTAAGACATAATTAATATCTTTGGAGAGTGCCATGTCAGTTGAATGATGAGGTTGGAAGCTTCATCCAAACCATAGATTTTAGAAATGAAAAGAGGAAATTGGATCTAGTGTAAACAGGTTTCTCAAGGAATTTAATCAAGAAAAGGAGAAGGAATATGGAGCTGATAGCTGTCAGGAATGGTATGACTAAATTTAGAGTTGAACTGAAAGTAAAATGGAGCAGAAAGGTATATGAGAGAGTGCCGACAGTAATGGAGATACTATTGAGGGAAGAAATATCATCAAGCAAAGTCTCTGATCTTAATGAGTAGATCACCCAGTCTCATCCCCCATTTTGCACATGGAGAACTGAGGCCCAGAGAGGTTCAGTGATTTGTCCAAGGTTGTACAGCTAGCTAATTTTAGTGCAAAGTCTAGGGCATGTTATTTTTATTTCCAATCTGTCATTCTTCCTCCTACAACACATTTATTTTACCTTCAATCGAGTGGGAAGGTAGTGTTGACACCTAACCTAGGTATCCACATGAAAGCCTCCTGCCTAGCACCAACTTTAACATTACTGACTCACCAAGTTTTTATAAACTAATTTTTCTTTTTTTTAACACTTAGCTTCTGTCTTGAAACTGATTCTAAGGATCAGTTCCAAGAGAAGATAGGTAAGATCTAGGTAATTAGGGTTAAGCTTCCTGTCCAGGGACACATAGCTAGGAAGTCTCTGAGACCAGATTTGGCCCAGGGCCTCCTATCTTTAGGCCTGGCTCTCTATCCATTGAGGTACCTAGCTGCCCCTTTACAAACCATTTCTCAGCATTTAGGATTGAAAAACAAAAACAAAAACATTGTAGGAAGCTAGGGAGACACTTACCCAGTCCCAGGAAACTAAGATATAAACAGAAAGAAAAGCCAAACAAGTAATCCATGCTTTTTGTTGCAAACTGTTCTTAGATGAAGCATTTTTTGGTGTCATTGTATTTTCCCCAGAAGAATTATGTGATGGAGGTGAGGTGGGTTAGAGTTTGACTCCCAAAAGTCCCTCCTGTCCCACAAGGCCAATAGAAACATCAGTCCCTCCATGAAGTTGAAAGTAATCTCTCCTCAGCTGAAAGTAACCCTTCTCTCCTCCAAAGTCTAATAAAATTTTGCCTGGATCTGTCCTCTGCATTTTTCAGGTTCTCCCTTGTAGCAGTTAATCTTGTATTTTGTCCCTCCACCCCTTCCTTCATAAACTTAATTGTAAGCTCCTTGAGAAAAGGGCCTGTGTTTTATCTATCCTTGTATCTCTAGATCCCATGCCTTGAACATTGTAGACATGCACAATAAAAAGTGTGTTAAATTGAATTTGTGAAACTGAATTAAACATTTAATGAACAATTTTTCTTACTGCCTTAGAATTCAGACCGGCTTTTGATGGAATGGTTCAGAGAGCTCACACTTCTTAAAGTGCTGTTTGGATAAGTTTGAACTGATGCCTTCTTTTTCTCTAGATCAATTTTCCTATTGCAAGAAGAGAATTTCAAAACCATTCCATTGATCAGTATTGTCAAAAATAGCCACTGTAATCTCTAAATATTAGCAGGCATGACTAAGGGCATAGTTATGAGGGTTCAGAGAGCAACGATATATGGAATCTGGGTCTCCTCTCTTCACTGATCTTGTCTACTGGTCCCATTTCTCCTCCAATATCAAGAGCAAACTTTAGGGTAAAGGAAATCCCAAAGGGGCATGCCACCAGATAATGATGGGATGCTAGGCAAGTTATTTAACCCCCACTGCCTTGGAACCAAAACACAGCACTGATTCTAAGATGGAAGGTAAGGATTTTTTAAAAATAGGGTCAACAAAAAGTAAAGTACAAGTATCGGATAGAATGAAATAATTGAAGTAGAAAGGAGAGGTGTGGTTGTAAAGGTTCTTGAAAAAAGCAACAAACAAATACATGCATTTCAAAATACAAAAAAAATATGGATATAGATCTAAGCAAAAGAGCGATCATATTGGGGTGGAGGGAATGTCAGTGGCCACTTGAGTTCTTGTCTTGTCTTGTCTTGTCTTTCCCAGGCAAATCAATTCTCCTCTCTGACCCTCAACTTAATTCTGTTCAAGCCAATTCCAGTCAACTTAACAAACCTTTATTAAGTGCATACTGTGTGTTTACTAGAAGGCAGTGAGGGATGGTGTCAAGAAGATTTGGGTTCAATTCCTGTGTAAGTCACTTAACCTTTTAGTGCCCCAGGTAACTCATTCTCCAAGATTATTCATTTCAGAGCAGGTCTTGACCTACATTGGCATCAATGCCATCACTGTGAGTTCTTTCTACCAAAGAAACTCTCATTGTATCCCAAATGAGCTTACCAGGGCCAGGGAACACAGACAGAAATAAAGACAATCCCTACCTTCAAAGAGCTGACATTGTATTAGAGGGAAACAACATAGATATAGAAGTAATACAAAAGAATTTTGGGGATTGGGGAAAACATGAACAGTTGTTGGGACTGGGAAGGCCTCCACGTAAGAGGTAGCTCTTTTAAAATAAAAAACACTTTTACCTTTGTTGTCTTAGAATCAATACTGTAGATAAGGGGTCAGGTGTGACTAGGTGGCTCAGTGGAGCCAAGGTTCCAGGGCAGAAGAGCCAGGACTAGGCAAGGGAGTTTAAGTGACTTTCCCAGGGTCACACAGCAAAGAAGTGTCTGAGGCCATATTTGAACCCAGGACCTCCTGTCTCTAGGCCTGGGTCTCAATCCCCTGAGCCACCTAGCTGCCCCCAAGAGGGTGACTCTTAATTTGAGCAGGGAAGAATTAGGGAATTCTAAGAGACAGAAGTGAAGAGGGAAAGGGTACAAAAGGATGTAAAGATGGGATGTCACCTGTAGGAAAAAGCAAGTCTGGATGCAATATAGTGTGTGTGTGTGTGTGTGTGTGTGTGTGTGTGTGTGTGTGTGAGAGAGAGAGAGAGAGAGAGAGAGAGAGAAAGAGAGAGAGAAATATTATCAAAGAATTTTGTCACAGGCACTGAGGCAAGGCAGACATCCCAAATCACCTATTTCTGATCCATCAGAGAAAACGAATTCTCCAAAACAGTTACTGATGCTACTCTCACCACTTGTGGCAAAGGCAGAGAGGAAAGGCACTGAGGCCACAGTGAGCTGATTTAACAGAACCAGCATCTTTCTAGGAGGATCAAATGTATATTTTCATAGTATCTCATCCCAAAGAGCTAAAAGTACTATTCAGGTATTACTATATTCCCTCCCAGGGCTTTTCCAGAAAGTCTGATGGGAGAAATGAGGAAGGTTAAAGTTAGAGTAAAAATAACACAACAACAAAACTTCCTTTTTCATCATTTGTGAAACTGGTGCCAATGGAAGTCAGACTAATGCCTTATGTCAAAGAAGGAACAGGGGAATGAGTCAGAAGTCAAATCTTTAGCTCTACTGGGTCGCTACTATCCCCACTATATCATGCTGCTTCATGATTCATATTGTAGGAAAGGGAACATATATAGATTCATCTAGACCACTGGTACTCAAACTTTTTGGACTCAGGACCCCTTACACTCTGCTTTTTTATTTCTTAACCCTTACCTTCCATTTTAGAAGCAATATTGTGTATTCGTTCTAAGGAAGAACAGTGGTAAAGACTAGGCAATGGAGATTAGGTGACTTGCCCAGGTCACACAGCTTGGAAGAGGCTGAGGTTGGATTTGAACCCAGGATATCCCATCTCTGGGCCTGGCTCTCAATCCACTGAGCCATCTAGTTGCCCCCAGCCCCTCAAAAAATTGAGGACTTCCTCAAAGAGCTTTTGCCAATGTGGGCTTTATTGATTGATATTTACCATATTAGACATTTAAACTCCAAATAATTACTATTAATAAAATAGTTTTGATTTCAAAAAGATTCATTAAAGGGTCTCAGGAACTGCCAGGAGCACCAAGCCACATTTTGTGTGTGATCTAGTGATCTACTCCAACCTTTTTGTTAATAGATGAAGAAACTGAGAGACCTCTGAGGATACTAATGATGACCACTCCATGGTCATCTAATTGGTGGAGAACTGAGTCTAGGTTCTGAATCTCAGCCTAGTACTTTTCTACTACATGATACCCCCTCCCTACATCCTTGCTACCGGAGTGGCACCCTCACTTAAGACTAAGCCACAGCAGTCACCCCTGCCTTCTCCAGAGAGCTGGCATGGTTCTCCCTGCCAGCTGAGCCTAGAATGACTAATCCAAGTTGCTAAGACTGGGATTTCTTCCAGGCTTCCCTCACAGGAGTTAATCAATAAATACTTGTTGATCTAGGGGCAGTGTCTCTTGTGTTGGGGATGGTGTTAGTAGGGGAGAGTTGGTGACGGTTTGGGAAACCAGCTGGAGAAATTCTTGGCAGCTTTGACCCCTGGGACAGTTTACAGAAGGCATGAGGGCTGTCCTAATCCTCATGAGTTCTTTGGGCCTGGTTTCTGTTCAGTAGAAGTCCCCTTCTCTTAATCCATAGCATCTGTTTGAAAATGCCATCATCAGTTCCATACTAAAAAGAATCCAATAGTGTTTCCCTTTGTCTGAGCCGGAATGTTCCCAAGCAATAAAAAAAAAAAGGTAGAAGATGAAGAGGCGAGTTCCATCCCCAAAGGATCTCTGCTGGAGAGTCATCCCCCCCCCCAACATGTCATCTGAGGACATGGAAATTCAAGGGATGCAGAGACAGCACTGATCTGAATGAACCACAAGATGGTGGCATAGTTCAGTCCAATGCCTCGCCTCACCCACACAGCTGGGAGTTTAAGAGAGCTGAGCCAAACCAGTGACCTCATACAGTTTTAACTCAGTCGGAGTGTTTCCTAAAGCAAGAAGGCCATGGGACAGTGCCATATAACCTGAAAGGAGTGTCAGGAGCAGGGGGAATGGGGAGCGGGTATTTGGGGTTTGGAGAGGGGCTCAGGGCCCCTTAAAGGTGGTCCTGATGGGAAAGCATCTGGTCTGTCCAATATATATATATATATATATATGGGATATATTACAGGCTCAGAACATTAAAAGGGGAAGGATCTTAGAGACCATAATCTGACCTCATTTTATAGGGATGAGGAAACTGAAGTCCTTAAAGATGGAGCAACTTGCCCAAGATTAGATAGCTGGCAAGGACCAGCAAGGATCTTCTCTATAAAATGAGGGAATTGTGTGAGATGGCCTTTGAAGACCCTTCCATCTCTAGATCCATCAATGATTCTATGACAATGATAAAGAAAAGGATAAATAAAACATTTAGGCAGCTAGGCGATGAGATGGATAGAGCATTGGACTTGGAATCAGAAAGACCTGAGTTCATATCTAGCTAGGATTTGAAAAAGTGCCACTGAACCATGAATTGATTATATTTGATCTTAGGAACATTCATCAAAGGCTATTTCCTTCAGAAAGTCCATATTAGTAACATGGGATGGAGAAAAGATTCCCTAATGGAAGGGACCTTAAAATAATCCTCTTCAGAACAATTGGGTAGTTTAGTGGATGGACAACCAGGTCTAGACAAGAGGTGATCCTGGATTCAAATTTGGCCTCAGACACTTCTAACTGTGTAACCCTGGACAAGTCACCTGACCCCAACTGCCTGACCCATCATGGTTTTTTTGCCTTGGAATTGATATTTAGTATTGATTCCAAGATGGAGGGTAAGGATTTAAAATAATAATAATAATAATAATCCTATCCCAACTCTTCATTCTCAGCTAAAAATGAACTTCCTCTCTATCATTACAATAAAATACATCCGTTTATCAGTAAAAGGGAGACATGAGCTGATCCAGTATAGAGTACGAGACTTAAAATCAGCAGAATTTAATTCTAGCTCAGGCTCTGTCACTTCGCAATGTGGTCTTGGCCAAGTCATATATCCTTTCTGGAGGATCAGTTTCTCATCTATGGCATGGAGGGCTTGACTAGATAGATCAGTGATATCAAACTCAAAATAGAAACTGGACCACTAAGCCATAAATAAAGATCCCTATGGGCTGCATATTGACTTAGAAAATCACATATGGACATCATCTATGTTTTATTACATTTTTATTTGTTTTGTTAAATATTTCCCAATTATATTTTAATCTGATTGGGGCCCAGAAAGTCAGGTTTTTGATACCTTTGAGCTAGATGATACCTAAGGTCTCAGCTCTTAAAATTATGATTCTATCCTCCTTCAGTCCTATGATGACTTTGATTCTGGGTCACTGAGGACCCAAAGTTCCTTGCCAAATTATCATTTCATTGGTGATCAAGAGAGCCATCATCATGATATCTTCTGTCTTCATGAATTCTTCCTGAGCAATGTCATCTATTCCCAAAGCTTCAATTATCATCTTCATGCAAGTGATAACCATCCTGCCCTATACCCCAGTTAATCAACAGAATTGTGTTCTTCTTACATTAACTAGCTACCACCTCCCTCCTCCTCTAAACCTCTCCTCTCCTCTAGCTCCCCTAGAACACAAAATTAAGGGCCTTAAATCTAAGCTTACAACATATATCCTCTGAATAGCTCCACAAAATGGCCTCTGAAAACCTAAACTAAGATTGCTATCTTACATTTACAAAAAGCTCACCTATAGCATTGTCTGGCTGGTTTCTTCTAAAAGCAGACTCTTATCTATTTGGGTCTTGGAAATGTGAGTGTATGATTATTTCAGGAAGCGCATCTTTTTCTGGGAGAAATTTGCCTTGGAAAATGTCAACCATTTACACATGGGTGCCATTTTTACAGAGAAAGTTGAGATGGGATTAGGGTAGCAAATCGGTGTCTATACTTGTAGGAGTGACTATGCTGGTAAACAGAGTCAAATGTTTGCTTAGATAGCAAGAGACCTTAACATCAGAAGAGAATATTCTGTACTTCATCTAAGCCCTTGGGAATGAATAAGCAAAGACTGTACCCTCAAGATCAGCTGGTCTGCTCCAATTCCCTGGGGTACAAGGTAAGTTTATTTCTAGAGACCCAATCTATACCCTACATTTCAAACTGCCCATTAGGTTTCTCTACCCGAATGTGCCACAGACAGACCAAATGTGAAACTCTCCCTGAACCAAGAACACAAAATTCCCAAACTGCCCTTCCTCCATACTTCTGATTTCCAGTGATAGCATTGCCATCTTTCTGTTCATCCAGACTCAAATCTGAGTGTCAATTTTTACCTTTCTTCTTTCCTCTTCACCTAATCAGTTGCCAAGTTCTATTGATTCTAACTCCTCAAAGTCTCCTACCAATTTCCTTCTCCCCATTCTCACTTGTCATCACTCTAACTCAGACTCCTGTTACCTTTTGTCTGGATAGTTGCAATCAGACTGCATCTGGCTTCCCAGCCTGGTCTCTCTCTGCTTTCTTATGGAGAAGGAAAAGTCCTCAGGTGGGATCTGAGTATGTCTATTGTCTTCTGATCAGCCTAGCTAAGTCAACAGGGTCTCACCATCCGCTTGATCCCAGCTCATGATTTTATGTTATTTTAGAGGGGTTGTGATCTGTCTTGGTGGAGGGATTACCCCTAGGAGGGAATCCCAAACCCCTGAAGCATTACAGTCTTTCTCTTCCTGATATTTACTGATCCTTACTAGCTCCAGGAGGTGAGGAGCTGGGTCATATTATTTTTTGCTCTCTACTGTGAATAGTCTAGGGCAAAAGGAATTCCATCAATGTTCCATTCATTTGAGATGGTTGGTGGTTCAGGGGATATACTGGTAGAACTGGAGTTAGGAAGACCTGAATTCAAGGCTGCCTTTAGATACTTGTTAGCTGTGTGACCATGGGCAAGTCATTTAACCTCTATTTGCCTCAGTTTCTCCAACTGTAAAATGGGGATAATAATAGAGCCCACCTCAAAGAATTGTGCTCAAGATTGAATGAGATAATTATCTATAAAGCAATTAGCACAATGTCTGGCATAAAGTAGCCACAACATTAAATGTTTATCCCTTGCCCTCTCCCTTAATATCTGGAATTGAATTGGGGTTAGAAACACCAACTGAAGCAAGAGTATATATAGTAGAATAAGGATGATGATAAACTACCCTGGAATGAATATAGGCTTTGGAATCAAAGGACTTGGGTTCAAATTCTGATCTTCTGCTTATAAATCTGAGTAAACTCAAGTGGTCGCCTAGATTTAATTTTCTCACCTATAAAATGAGGGGGGTTATACTAGATGGCTTCTTGGGCCCTTTACATCTCTAGAATGATGGTCCAACGATGACAGGAATAACCTTTACAATTGGGCAGCTAGGCGGTGAAGGGATCAGAGTGGCGAACCTGGAGTCAGACAGACCCAAGTTCAAATCTAGCCTCAGATACTTATGAGCTGAGTGGACCTTAGTTCATCAGTTTCCTCAGCTGTAAAATGAAGATAATAATAGCACCTATCTTCCATGGTTATTGTGAGGCTAAATGAAATGTAAGTTATAAGGTTCTTTGTAAAACATTAAGTGTCATATAAATGCTAGCTTTTATTATTAATTATGTATCACTGCATGGTTTCTTTGCCACACAATAACCATGTGAGGTAGGATACAGGGAAATGTCTGACACATACAAACATCCAGAATATCTTGGAATTGGTAAGACTTTTGTAAAACTCTTAATAAAGATTGTCTACTAGATTAAAATTATCTCTGCTTATGGAGCAGACTCAAGTTCCCTAGAACTGAGGGAGTTATTTATTTGGGGAACAATAGAAACAGTATGGCACGATAGGAAGAGTAAGACCTTTTGACTTGGTGTCAAAAATCCTGAATCTAAGTCTCAGCTCCAAAATGGGTTTGTTGTATGACCTTGGGTAAGTCATTTTCCTACCCAGAGACTCTTTTCTTGTTACTAAAAATAGATACTATAATACTTAAAATTACTTACTTCACAGAGGAAATATAATAAAAATATAAAGTATATAATGTATTCTATAAATTGAGTTGTAGCTAGAGTTCTGGACATGGAATTAGCAAAACTTGAGTTTAAGTCCATATACCTCATTAGATACCCAGTAGCTAGGTAGCCATAGGCAAGTCATTTAACCTCTATTTCCCTCAGTTTCTTCATCTGCAAAATTGGGGTAATAATATCACCCACCTCCCAAGATTGATGTGAGGGTCAAATAAGTTAACAAATGTAGAGTGCTGAGTAAACATTAAAGTGCTATATGAATTTCAGGGGCAGCTAAATGGCACAAAGAATAGAGTGCCAGGTTTGGAACCAGGAAAACCCATTTTTCTGAGTTCAAATGTGGGCCATGACACTTACTAGATGAACTGGCCCTGAGCAAGTCACCAGCCCTGTTTGCCTCAGTCTCCTCATCTGTAAAATGAGCTGGAAAAAGAAATGGCAAACTACTCCAGTTTCTTTGCTAAGAAAACTCCAGATATGGCCATAAAGAATTGATATGACTGAAAATGACCCAACGACGATGACATGAATATTAACCATTATTATTGTTATTGTCATTTCTGGATGTATTTATTCATGAAGATAGAGTTAACTTTTAATTATCTTTGCTGATAGAAAGGAAGGAGTGCATAGAGGATGAGAAGACAAAGCAAAAGGGACTAAAGAGGGTCATATCCTTATTAACTTAATGATGAAATACATTCAGAATCCTTTTAGTTCAATACTTTATTTTCTATATGAGGAAACTGAGACACTCGGAGATTAAATTATTTGGCCAAGATTGCAGAGTTTGTAAGTTTTTTGGGGGGATAAGTAGGGGAAGGAGAGGAGGCAAAGTCAAAATTCAAATCTAATTCTGGTATCTTTTTATGTGATATCATGCTAATCTGCAATGAGTCTTATATTTATTATCTTTATATTTATTATATGTTATATAATATTGAAAAGAATATTTCATATTATGTTATATAATTATACTATCTGTTATATAATATAGTATGTTATATATTACTAAATTATATTATAAACATTATATATTATATTTATTATATCCAATAATATTAGATATTATCCATATTAGTAAAGAATTAAATATTATATTTTATACTGATTTATATTTTTACATTTATTTATATGTTTACATATTTCTGAGTTCCTGTATGAGCATAAAGGAAAGAAATGACGCCAGGAACAGAATGGGTCTGATGAGGACAACATGCTAAGTGAGGTCATCAATTAGGAGGTTGCTTCATCTATCTGTGTAATAGGGGCTCCATGGATAGACTTCAGCAGGATCTGTGAACTTCAATGAAAAAAAAACCCACCTGCATCTCTATTTCCATATACTTCGTAATCCTTATTTTCTATTTTCTATGCTTCAAGAACATGATTCTGAGACAAGGTCCACTGCCTTCTTCATATTGCCAAAGGAATCCATGACAGAAAAAGGTCAAGAATCTCTGAGCTAGATGAATTGAGGAGTAAACTGTGTTATAAAACTTTAATCTTTAGGGAAAGTTCCTTCCCCGATTTTTAAAAAACTCTTCTCTTCTGACTTAGAATCAATACTAAGTTTCAGTTCCTAGGCAGAGTGGCAAAGAGTAGGCAACTGAGGTATAATGACTTGCCCAGAGTCATACAGTTAGGAAGTATCTAAGGTCACATTTGAACCCAGGACCTCCTGTCTCCAGACCTGGTTCTCAATCCACTGAGCAACCTACCTGCTCCCTTCCAAGAGTTTTAAAGCTGAATTCATGTCCTTATGCCTATGCCCTTTGCTAAAGTCTTTCTGTGCCCCATGGGACCATACATTTGGAGCTACTTTAGAGACTAGTCCAATACTCTCCCTTTATAGATTAGGAAGGGAAAGCTAGAGAGATTCAGTTCATTGGCCAAGGCCATGTAGATAGTAAGGACTTGGCAGAGTCAGTATTTGAAATCAGGTTCTGTGATTCTGAAATCCAGCACTGACCACTGCAACACACTACCTGGCAGTGGAATTAAGGCAATCCTGTTTTCTAGATGACTATGCCATCGAAGCACAAGCTCTCTGACTTATCCTACCAAACTGGAAATGCTTTGAGTATGAGACTGGTCACAGAGTGCAAGTCTAATGTCCAAGGACTAGCCTAGCTAACTTTCCAGATACTCATCACTAGGTTGCCTGCAAGGGGATGAGGTTTTCAGCCATGGCATCTCTTAGAGAGCATCCACAAAACTGGGGACAGGATGCAGAAGGATTGCCCACTGGGATGAAATCAGGGCCCTGCAAAGGTCCAGTGGCTGTCTGGGCCTCTGTTCAGATCCATTTGCTGGGCCCTGGGGTGAATCAGAATTCTATTCAACAGCCTCTGTCCTCAAAAACCCTTCTCCCCTTGGCATATGTGGAGGTAGCTCCTAGAGAGGTATATACGGGGCTTTTATACAGACTCCCATAACCTGAGATGCCATAGTCTTTCCTTCTGAGCAAGAGAAGTGCTTTTTAATAAGGCAGTAGGCTGACAGCCAGCAAATTGCTTTGCTCCTGAACTGGCAAATGCCCCCAGCTTGCTGATCCTCCCTAACCAACAATGCTATCTCTGCTCCCAAATGATGCTCTGATCCCCCCCTGCCACCCCACCCCAAGCAAATGCAGTCTCCCATCCCCTCTTCCCCCCAAGAGCAAAAAAACCAGAGCATTGGCCTCATGGCATTCGGTTGGCTTTGCATGAGATCAGCTATTTGGCTCTCCTTTCAGGCATCATCAGATCACAATGCAATTGGCTCAGGACAAATGGGATTCCTCGCCTGGAGGTCATTTGAGGACAGGCTTCTCTCAAGGCTGCCATCAGTGAACTGTGTCTCCAATGAAGCCACCAGACCCTGGCCCTCGCAGACACCAAATAAGGCAGGGACTGGCTCCTATTCGTTTGAGAGCTGTCTGCGGGAGAAACAGATGCTGAAAGGCCACTGATGGATGCTTTCCCTCAAGCCTCTCAAGAAGGGCTGGCTTCATCTTCTGAGAGAGAGAATGCTCCTCCTCCCATCCACTTCCTTCCTTGCTGATGTCTAGTCTCTATACTTTCCCCTTCCCTCTGAATCTATGGCTTCCCTAAGTCAGGGGCTCCCACTAACACAATACAAACCACATAGCCACCCCACCTCTGATGAATCAGTTACCTTCCTTAGCTCTTCATCATCTCCCTCTCCACCCATCCTCTGCAGAGGTCCGGACCTGCCTTCAAATTCTGGCTGTGCCACTTAAAACCTTTATGACTCTAAAAATGCCGTGTAACTTCTCTGGAACCCTGGTTTTCTCATCTGTAAAATAGGGGGGTTGGACCTGGATGACTTCTAAGGTCCCTTTCATGTGTAAAACTAGGATGCCCTGATGCCCAGGTTGAATGCCTTTTATTCCATGTTAATTGCTCAGTGCTCAAAAAATTCCAATCCTCATAAATAAGCCATTTTGTATCTGTTAAACAGGAGGGGAAAGATTAAGAAGAAAGAATGAGGATAGAAGAAGCATGGTACAAAAAAAACACTCCTTTGGGAGTTGAGAGGATCTGGGTTCCAATTCTGCCTCTGCTAACAGTTCCTGTGTGACTTTGTACAAATCACATACCTTCTTTGGGGAGCATTTTTCTTATCTGTAAAAAGTCAAGGAGCTGGAGTACATGATTTCTGAAGTCCTTTCTAACCTAAGTCTGCCATCCTAAGCATTTTGGTTATTTTGGTTTTTTGGCAGGAGAGTCTCCAAAAGGAGAGCTGCCACTTCCCCCAGAAACAGATGTTTGCTTGCTTTTGATGAAGAGACCAGGGCTGACCCAGAAGAAGTAACATAGTCTAATATAAAAAAAACCCCAGGGGGCAAAGAGTCAGAAAGTCCTTCACTCTGCCAATAACTAGTTGTGTGACTCTAGAGGGAGGGAGGAAACAAGTGCCACAATGTGCAGGCACTACAAATATTATCTTTTTTGATCCTTACCTAATCTTGGGAGGTAAGTGCTATCATAATCTCCATTATATAGGTGGGGAAACTGAGGCATACAGAGAGGCTAAGTGGCTTGCCTAGGATCATATGGCTAGTAAGGGTCTAAGACTAAATTTGAACCCAGGTCTTTAAGATAGGCCCAGTGTTCTATCCACTGAGCTCCCCAGTTCCCTCTAGACTTTCCTTATATGAGCTTCCTCATTTAAAAGATGAGGCAGTTAGATTAAATCATCTCTGACTTCTCTTCCAGCTCTAATACTCTATTCAATTATTCGTTGTTTTGGAGCATATGGTTTTGCATCAGTTCCTCCCATCAATGTTCCAATTCTACTCCCAGGACCTTTAGGAGCCAAGTCCCCAGTTTACAACCTCCATACCCTGACTGAATACATCCACAATAGAACTAATGACTAAAAAGAGAAAAACAAGTCCCCCAAACCAAAAGCCCTTGTCTACTTCCATTCCTAGCTCTCCACTTATAGAGAGCCCCTTCCCAACCACCAGAGCCCTTCTTCCAGATCCAACACAAATCACCAGAAAAAAATCCAAGGTCTTTCCTGAAAAGTTAGCTAACTGAATGAATCAGCTACAATAATATGGTCATTAGCAAATAACTCAACAATTTTGTTTAATCCAACAAACATTTGTCCAGCCCTATTGTGGAGAAACTATTGTGCTAGGTTCTCTGGGCGATTATTTAGCTAATATCCAATTGGTTTCATAGCACTTATACTCTACATATACAACAACAAATCATAAATAACCATAACAAACATTTATATCATGCTTTAATGTCTGCAAAGCCATTTATAAACTTTGATAGCTAGCTAATGATCCATAGATAGATGGAGGGACAGATGGGTGGACAGACACAGATAGATAGATAGATAGATAGATGGATAGACAGCTGGACAGCTGGGCAGACAGATAAACAAGGAATTTATTAAGTGCCTACTATGTGCCAGGCACTAAGCAAGATACTCCTTGACTTTAAAGAACTCAAGGGGAAAAGAGAATAAATCAAGGAGGATCTGGCAGGGGGAGGGATCACATAGCCTGGTGGTCTGGGGTAGAGCTCAGAGATAGTTACTAGGGTGGAGTCCAAGTTTCTTGTGAAGAGAAGATAGAAGAATCAGAGTGGTAGATTCTCTTGGAGTTGGTATGATTTAACATCAATCCTATGACACGTATAAACCAGATTTTGCTATCCTCATTTTCAGATGAGAAAATTAAGGTTAGGAGCAGGTGACCTAGAGTTAGAGCTCATAAGTCATGGAGGAAGAAAAATGACCAAGTCTTGCTGACTCCAAGTTCGTTTCCTATTAGCCCACTGCCATGATTTTTCCCCATTTTATTTTATTTTTTATCTCTATACTACTCATTTTTATAAGTGAACAATCCCATAAAACCAAAATACCAAAACATATACCCAAATAAACAAGTGATAAACCATTTGTTTTCATCTGCCGTTGCCATGTAAACACTAAATACTGAGACAGCTAGGTCCACAGTAGATAGAGTACCAGGCCTGAAGTCAGGAGGACCTGGGTTCAAATGTGACCTTAGACACCTCCTAGCTGTGTGATTCTGAGCAAGTCAGTTAACCCCAATTGCCTTGCCCTTACTATTCTTCTGCCTTAAAATTGATACTTAGTACAGAAGGCAAGGGTTTTTTGAATAATATTAAATATTTAAATAAATGTTTCCCATGTAAGCCAGGTATCATGTGAGGACCAAGGAGGGAAAGGCCATTTCCATCTGGCAGGCTTGTCCCTCTGTTCTTTTCTTTGATTTAATAATAATAATATGGGCAGTCCTCAATTTATGGAGGGGCTGAGCTCCTCAATATGGTGTAGATGTGAGGCAGAATTCTCAAAGCCTATACTGGCTAAGGCAGGTTCTTCTCAAGCTAGAAAGGAAGTAGTATCTTGATAATGAATTGCCAGGGCACCTCCAAGGCTATTATTTAACCCATTGTCTCCCTGAATTATAGTAATGTGCTAATGATGCTATGTAACCTGACCACACTGTTTCTCATTTTCTACAGAAGAAAATGTTCTAGTTTGAGATGTCAGGAGGGCAGTTTCTCCCTTCTACCCTGAGGGGGAATAAAGGTTTGTCTCCCATTTACTTGGCAGAGGGAGCCAAGACTTCCTCAAGTCTAAGCCCAATGCGTTAGGGTACACCGTGGGTCCTTGGGCAAGAACTCCAGCAGGAAGGAGGTGCGGTAAGATGGAGAAGGAAAGGGAGCAGGTAGACTTGGACTTCAGGGTAGAGCAGTGAGACCTAGGACCTTCTACCAGCATTAAGCCTCTGGAATATCTTTCAGTCAGATGATGGGATCATACATTTAGAGCTGAAAGGGACCTCAGGGGCTATCGAATCCAACCTCTTCATCTGACAGATAAGGAAACTGAGAACTAGGGAGATTAGGTGGCATATACAAAGTGACACAGATAGAAAATTGCAGGGTTATGATCTGAACCCAGAACCTAACTCCAAATACAGTGCTGTTGACTTATTCACTAAGTTATCCTATACGACCCCCCTGGTCACTTTCTTTACTTTCTCCAAATCTAGAGACTGGTTTAATTTCTGATCCTTCCCACTGCCATCACCTGTTACTTATGTCAGAATCTCTTTCCCTGGACCTATGGAACCCAATATAGTCTTATTGGTTTATTTTCTATGCTTCTGTCTATATAAACCCCATCTGGAAGTCATATTATTAGGAGTGAAAAAGAAATAAACAAAGGTAAAAGATTCCGTTCTATTGTCTATCTTTTCGTTTGGGTCCCATTTCAAAGAAAAAGCAATCTTGGGCCACGTAAGGAAACTTTGGCCATAATAGGAGGAATGGAAGATAGAGGCTCTCCCCCTCCAGTTTTGCTAATTGTCTTCTCAAGGCTTATAGAAGCTTCCAGGTAAATTGTATGGCTTGGGCCAAGGGAAGTTGAAAGACATTCACTCACCCTAACCAACAGGGCCTGGTTATAGGCCAGACTAATAAAAGGTTTTTAAAACATTGATCAGTCCCCAGGAATGCTAACTGGTATTTTTTAACTGAGATGCAATCCTAAGAAGTGAGTTGTTGAAGGGATATACCATTCCCCACTGGTTAGTGCGGGACTTTGTGAGAAACCACATTTCTTCATTTATTGTGGAGGTGAGAACAATTCTGGGCAGCTAGGTGGCTCAGTGGATTAGACAGAGCACCAGCCCTGGATTCAGGAAGATCCATGTACAAAACTAGCCAGAGACAGTTATTAGTTGTATGACTGGGCAAATCACTAACCCTGTTTGCCTTAGTTTCCTTGGCTGTAAAATGAGCTGGAGTAGGAAATGGCAAAATACTCCAATATCTTTGCCAAGAAAACTCCAAATATGGGGTCCAGAGATTCAGACACAAAAAAACAAGAGAAAGAATCTACTGCTTAACTTCCTCTTGTTATTTACTTTACTGCTTTGTCCTAATTGAGTTAATTAATCATTGTTTCTTGCTCTTGATAATGCCAAGCTTCTTCCTGAAACAAAGGCTTATTTTTTAGCATGGATATTACTTCTAGTCACAACTAATGCCCCATCTTCCTCAGGAAGCCTTTCCCAACTTCTCTTAATTCCAGTTGCTTCCCATTCTTCATCATTTCCTATTAATTTCGCATATGTTCCATTTGTACATAATTGTTTCCTTGTTTTCCTGATTAAACTGTGATTAGACTGTGAGCTCCTTGAGGGCAGAGACTGTCTTTTGCCTCTCTTTGAATCCTCAGGGCTTAGAATAGTGCCTGGGACATAATAAATGGCTAATAATTGTTTATTGACTGAATTCTTATGATGTGGTTTGGCTGAAAGCCATAGAATACCAGTCCTAAAAAAACTTAGAGCACAATTGATGGTATAAAGTACTGCTGCCCAAGAGTCCAACTTCTCTGAAAGCAGTTCTTCCCTCTATGAAATGATATAACTCCATATCTATGATATAAAATGGATAACCCCAAGAAAGAAAGAGGGTGGTGTAAAAAGGCATGTTACTGATGAAAAAGTATTATAGGAAAAAGCAAGATAAAGCATATCATTAGGGAGATGATTAAGTGAAAAAGGAGATAGGCTGATCATGAAGCAAGGGCAAAGAAGAACTAATAAATTGGCTTTGTGTTATGCTGGTATCTTTGATATGTTAAGAGTTCTAAAGGGAGATGTTAGATAAGCCTCTTTATGGAGTATTTACAAGAAGGAATGGACAAGAGTTGGACAAGGTAAAAATGCTGAAAAAGTTGTAATCTGAATTTTGGTATGTAACACCCATTTCAGAGAGATTACAGATTAGTCTAAATGAAAGTAGAAGAAGCTATTCAATATGCATTTTTTGCTTGGTCTATTGGTAAAGAAGTCCCTAGAGAGTGGCTTGAGTTATATTTGTATAATTGTGTGAGTATCCAAAACACCCCAAACTGAATTGAAGGTCCTCACTGGACTCCAGGATGCTTATTGAAGCTGTTTTTGGATACCTCATTGTATGATTTAGGAAGGAGGGGGAGGCTCTGAGAAAATCAATAGGACAGGGGTGATAGTGAAAGGAAGAAAGGGGTTATAGATATGTCTTTGGAAATAGGACTAGGGTTGGAGGAATAGTAGCATGTCTTCCATTTTTAATAATACTAGCATCAGAAGAGAATCAAGGAAGAGGGTAGGGCTAAAGTCTCTCTCTAGCTGCTGATCATTGATGATATCATACAGCACAGGGGAGGAAAGGGGAGCTTCTGTGGCCACTGGATCCCTTATCGTTTGCATTAGAAATTGTATTGCAATCTTAGAGAATTGTCTATGGAAACTGAAATTATTTGGTCTGGGAATCCTTGCTCCTGATGGAATTCTGGTTGGGTTTGGTTTGACTGAGGGGTGACTTCATTATTATGTACAAGCATATCAAGAGTTTTGACTAGGGGGAATCATAAATGGTTATTTTCTGTGTCTATGGCAATACATGAGCTGAAGTAAAAAAGGAAGAATTTGCTTGGACATATGAAAGCTTCTCGACAGTCATGGAGATCAGACCCAGCAACAAGCTATCAAGTGAGACTGATTAATTCCCTGTCCTGTACATCTTTCAGAAGAAAATTATTAATCTTCTCTTCAGGATGATTAGATACACACCTTCATGGAAGACAAGCAGCTGGACTAGAGGAGCTCTTGAGGCTCCTATCCACTATAGGATTCTATAACACATAGAAATAGAGATATCTGTCTGTTCAGTCTTTTATAGGTTGTACTTTGTATTTTCTTGACCATGGCCCCTCACCAAGTACATTTTCTTTTCTTTTTCTGTCAATCCCTTTTCAGCTTCCTTTCATGTGTTATCTTCCCCTATTAGAATATAAGTTCCTTGAGAACAGGACTGTTTTTCATTCCACTTGTATCCCCAGTCCTCAACACAGTGCTAGGGACTTGGGTAATTGGTTGGTTGTTGTTCTTTGTACTTATAGAAGAACAAAATGATATCACTGGTGATATCTTTTTTTTTCAGTTTTTAAACATTATTTTATTTGGTCATTTTCATACATTATTCATTGGAAACAGAGATCATTTTCTTTTCCTCCCCCCCACCCCCCCCATAGCCGACGCTCGATTCCACTGGGTATCACATGTGTCCTTGATTCAAACCCATTTCCATGTTGTTGGTATTTGTATTAGGGTGTTTATTTAGAGTCTCTCCTCATTCATGTCCCTTCCACCCTTGTAGTCAAGCAGTTGCTTATCTTCGGTGTTTTTACTCCCACCGTTTGTCCTTTGCTTGTGGATAGTGTTTTTTTCTCATAGATCCCTGCAGATTGTTCAGGGACATTGCATTGCCACTAATGGAGAAGTCCATTACATTCAATTGTACCACAGTGTGTCAGTCTCTGTGTACAATGTTTTCCTGGTTCTGCTCCTTTCGCTCTGCATCACTTCCTGGAGGTCATTCCAGTCTCCATGGAATTCCTCTACTTTATTATTCCTTTTAGCACAATAGTATTCCATCACAAGCATATACCACAATTTGTTCAGCCATTCTCCAATTGAAGGGCATCCCCTCATTTTCCAATTTTTGGCCACCACAAAGAGCGCAGCTATGAATATTCTTGTACAAGTCTTTTTCCTTATTATCTCTTTGGGGTACAAACCCAGCAGTGCTATGGTTGGATCAAAGGGCAGACAGTCTTTTATTGCCCTTTGGGCATAGTTCCAAATTGCCCTCCAGAATGGTTGGATCAATTCACAACTCCACCAGCAATGAATTAGTGTCCCCACTTTGCCACATCCCCTCCAGCATTCACTACTTTCCTCTGCTGTCATGTTAGCCAATCTGCTAGGTGTGAGGTGATACCTCAGAGTTGTTTTGATTTCTTTAATGAAAACTGCCTATTCATGTTCCTTGTCCATTTTTCAATTGGAGAATGGCTTGATTTTTTGTACAACTGGTTTAACTCTTTATAAATTTGAGTAATTAGACCTTTGTCAGAGGTTTTTGTTATGAAGAGTGTTTCCCAATTTGTTGCTTCCCTTCTAATTTTAGTTACATTGGTTTTGTTTGTACAAAACCTTTTTAATTTGATATAGTCACAATTATTTATTTTACATTTTGTGACTCTTTCTAAGTCTTGCTTGGTTTTAAAATCTTTCCCTTCCGAAAGGTCTGACATGTATACCATTCTGTGTTCACCTAATTTACCTATAGTTTCCTTCTTTATATTCAAGTCATTCACCCATTCTGAGTTTATCTTGGTGTTAGGTGTTGATCCAAACCTAATTTCTCCCACACTGTCTTTCAATTTTCCCAGCAGTTTTTATCAAATAGTGGATTTTTGTCCCAAAAGCTGGGGTCTTTGGGTTTGTCATAGACTGTCTTGCTGAGGTCATTTACCCCAAGTCTATTCCACTGATCCTCCTTTCTGTCTCTTAGCCAGTACCAAATTGTTTTGATGACCACTGCTTTGTAATATAGTTTGAGATCTGGGACTGCAAGGCCACCTTCCTTTGAATTTTTTTTCATTATTTCTGTGGAAATCCTTGATCCTTTGTTCTTCCAAATGAACTTTGTTATAGTTTTCTCTAATTCAGTAAAAAAGTTTTTTGGAAGTTCAATGGGTATAGCACTAAATAGATAGATAAGTTTGGGTAGGATAGTCATTTTTATTATGTTAGCTCGTCCCACCCATGAGCAATCAATGTTTTTCCAATTGTTTAGATCTAGTTTTATTGTGTGGAGAGTGTTTTGTAGTTGTGTTCATATAGTTCCTGTGTTTGTCTCGGCAGATAGATTCCTAAGTATTTTATATTGTCTATGGTGATTTTAAATGGAATTTCTCTTTCTAATTCTTGATGCTGAACTGGGTTGGAGATATATAGAAATGCTGATGCCTTATGCAGGTTTATTTTGTATCCTGCAACTTTGCTAAAGTTGTTGATTATTTCGACTAGTTTTTTGGTTGATTCTCTAGGATTCTTTAAGTAAATCAGCATATCATCCACAGAATGACAGCTTGGTATCCTTATTGCCAATTTTAATACCTTCAATTTCTTTTTCTTCTCTAATTGCTACTGCTAGTGTTTCTAGTATAATATTAAATAATAAAAGTGGTAATGGGCATCCTTGTTTTACTCCTGATCTTATTCAGAAGGCTTTGAGTTTATCCCCATTGCAGATGATGTTGGCTGATGGTTTTAGATATATACTGTTTATTATTTTTAGGAAAGGCCCTTCTATTCCTATACTTTCTAGTGTTTTCAATAGGAATGAGTGTTGTATTTTATCAAAGGCTTTGTCTGCATCTATTGAGATAATCATATGATTTTTGTCAGTTTGCTTGTTAATATGGTCAATTATGTGGATGGTTTTCCTAATATTGAACCATCCTTGCATTCCTGGTATGAATCCTACCTGATCATAGTGGATAACCCTTGTGATGACTTGCTGGAGTCTTTTTGCTAGTATCCTATTTAAGATTTTTGCATCTATATCCATTAGGGAGATTGACCTATAGTTTTCTTTTTCTGTTTTTGACCTGCCTGGTTTTGAGATCAGTACCATGTTTGTGTCATAAAAAGAATTTGGTAGAACCCCTTCTTGGCTTATTCTGTCAAATGGTTTGTATAACATTGGGATTAGTTGTTCTTTGAATGTTTGACAGAATTCATTTGTGAATCCATCTGGACCTGGGGATTTTTTCTTAGGGAGTTCTTTGATGGCTTGTTCAACACTTCTTTTTCTGATATGGGGTTGTTTAGGTAAATTATTTCTTCCTCTTTTAGTCTAGGCAATTTATATTTTTGTAAGTATTCCTCCACATCACCTAGATTGCCATATTTGTTGCCATATAATTGGGCAGAGTAGTTTTTAATGATTGCCTTAATTTCCACTTCATTAGAGGTGAGGTCTCCCTTTTCATCTTGGATACTGTCAATTTGGTTTTTTTCTTTCCTTTTTTTAATTAGACTGACTAGTACTTTGTCTATTTTATTTGTTTTTTCAAAGTACTAGCTTCTAGTCTTATTTATTAAATCAATAGTTCTTTGACTTTCAATTTTATTGATTTCTCCTTTGATTTTTAGGATCTCTAATTTAGTCTTCATCTGAGGATTTTTAATTTGTTCACTTTCTAGTTTTTAATTTGCATGCCCAATTCATTGACCTCTGCCCTTCTTAATTTGTTTATATATGAACTCAAGGATATAAATTTCCCCCTGAGTACTGCTTTGGCTGCACCCCAGAGGTTTTGAAAGGATGTCTTACCATTATCATTTTCCTCAATGAACTTATTAATTGTTTCTATGATTTGTTCTTTAACTTACCAGTTTTGGAGAATCATATTGTTTAATTTCCAATTAATTTTTAATTTATCTCTCCATGTACCCTTACTAATTATTATTTTCATTGCATTGTAGTCTGAGAAGGTTGTATTTATTATTTCTGCCCTTTTGCACTTGTTTGCAATGTTTTTGTGCCCTAATACATGGTCAATTTTTGTGAATGTACCATGTGCTGCTGAAAAGAAGGTGTATTCCTTTTTGTCCCTATTTATTTTTCTCCACATGTCTACTAACTCTAATTTTTCTAAGATTTCATTTGCTTCTCTCACCTCTTTCTTATTTATTTTTTGGTTTGATTTATCTAGTTTGGATAGAGGAAGGTTCAGATCTCCCACAGTATAGTTTTTCTATCTGTTTCATCCTTGAGCTCCTCTAGTTTCTCCTTTAGAAATTTGGATGCTATGCCTTTTGGTGCATACATATTGAGTACAGATATTTCCTCATTGTCTATACTGCCTTTTATCAGGGTGTAATTACCTTCCCTATGTCTTTTAACTAGATTTATTTTTACTTTGGCTTTGTCAGATATCATGATTGCGACTCCTGCCTTCTTTTTATCAGTTGATGCCCAATAGATTTGGCTCCATCCTCTTACTTTCACCCTATGTGTATCTACCTTCCTCATGTGTGTTTCTTGAAGACAGCATATGGTAGGGTTTTGGATTCTAATCCACTCTGCTATTTGCTTGCGTTTTATGGGTGAGTTCATTCCATTCACATTCAGAGTTATGATTACTAGCTGTTTATTTTCCAGCATTTTGATTTCTACGCCTGGTCCTGCCTTTTCTTCTTTCACTATTTCCTTCTACACCAATGTTTGTTTATAATCAGTTCCCCTAGTTTCCACCCTTATTTTACTTCCCTTTCTACTTCCCTCCCTTCTTATTCCCCCCCTTATTTTCCCCTGTAGTCTTTTTAAAATTCCCCCCCACCCTCTCCCTCCCTTGTACTGCTTCACTCCCCACCAGTCCATTTTTTACCCTTCTACTCCCCTATAGGGCACAAATCTATTCTTTGCCCCAATGGATTGGATTGTTCTTCCCTCTTTGGGTCAGTTTCAAAGCATGTAAGAGTTGAGTATTTCCTATCTCCAAACTCTTTACCCTTCCATTGTATCGATATTCTCCCCACTCCCGCCATGAGCTTCTTTGTGACATATAAATTTACCCCCATTTCTTTCTTTTCCCATTTCTTTTAGTATTAACCTCTTTTTTTTTAGCTCTGGTTGTATACACACACACACACACACACACATATATGTATTTATGCATGTATATATCTATATACCTATTTATGTCTTATCCTTTCATCCTATACAGTTTGTCACTGTTCCCTCTAAGTGTAATTCTTCTAGCTTCCCAGGTGATAGCAACAGTTTTTAAGAGTTACCAATGACCTCTTTTCTTATAGGGATACATATAATTTTAACTTATTGAGTCTCTTAAAATTTTTTTTTTGTTGTTTTGTTTTGTTTTTCTTTTCCCCCTCTTTTTTAATTACCTTTTGATGATTCTCTTGAGTTCTGTGCTTGGACATCAAATTTTCTGTTCAGGTCTGGTCTTTTCTTTATGAATGCTTGGAATTCTTCTATTGTATTGAATGTCCATACTTTCCCCTGTAAGAATATAGTCAGTTTTGATGGGTATTTGATTCTTGGTTGTAGACCTATTTCCCTTACATTCTGGAATATCATATTCCATGCCTTTCTATCCTTCAGTGTGGATGCAGCCAGATCCTGCATTATCCTCACTGTGTTTCCATGGTATCTGAATGGCTTCTTCTTGGCAGCTTGTAATATATTTTCTTTGGTTCTGATAGTTTTTGAATTTGGCTATAATATTCCTGGGTGTTGTCAGTTGGGGATTAAATACAGGAGGTGATCTGTGAATTATTTTAATCTCTACTTTCCCCTCTTGTTCTAGGATATCGAGGCAATTTTCCTGAATAATTTCCTGTAGTATTATGTCCAGGCTTTTTCTTTTGTCATGGTCTTCTGGTAGACCAATGATTCTTAAATTGTCTCTTCTCGAACGGTTTTCTAAATCGTCTGTTTTGTGAATGAGATGCTTCATATTTTCCTCATTTTTTTCATTCTTTTCATTTTGTTTTATAGTGTCCTGTTGCCTTGTGAGGTCACTTAATTCCAGTTGTTGTTGGTTCTTAAAGACTAGATTTCATCTCTGGCATTTTGGTCATCCTTTTACTTCTGGTCTGATTTTCTTTGAAGGTCATCTTTCATCCCCTTTACCTCATCTTTCATCTCCTTTGCCTCATTTTCCAGCTGGTTGATTTTGGCTTTCAAGATACTATTTTCTCATTTTAGTTCAAGGGCCTCTGTTTCCAGATGACTTATCTTAATTTTTAAATTCTTTTCCCAATTGTCTTCAGCCTCTCTTAATTGTGTTTTGAGTTCTTCCAAAGCCTGTATCCAATTTGCTGGGATTTCTGATTTATCGTTTGCTGATCTCTCCCCCTCTGTTCCGTTTGCTGAGTAGAAGCTGTCTATTGTAGTTTCTTTCTTCTTTTTCTGTTGTTTGCTCAAATTCACCCCTTCTTTACTCCCCGTATTTGTCTGTGCTCTTGCTCCTCTCATTTTTTTGGTTTTGGGGGCTTCTGTCAGTCTCCCCTCTTGGAGCTTTAACAGGAGATCTCTCATTGTAGTCTCTGGTGGAGGTTTGTTGGGGTTTGAGCTTCCCTGTTCTCTGGAGGCTTTTGATTGGATTAAAGTTCAGCAGTCAATGAGGATGGGTATGGAGCCTGGACTTCCCTGAGTTCTGGAGACTTTTAATGGGATTAAGTTCCGCTTAGTTGGGCTGGGTGTGCTCTGAGTCCAAAACTTCCTGGAAAGCTGGAGCAAATATGGAGGATCTCCACAGCTCTGGCCAGGCTGCTGCTCCCTCTCTAGCTACTTCCCTGCCATCTGTGTTGGATGCTCTGAACTTGGCACAACCCTGCTGGCAAGGTATGCCCTCCAGACCAGCACCTTTGCCCGTCCAGATGTTCCCGCTACTGCTGGAGTCTCAACTCTCTGGGTGGGAGGGGGGAGGGTTCCTGGGACCTTCCTTCTGTCTTCCCCTTAAACCTGAGTGTTCTCAGATTCCACCTTTTCGGGGGTGGGGTGTACCTTTTGAATTAAGTCCAGCAAGAGGGTTCCTTGGCTCTGTCTTGTTGTTAAGTTTGTTTTTCAGTCCCCTGGGGGCATTCAGTTTGTGATCCATTAGGAAGGGTATTCAGAGGTCTGAACTTCTGCTCCTTCTAGGCTGCCATCTTGACTCCGCCTCTGGTGATGTCTTTTGACTTGAACATACATTGAATTTAAGTGAGACAGAGCGTCACTTAATGAAATCATGGACTTCATTCTTCTAAGTCATCAATGTGCAGTGGCAAGACCAAAGTCAGAATGACTTGTGATGGTCCAGAATGCAGTGGATGACCTTAGTTTTTTTAGTGTCTGACCAAGCCTGCTTCTGTGGTTATTTTAAGCAACCCATCCCTTCTGTTGAGGGAAGTCTTTACATGCTTGGGGTGGACATACCCCTAACTTACCAACTGGTTTGAGGCCTGGTGGTTCCCCTTAACCTGGATTAATCAGCCAGGGTATGGCCACCATGCATGCTATAGCTTCTTGGAGCCCCAACTGAGAGCTAGATGGCAGATGGGTGTCAAAGAAGGAAAACTGTCCTGAAAAGGGCTCAGCAAGCCCTTATAGCAGAAGTACTAGTCTTCCTTGAACACTCCATACATCTTGCTAGGGATGTAACTATGTACTTAATAAATACTAATTGACAGTTCATATTGGCATATATGTTATATGCACATCCATGTATCTGAACTCACCAGAGCTCTATCTCAAAGTTACTTAGGAATCTAAAAGTGAATGAAAACAAGAAAGTGGGCTAGTGCAGAACCTTAGGACAGAAATCTGGAAGTCAAGGTTTTCATCCCAGCTCTTGCCACTTAAGTACCAACTGTGTGACAAATGCAAAGGCCTTGAACTTGCCTTTGCTAGGTCCCAGTTTCCTCATTTGTAAAACGAGAGTGTTTGTCTAACTGACTACTAAGGTATCTCCTTGTTCTGACATTTTAAATCCCTTGGCTTGGTTTTTCTAATGCAGAGAGGGGGGAATCTTTAATAGAGGAGAGGAAATTAGAGCATGACTGATGGTATAGAAAGAATCCCTTTAACCTCTTTGAAAGCAATTCTTCTCTATATAAAATGAGATTTCTGTCTACATCAAAGATACTTCTTTTTCTAAGCCCTTATCTTTTGTCTTAGAAAGGATACTAAGTATTAATTCCAAGGCATAAAAGCAGTAAAGGATAGGCAATTGGAGTTAAGTGACTTGTCCAGGATCACACAGCTAGGAAACATTTGAGGCCAGATTGGAACTGAGGGATTCTTATCTCCAGGCCTGACTCTTTCCTGAGTAATCTAGCCGCTCACTAGATTAGGGATTCTTGGCTGGGGTCTATGAATATATTTTTTCATAAAATATTTTGATAACTATTTCAATATAATTTCTTTCCTTTATAATCTTAAATTTTATTTTGGGATTTAAAAACAGGATTCTGACAAGGAGTCCATAGGCTTCTTTAAAGTGCTAAAGGTGTCTAGGGTACTGAAAAGATTAAGAACCCTTGGATTAAATAACTCTAAGGTTTTATGATTCTAAGAATGATCAGGTCCTAGGTTTCAAAAAGAAGATCAAAGAATCCATCTGAGCCTGGTATTTAGGGTCATAGACTGAGAGTTTCAAGGAACTTTAGAAATTATTAAGTCCAACCCCCTCATTTTACATATGGGGAAACTGAGGCAAAGAAGTGACATGATTTGCCCAGAGCCACATAACTACTAAGTGTCTATGGGCAGAATTTGTGACTTCAAATTCTATCTGCTATACCAGTGATGCCAAACTCAAACAGAAACAGATCACTGCAGCTCCATGTTGACTTTGAAAACCACCAATTAATATTATTTATGTTGCATTGCATTTTTGCTAAACATTTCCCAATTACATTTTAATATAATTAAGCTGCACCTGGAAGTTTTGCAGGTCAAACTAATATCTAAACTCATATTTGAACACAAGTTTTCAGTACTCCAAATTTAAAACTCTTTTTACTATGCTTCCTGGCTGCTTAGAAATAGAATGATGCACTAACATTGATTCACTGGCTATATCCAGGCTGAGTAACCAAGTAGGCTTTTTCATCATGATTATCCGTAACAAGGAGTGCCTTCTCTCAGAAGAGTGAAAACTTCACCCCCTCCACCATTTCCTTGTCTTGGAATGCCCTGACAGTTGTCCTGCCATCAGCATAAGGAAGGTTGACAGGGCTGGATGCCAGCTCCTATGAGTGCAGAGAAGCTATTTTTATCACTTCTGGTGGAGCAGTCTTGAGCACAGTTAAAGTGGTGGGACTCAGCGCACACAGCTAAGCAGGGGAATTAAATAGAAGTTCTTGGGAGGCGGGGGAATAAGTAGAGAACAGCCCTGTGAATGCATCTTTGTGGGGGGTGGGCATGGAGGGAAGGGAAAGGCTTCTAAGAAGGGAACTGATAGAAGCCATAGTAGCAATTTGCAGGGCCTGAATCATACCAGAATGATGACCTTAGACACCAAGAGCCCCCATGTATGTGTGTCTTGTGCACAGGAGTAGAACCTCTTCTTAGCACCCTCACCCTCAGAGAGTAAACTGTCTAGGGGTGACCTCCAGATAAAACAGGTTCCTGTCATACTTGAGCATCTAACTCTTTCCCCCAACAAACATGCCTTGTGTAACGATAATTTGGTTGAAGGTATTAATTGATCCAGAGGAAGTTATTACTTGTGGACAGATGAGTGAGGCAAGTTAGGAGTCAAGGTGGAATGACTCCTATAGTACTCTCTCACTTGGTTTGCTCTGTGAATGTCCCCTTCAAGTTTAGAGATGCCACTATCTCCATTCATTTGGTTCTCTAAACATGGTCCCAATGGACCATGGCTTCCTCAACGGTAAAATAAAAGGCTTGGATTAAACGATCCCTTTCGTTAAATGAAAGTCCCTTTCATCTCTACATTTTCTGACTTCCCTTTCTTTGGGAACCCAACAAGCAAAACAATTCAGGTGCTTGTTTCTTAGCTTAAAGGAAGCCTGTGAATAGCTGAAAATCAGTTGGTAAATATGAAACATGAGAGAAATATTATCACTCTTATAACTCAGTTCATATATGATACCAAAGGGATGGTTTAACTTAAAACATCCAAGAATCCTAGAAAATAGTGGTTTATATTTCTTTCAATCTTGTAGTCTCAGCACAAAGTCAGAAGCAGTACTTTCTCTTCACCCAATTGTAAAACTGAGTTCTGGCAGAGTCCAGAGCCTCCTCTCCTTTCCTCCCTGTACTCCTGTGACATAGACAAAGACCTTGGGCTACTAGGATAGGATTTATGTTTAACTGGATTTAAAAGGAATCCTTTAAGGGACACTAAGCACCTTCTAAGGAAAGCTTGGGATTGGAGACTTCTATCACACCGTTCTCCCAGATGCTATTGTCATCTACTGAATCAGAACCTATTACTGCCCTCCATCCCCACATAGCCCAGGTGGATGAGAGCTACTACCACTAGGAAGTGAGGCAGGACTGTTTCCCTTATCTTGGCCTCATCCTCAAGCCTTAATGGGACTGGGTTGCAGAGAGAAAGTGGAATGAAAACAGACATTCATGACTAGAGGTCTCTTCATTTAATTGTTCTTCCTCCCCTCTCTCCTCCAATTCATCCTCTCCACGGCTTCTAAATTGATATTAATGTATAGATCTCACTATAGCATTTGATGCATTAAAAAAATAAAACCTGAAGTGGTTCATTATTACCTCTAGACAAAATATAAATTCTTTAGTAGACATGGAAGGTTTCTTTCCAGTCTTATTTCACACATTTCCAGTCAAACTGGACTATTAGCAATTTAACATTTTATCTTTAGCATCTGAATTTGTACAGATTATCCTCCCATGCCAGCAATGCAGTGACTCCTTATGTCTGTCATTGAGAATCCCAACTTTTTCTAAAGGCTCAGCTCTTCCAATAGACCTTCCCCTGATGGTCCCAGGTATTAGTGCTCTCTCCCTCCTCAAATTTTCCTGGAACAATTGACCTGATCACTCTCAGAACCCTCTCACTTCAGACAGTGTATCTTCTTAGGGCTTTGAAGTAGTTACCTGTATGCTCAATATTCAAACATAGATGAAGAATAATAGACTTCAGACCAGCCTTCCCACTGTTCACTCCAGTCTGTCCCTTTTTTAAAGGTGTCTAGACACCTTAAATTGGTAGAAAAAAGTGGTCAAGTGCACCTGATCCAGGATCAAACTGGATCTTATGGCTCCTGCCAGTGATAGCCAACTACAAGATTGGAAGTCCTGCTTCCTCTTAGATAGGTAACAGAATATTCCCATGTTCCATTCTACCAGCAGCCCCCTAAAATAAATCATTGGTGGTTAGTGTAGGTTCCCAACAGCATATTTCAGTTTCATACCCTTGGTATCACTATAGACTTAGTTCTCTCAGCTCCACTCTTGTTACATGCTTTTCTGAGTGAGGGAAAAGAATAAAAGTCTTCCATTACCTGAATTCTAAAGTGAAAGACAATAAGGAAAAGATATCTTCTTACTTCTTTTATTACCTTTCCTCCTTCTTCCCCTCCATCTTCACAACTTCTCCATTCCTTTTTTTTTTTAGCATTCTATACTGGCTGATATGAATCCACTTATACCAACTTATCACTCATGACAACCCAGGTTATGCATTCACATGAGTCTGGAGAGTGCTCCCTTCTCCTTTCTGCCTCTTGGAATCCTTAACTTCCTACAAGGTTCAATTCAACTACCACCTAGTCCAGGATGCCTCCCTTGATTTCTTTACCTCTTCTATTTACTAATGCTCTCTTTCCTCTTCCTTGTAGCATACTTATTTATGCTTCTTTCAAATTGTCAACGGGTCTTGTATACGAGTAAAGGTATATCCAATGTTTGTCCAATTGGATTCAACTTAATTGAATTTAACTGATGTTCCTTGCTTCAAACAACCAAACTCATTTCTTATCTTTTACAGATGCTTTTGTTTCTGGGATATCAGACATACTATTATTCCAGCACAGAACGCTTATCACCTGAGCTTGAGACACCAGGAAAGAACACCAGATGGAGGGTCAGCAGGTCTAAGTTTGAACCTCAGCTCTGTTTATTAGCAGCTACCCGACATGGCCTTTCATCTTGGTGGGGACTCCATATTCTCATATATACCATGAAAAATCCAGCTCACACCAGGCCTTAGAAAACTGTGCCTATATAAAAATATACTTGGGAAATGTTTAACAAATAAATAAAATTACAATACAACACAATGTTAATTTGTGGTTTTCTGTGTCAATATATGGCCTGCAGGGATCTGCTTCTATTTGAGTTTGAAAGCACTAGCCTACATGATCTCAAAGGCCCTTTCCAGCTTTCTGCAACCTTCAATCATTTTTTGAACTGAGCCTATGGCTTTATTCCGATAGGGAACTCCTAGCAAGAAAACTCTATCTCTAAGGCAGATTGGCATCTGCTCTGAAATGTACAGTCCTGGAGAACTAACTGCCTGAGGCACTGAGAGATGAAGGGATTTGTCTAGGGTCCTGAAAGCAGCTATGCCTCAGAGACAGGTCTTTGTAACTCCAAGGCCACTTTGCCAAACCTCTTCCACCTCTTGCAGTGTTACAGGTAAAATCACATTGGGACAAACTCCTAGGAATCCCCAAATTGGCTTGCTGTGAAAATATGACATTATTAAGGCCTAATATTCTGGGTTCCATTCTGAGTTGCCACAAAAAGCGTGTCATGAAAGGGCAAAGCTATCCTCCATGACTTAGTGTCAGAGATGAACAGCAAAGTCTCAGACTTTCTAATTTCTCTTAATTTCTATTGATCTGTCATTCATAAATCAGTCTAAACTTCTTCCGAAGATACATTGGATTTGCATCTTTCAAAAGGGCTAGGTTCTAAAGTCAGTTGATAAGGCAAAAATCAAGTAGAGTTAAAATTACCCTCTTTCTGAAATCCCTTAAGTCACTCAAAGTACAGTGTACACCGTTCTGTAGCTGGCATAGGCTTTAACCAATGGGCCGGTGAGTCTACGGAATAAAACTTGGCTAGACGAACTCCTGCAGCTCCCCTGCTCTGTTGCTGCCTCTCCCCCTGGCACTTCCTCCCCTTCCTACAACTCCTTTAGGACTTAGGGAAAGGGTTGGGAGGTGGCTTGCTGGGGGCATACAATATCCAGAGGTTGGAAGTCCCCTGTAGTGGCCTTTACCTTATTGTTTACTCCCTCTCTTTACCTCAGTATAGCTGAATTCATAGAAGATAAATGAACCTAACTATATTGTTATATTTTCGACCTGTATCATTTCTTTGGATAATGAATTTCATAACTTTACTCCTTGTTGTGTGAAATAGTATATCATTGTAGTTGTCCCAATGGTACTTATTTCTAGCTTTAAGGGATAGTTCTCGTGGTGAATCAAGATGCCAGCCTTAACCCTGAGCTATAATATCTCCCACCTGATGGTGTGACATCCCCTACCTGAGCTGTGATATCTCCCACCCAAATTTGTGATATGCCTCCCATCTCCCTCCAGTGGCTATTCCTGCTGATAGCATTTGTGACTGTAATTTAATTGTTTATGTGGCAATCCAACCAAATATAAAGACATAAGGGATGTCTTTGGCTCCTTGGGGAGAGATTAAATAGCTCTGGAATCTTAAAAAAAAAAAAGCTAAAAAAATGCTGGGCATTCTGGCTAAAGGGAGAACAAGTAGGATTTGAAGACAGGGAAAATCTTTGTTACCTAGAAGCTGGTAATGCTTTTAGAGAGTCTATTTTCCTCTTTCTCTTCCTTTCTACAAACATTAACTTCACTTTTGGTACCCTTGATGTGTCATCTTTGTCCACAGACTAACACATCATATTGACATTCTTGCTATAAATCAAAGTAGAAGAAGTAAAAGCAGCTAAATGAGGGATCAACGAGCTGGAGTTGATGTCGTCCTGGAACCAAAAGCAACAAGAAGCATGGTTTGAGGGAACATTTTGTCATCTTACCTTTCAGTGCTCAAGATGAGTCTAAATAAATAGACTACTATGAAGATAATTTTAATTTGTGAACTGACAAGGATATATGTGGAGTAATTCTATGAAGACTTTTACAAAACCCTCCACAACCAAAAAAAGACTTCTTTTTACAAAGCCCTTCAAACCAAGTAAACAAGTGTTTTAATAGTAACTTTAGCACAGAGATAGAGAGCAAAAACTATGTTGGAAAATATTTTTTCTCTATGCCCAAAGAGTCATAAAACTGTGCATCTCCTTTGAACCAGCAATACCACTATGAGGTCTATATCACAAAGAGATTTTTAAGAAACAAAGGAAAGGCTCTATTTTAAAATATGTTTCTAGCAGATCTTTTTGTGGTGGCAAAGAATTGGAAATTAGGGGATGTCCATCAATTAGGGAATGGCTGAACACATCCTAGTCTATTGTTGTAACAGAATTCAGGTGTGATATAAGAAAGGATGAGCAGGATAATTTCAGAAAAATCTGGATTTACATGAACTGATACAAAGTGAATTGATCAGAACCAGGAAAATATTGTATACAGTAGCAGCAATGTTGTAACAATGATTTGGCTATTCTCACAATACAATGGTTCAAGACAATTCTAAAGGCATCATGATGAAAAATACCATCCACCTCAAAGAAAGAACTAATGGACTCTATCAAAGCATTCTATTTTTTACTTTATTTTCTTCATGGGTTTTCTTTTTTAATATATATCTTCTTCCACAACATGACCAGTATGGAACTATGAAGAGTATGATACCAGATTGATAAACAAGCATAATGCTTCAACTTAAGAGAAAATCTATTCTTTTGATTTCTTTTCTGGTATAGACTCAGAGGTCCTTGGTTTAAGCCAACTATATAACTATACCACTGAAGGTTCGAAACTTTCTTTTCTCCCTTATTAAACCCATTTTCATTCTGTCTTCAAAACCTGTTTCAGGGATTTTATCCAACCATATCCCCAGGATTTGTGTGTGAGCTTGGACAATGAGGTCATTGACAATGAGGACAATCCTATTCCTTTGATATTCCATACCTGGTATTTATATTAGCCCATGGGTGATAACAAAGGGCTGTGATGCTGTCAGGATTCTTGGCCTCTGCCCCTGTTCAGCATTGCCATCCTTATTATGTACATCTGCCAACAATAAGATCATTGACTGCGCTTTTGATATCAGCAATGACTTGTATGTAAGAATAACTATCAGACACCATTATCAAAGGGTATGTCCAGAAAAAGTTGTGGGCAAGTCATGTACTGAGAGGGAGAGAGAAGAGCTGGAGAGCCCACTTGCTTCACTGGGAGTCACAAAGTATTAAAAGAACCAGTGGAAGGCTTCTTGTATATGAGTAAGTCCTCTATGAAGGATATTTGCAATCTTTGGCACAAGAATTGCACAGGATGAGTGAGTCCATGAATGGCTATGGAAGGAGTGAGTACCCATAGCTAGGCTACGATCCCTCCTTACATCCACTTTCATTATATTTCTTCAGTGCACAGCTCAGGGGCTACCTCCTACATGAGATTGTTCTTGTTCCTCTAAACCATGAATACTTTCTCCCTCTTCAGATTACTTTGAATTATTTTGTACATATTTTGAGTTTACTTACCCATGTATATATTGTATGTTCCTCTCCCAACAGAATATAAACTATTTAACAATGGGAACTATTGGGGTTTTGTCTTTATATCCTGAGCAATAAAGCATATGAGGAAGGGCTCAATTAATGAAAATAATATTTAAATTGTATATGTATATATAAACTATATTAAAATATTAAATAAAATTAAATTTTGTTTGCAAAATGCTTTACATATATTCTCTTCACAATAACAAGTAGGTGCTATTATTATCTCCATTTTATAGACAAGGAAACTGAGGCTGATAGTAGTTAATGACTTGATCAAGGTCACACAGCCAAATGTCTCAAGAAGGGTGTGAATTTATGACTTCCTGATTCCAAATTCACTAACCCAATTCATTGCCCCACCTGGCTGCTATTTGCTGAATTCACTTGATTTGAATTAAACTTAAACAGTGTAAAGATTAAAATTAATATACAATAACTATTATATTTTACCAAGTTTTATTAATAATAACTAAAAGAACTGCCTGAACTCAGCCCGGTCATAGGTCAAAGAGAGGAAGAAGGAGGAGTTACAGCCACTTAAATACAATCATACAAAATGCAAGGACGCAGGAAAAGGGAAAGGGATTATAGGCAATACAGAAAAGAAATTTGGGTAATGTAGGGGTTTTTTTTTTGAGGTTCAAGAATTTCTAACTATACAACAGAAAAGCAGGCCACTTCTAGGCTCTATGTAGTTATTGAGCAGCTGGGAGGTATTAGCAAATTCCCTTCTCTGCCTTGATTCCTCAGACCAGAACACCACCTACTGTCAGATAGATTCCACTAAGGTTAATGAAGGCAGCGTCAGCAGAGAGAACACTCCAATTCACTGGGATGTGTGTGAAGCAGCAAGCCTGTACACTCCATACGTACTTGGAGCGAAGGCAGCCCAGCTGATGAGGACAGGGCAAGGCAGCCGAGTGAGCAGACAGCAGACGAGCTCTGCACAAAGACAGAACTTAGCTACAAGCCCAGCTAAATGCCTCTGAGGGCACGGAACCCGCTTGGCAAACACTCTAATACATTCTATGGTGGGTTGCCTACCTAAAGCTATTCTCTGACCCATGGGGGCAAGCTTCCCCCTCCTCCTATCCTCCTATCCTTTCCCAGGTCACCTACTGCCTGGGAGGTAAACACCTCCACATAAAATTTTAATTAACTTCTTGAATTTTCAGACCCTCAAAACTTTGAATCAGAACCCTGACTGAGTGGGTATATAAGGAATAGAAAAGACTATCCCTGTAGCTATAGAGACGGCTCCTCTAGGTATCACCGTCCTCTTCATATTTTTCATGAAAGACAATTACACTGAAGAAAAGAATATATATGTAGGGGAAGAGCAGCTACTCCTGAAAGGTGGCATTCAAAGCCTGCTACTGTTACCTGGAGAGAGCCCGGCAACCTATGGTGACTCCGTTAGACTTTTCCAAATAAACCCTGAATTACCTTGAATGGACCAATGATGGTCAAGACAGGCTCCCCCTTCTTTTCAGTCAGTTCAGTTTCCCTCTAAGCCTAGTCATTGAGGCCAATATATTCATTCCCTCTGCCCTAAGTGGAGAAACATGGCATAAAGGCCCTGAAACCAGAGGGACCTGAGATCAAGTCCTACATCAGACACACGCCGCTTGTATGACTCTGAGCAAGTAACTTAATTTCCCAGTGCTCTAGGCAACTCTACTAAGCCTAGATATTAGAGAAGCAGATAGGTAGCACAATGGATAGTGTGCTAGGTCTGGAGTCAGGAGGACCTGCGTTCAAATCTGGTCTCAGAATATGGGACTCTGGTCAAGTCACTTAACCCTGCTTGATTAGTTCTTGCCCTTCGGTCTTAGTTTTGATACTAAAACAGAAAATAAGGGTTTAAAGGGGGGAAATACTATAAATTGGAGAAGATGCTGATCTGCATTAGTAAAGAAGTTTTCTCATCTAGTAGTTCCCTAAAAGCCAATGAAATCCCAGGGCGGGTCCAGTCACCATCCCAGTTATCTTTATCAGTGATAATTACAAGTTGCCCCTGCCAGAGAATTCATCACTATCTGGCCAATTGGCTAGATAATCCTTACTGTTCTAAGTAAGGTAGGCTGGTCCTCAGAAAACACAGGAGATGTTGACCAGACTGTACATGAAACTTCTGTGGCATGATGAACCATACAGATTTGTTCTCTGCTAACGTGGCTTTTGAGAGCACAGGGTCCTTTCCACAGTGAGGAGGGGAATACTGGAGCATTTTATAGCCATGAAACCCCACCATCTGTCTTGTCTAGCTGACCTAATGACAGGCACAAGTCCCCACTGTAAGGTCCACTAGCCATCATCCAAGCAGTGGGGAACTCTCCTTCCATAGGGAAGGGTGTGGTATATAATACCATCCATGAGGATGACCCCCCACAAAGAAGAGCTTCATGATAACCCAACTGTAATGAGCACAGGGCTAATGATGACCAGTCATACCATTGCACAGGGATTTTGGTAATCTTATGAGTATGATGTCAGCTAGTGTCTGGCCCTTGAGAACACGGTTTCTTAACCTTAAATCCATGAATTTGTTTTCTTTCAAAAAATTTTTGCTTTTTTTTTAGATAATTGAGTTTCCTAAAGAATACTATATATTTTATTTTATGCATTTAAAAGTATGATTCTGAGAAGACGTCATGCTTCCAGAGCAGCCCACAACATGCACACACAGAAGATTAAACCCTCTTCATCCAGAATATGTGCTTGAAAGAAGAAACCATTAGCAAAGCCATTCTGTCCATTATAAATTTTCTAAAACATCACCATCCTGGGTAACAGTAATGATGGATGTCATCCCTGAGCTGGCATATTTGAAAGAGTATAATTTCATGATGGTGATCAACACAATCCAAAATGTTTCACTTCTCTTGCACTAGTTCCCCAGCAACACCTGTGGCAGCTCCATTATTCCTCAAGGAAATGTACCTTCCTAGGCTCCCACTCTACTTCATATCAGAGCAGGATCCAACTTGTATAGTGTTTGTGGTTTGTTTCCAGATAAAGTTAATCTGTTCACTACCTCCCACCCTCAATCTTGTGGCCAATTGCAGAGGAACATAGCTGCTAGAATAGTATCTTCATTGGTTTACTCCCTACAACCACAATTACAGGGCGTCTCTTCCAGAGAAGTGATCATCGTGGATAGATGCATCTGGAATACCCTATTCAATTCTGTTGCCACATCTTGGTAAGATTATTGGTAATCTGGAGAACCTCTAGAAGAGGGTGAACAGGGTGGTGAAGGGCCTTGAGATGTGCCATGTGAGGAGCATTTCAAGGAATTGTCAATTCTATTTAACTTGGAGTATAAAAAACTTAAAGATGACAGAATATCAGTCTTTAAGTATTTGAAAGACTTTCATATGGAAGAAGAATCAGACTTAATCTGCTTGAGCCTAGATGATAAAACTAGGAGAAATGGAAAGAAACTGGTAAAAGGCAGATTTAGGATTGATGTAAAGAAACACTGCTTCACTATTGTTGTTTAATTCAATTATGTATGACTCATGACAGCATTTGACAAAGATACAGGAGTAGTCTAGCCAGTTCATTTTACAGATAAGGCATTGAGTCAAATAGCATTAAGTGACTTGCCCAAGATCACATAGCTAGTAAGGGTCTGAGGCCAGATTTGAACTCAGAGTCAGTCTTCCTGACTCTAGGTCTGGCACTATATCCATTGTACCACCTTGCTATTTTACTATTAGAACTATCCAAGTATGGCTTATTCAAGAAGTACTGGGTTCCCCCCCTTATTGGAGTTCTTTGAATAAAACCTAGATGACCATTTGAGGCATTTGTAAAATTGGGACCAAAAACATCTCCCCTAACTGCTTCAGAGGGTTATTGTGGGAATCAAAAGAAATATATGAAAGCAATTTTCAAAATGCTACACAACTACAAGGTAAGGCATTGATTATTATTATCATTATTGGAGGGAGATAAATCATAGAAATGGTTCACCTTATCCCTGCTCTTCAGGAGCAAGCAATATGTCTTAGTTGGGTTGACAGAGCATGAATACATTCTCCTGGAAAGCAGTGATAACACCTAGCTGCAAAAGGGTTGCAAAGGTCATAGAAAAGGGCTGGAAGGTACCTTGGAGGTCATTTGGCTCCATCCTCTCATTTTATAGATGAGGGAGGAAACTGAAGGCAAGGGAAAGTTGCTGTTCTTACTGTTGTCATCCTTTCTTTTCTTTTTTTTTAATTGTTTATTTATTTAATTAATTAATTTAGAATATTTTTCCATGGTTATATGATTCCTGTTCTTTCCCTCTCCTCCTCCCACCCCGCTCCTGTAGCCAATGAGCAATTCCACTGGGCTTTACATCTGTCATTGATCAAGACCCATTTCCATATTATTGATAATTGCACTAGGGCAATTGTTTAGAGTTTACTTTCCCAGTCACAGCCCCATCAACTCATGTGATCAAGCAGTTGTTTTTCTTCAGTGTTTCTGCTCCCACAGTTCTTTCTTTGGTTGTGGATAGCATTCTTTCTCATAAGTCCCTCAGAATTGTCCTGGATCATTGCATTGCTGCTTCATCCTTCATTTTCAAAGACCAAAGACATAAAAAGAGAGTGATGTCAGCTTCACTATCTCTTCCAGTGTCATCAAAGTCCAGTGACAAGACACAAGTCAAGATGACTGGCAATGACCCAGGATGCAGTGGATGACCTTGTCATCTTCCATGTCTGACCAAGTTCAAGGTGCTCTGCAGCATTTGCTTCAGTCACCTTCATGGCCATTGGAATAAATTTTTCCTGTTCCCCATCCTGCTGGGGAAAGTCTTTACCTGCTTGGAGATCATCATTGGGTTAAAAGTCTATCAGCTACCCTCAACCTAGTTTAGCCCATCTGCCAAGATAGTTTTGCTAGGAAATTACTGGTATAGTTTCTGGGAGTCACAAGTGAGAGGTGAATGCCAAAGGTGAGTGAGAAGCCCTGAAAAGGACAAAGGTAAGTGACGTGCCGAAGATCACCATGTAGGGAATGATCACAGGTGGCAATCGGCTAGAGTGGTCTAATCAGAGACAGCTTTCTGGAAGATCTGAGTTCTGAGCTCCTCTTCAGAGAAGTAAGAGACAGGAATGGGCACAGAGAAGTGGTGGGAGTGAGAAATGATGTGGAGAGTGGTTAAGGTTGGTTGAGGTGACTTGGGCTAAAAATAACAACTAACAGCAGTGATATATGGGGATTAGGCCAAATAACTTGACTGGAAAAGGAAAATAATAAATACCCACATATCTATCTATCTATGTATCTATATCTATGTATGCATGCATGCATGTATGTATGTATGTATGTATGTATGTGTGTATGCATGCATGTATGTATGTATCTATCTATCTATCTGTCTATCTATCTATCTATCTATCTATCTGTCTGTCTATCTATCTATCCTTCTATTCATCTATCTATCTATCTATCTATCTATCTATCTATCTATCTATCTATCTATCTATCCTTCTATTCATCTATCTATCTATCTATCTATCTATCTATCTATCTATCTATCTGTCTGTCTGTCTGTCTGTCTGTCTGTCTATCTATCTATCTATTTATTTATCTATCTATCTATCTATCTATCTATCTATCTATCTATCTATCTATCTATCTATCTATGTGCCAGTCACTGTGCTGAGTGCTTTAACAAACACTATCTCAGGGCAATGAGGTGGCTCAGTGATGGAAGATCTCTGGGTTCAAATCTGGCCTCAGATGACACTTCCTAGCTATGTGACCCTGGGCAAATCACTTTACCACAATGCCTAGTCCTTACCACTCCTCTGTCCTGGAACAGATATTTAGTAGTCATTCTAAGACAGAAAGTACAGATTTTTAAATTTTAAAAAACATATTTATCTCATTTGATCTTCATAACAATTCTTCAAGGTAGGTGCTATTATTATCCTCATTTTATGGTTGCGGAAACTGAGGGAAATAGAGATTAAGTGACTTACCTAAGATCACACAGCTAATGAGCATACAAAGCTAGACTTGAACTTAGACGCCTCTTTGGAAGTTGTAGGAGATGAATTTGAAGCATTAAAGAAAGAGTTTTAGGAAAAGGCTTTAGGTAGTAGATAGAGGAATTGAGATTTGGTAAAAATAGTTAATAGGGAGCAGAGAAAAGATGTTTATGTATCTATGAGGCCAATAAATACTGCTGCTCATGGCAAACATAAAAAGCCTCAAGCCAGAATCCCAAGAGGTTATCTCTTTTATCAAAAATAAACTAGGCAATAAACAATTTTTGAATGCAAACCAGATGACTTCAATTGTTCTGTGTTCTGAGGCCATCTAGGTGGCTCAGTGGATTGAGAGCTGGGCCTAGAGTCAGAAGGTCCTGAGTTCAAATATGACCTCAGACACTTTCTAGCTGTGTGACCCTGGGCAAGTCACTTAACCCCCATTGCCTAGCCCTTACCACTCTTCTGCCTTGGAACCAATATTCATTCTAAGACAGAAGGTCAGGGTTTAAAAAAATGGATCTGATAAATAAGGGTGCTTTATAGTCCCTATGCAAACTGTAGACCACTGAGTTTGTCTTCTATTGCTGGCAAAGTTCAAGATTGTTTTCCTGGAGAGATGTTGGCTAAATAACTGGAAAAGTAAGGAGGGAAGATAGAATCATAAAATTTTAGAGAGGGAAAAGTCCTCAGAAATATCTTGTCCAACTCATATTTGCAGTGAGTATCCACTTTAACACAGCTAAAGCGGTCATCTATTGAAGGAGAGCTCACCACTTCCAGAGGAAGCCTATTAAACTTGTGGACAGCTCTAATAGTGTGGGAATTTTTCCTGACAGAAGGTGCAAAATTTCCTCTTTGAAATTTCCCACATAGTAGTCTTCCTTCTTCCCTCTGGGATTAAACAAAGCCAGTCTCATCCCTTTTCCATATGAAAATCATTTTAATACTTTACTATGTGACCTTTGGCAAGTCACAGTCTCCACAGGCCTCAGTTTCTTTATCTGCAAAATGAGATGAATGAGATGTCTCTCTGGTCCCTCCCAGCTCTAGCTTTATGATCCTAATCTAGTAATTGTGTCCCGCAGAGTCTTCTCCTATTCCTTTAACCGATCCTCATAAGACATGGACTCAAGGCCCTTCTCTATCCTGAATACTCTCTTCTGAATGGTGGCCAATTGATCTCTGTTCTTCCTAAAACATGGCATCCAAAACTGAACAAAAGAATCACAAATTAGTTTATACTAATTAGCTTAAACATAGTTTAAACCAAAATAATGTCAGTTTTGTGTTTTTTTGGAAACTGGAAAAGAAGGAAAGATGGAACTATTATTTATCATTAATTCAGCAAGCATTTGACCATGATCTAGGCAGGACTGTTCAAAAGATCTAGCACCAGCTGACTGCCTGGATCCAGAGACTAATCACTAGTGGTTGACATCATCTTAGAAAAAGGTCTCTAGAAGCACGCCTCAGGCAGAGGGCCTTGGCCCTGTGTTGTTTAACATCTTTTATCAATGCCTAGGATAAAGGTAGAGATGACAGACTTATCAAATTTGCAGTTACCATAAACCTGGTAAGTTCAGTTAACATATCAATTGGCAGAGTGAAGAGCTAAAAAGATTTCTGAAGGCTAAAATATTGGGCTGAATCTAGAATGAAATATAATAGGGATAAATATAGAATCTTACACTTTAATTCATAAAAGCAACTTTACAAGTACAAGAAGAGAAAGCAATTTGCCTGAAAAAGATCTGGAGGCTTCAATGGACTTCAAGTTCAATTTCAGACAAGGTAACATAGCAACTAAAAAAGCTAATGTGATCTTAAGCTTTATGAAAAGAGGTAGGACTAAGGAAGTGACAGACCCACAAGGACTGGCAATAGTTACGGTACCATATTTTAAGAAGGATGTTGATTAGCTGGAATGCATCCAGAAGAGAACCACGAAGAAGGGGAAGGGCATCAATAATGTCACGTAAGGAAGATTTAAACAAAATAGGAATTTTAACCTGAAGGAAAGAAGACTTGGAGGAATATAATAACTATCTTTAAGTTTCTGAAAGACTGTTATATGGATAAGCGTTTAAACTGGTTCTGCATGGTCTCAGAGGAAAGAACTAGTAGGGGCAACGAAGGCAATTTGCATCAAGGCAAGTTTCAACCTAAGTTTTGGAACTATCTGTAAGTGGAATGAGTTGCCTCAAGAGATGGTGGCTTCCTCCCCCCCCCCTTTAGATCTTAAAACACAGCTAGCTGGGGGCAGCTGGGTAGCTCAGTGGATTGAGAACCAGGCCTAGAGACGGGAGGTCCTAGGTTCAAATCTGGCCTCAGCCACTTCCTAGCTGTGTGACCCTGGGCAAGTCACTTGACCCCCATTGCTTAGCCCTTACCACTCTTCTGCCTTGGAGCCAATACACAGTATTGGCTCCAAGACAGAAGGTAAGGGTTTAAAAAAAAAAACACAGCTAGATGACCATTTGTTATAGATGATTCACTACATGCCTTGGAGATCCCTCCAAATCAGAGATTCTGTCATTCTGTGAACTTGTTGTTTTGTAATGAAAATATCTAGACAAATTAAAAAAATTTTTTTTAACTTCCTGGTTTAACTCGAATTAACTTTTCAAAACTCTCCTCAACAGATAATGACAGCAGTTAACTGGGCATGTTCAGATTCTGTTTCTTCACACAGAATGGTAAATGTAACTGAATTCACTTTTTTGTTCTGAATAAAATTTATAATTCATACTGACTGTGGAAGAACTTTAAGCACAGAGACACCTTTGTTGCTAAATTATGCATGGTAAATAAAGCAATATATAACTGTCAATATATCTGTGGCAACTTCTCCAGAATAATTTCCCTTTTAGTGCCAGAATCCTATATAGAGCTTGCATAAACAGGTAGAATTTTCATCTGAAACATTCAGTGGGATCTAAGGTCTGTTTGTACTGACTAAATGAGTTTTTGAAGGTTAATGGACATAAATTAATGGATTTTTCAAAAAAAAGACTAGGGCTATTATTCCCCTGTAGATAAGCCTGCCTACAGATATAAATAAACAGATATTTAAGATGAGGTTTGATGATCACTTGTCAGTGACAGAGCAGAGAAGATTCATATTTTTGGGTAGGGGTTCATCTTGATGATTTTGGAAATTCCTTCCAACCATGAGATCCTATGATTCTTAATTGTTGCTGTAGCCAAGAATAGAACTCCAGGTTTCTAAGGCTCCATTCAGTGGACCACAAAATACATACTGCATGATTTAGTGGGAAAAGAAGAACCAAAAGGTCCCTGGGAGGATGTCTAGTCACCTCTCATTGTAAATTAATGCTGCCAGGTAGGCATGGATCCACAAGGAAGCATGATGCCACACAGTTCATTGAGCCCTTGGTACCTTTGTGAACTTAGGTGGGTCATGGAACCTCAGTGAAACTTAAACTTGCTGATCAATAAAATAAGGCATTCTCTGCCATGGCTACATCACGAGGTTGTTGTGAGGATCAGATGCAATTTGACAGCTAAACTGTACTATATGCATATGAAATTATACTATAGTAATGGCCAGTATTATTTTGCATTATTCCCTTTAACTTTTACATGAATGGACAACTATCCTGGGTGAGCAGCATACATAAGCAGAATATAGTGCTGTAATCATAGAAAATTTATAATAAAGTTAATCTGAAACATATTTAATAATTTTCATAACTGCTTTTGTACTGCAGGGTATTCATGCATAAATAACAAGTGGCTCATAATCATGGTGATAATTAGTATTATTTTTTTTCATAGTCAAATTAAGCCTTTCTGGGAACTGCCCAGGGAAAGAAAATAGGGGGAAAAAAGACAGAGCAAGACATTATCCCAAAGGCCAACTGGAGACCCCTAAATTCATACATTTCCCAATGGACTCAGCTGCCTGGGCTTCCTTAGGTCTGGTAAGGGGTTACCTAAAGGCTATAGTCTACATTTTAAAGCCATGAACTCTCCTATCTCCTTTCTTCTCCCAATATTACCTTGGCATCCCCTTCCATGCCCAGTGAAGAAACCTCTAAAAATTAGTTATACTTATTTGAATGTGAGCATCCTAGAGCCCCTGAAGAATGAGAAACCTTAATTTTTCAACAGACCTCAAATCTGGTCTCTTCCCACCCTCCTTATTGCTGACCCAATTATTCACCCAACACCATTCAGCTAACCAGCAGAATAAGAAGTTGCAAGGAAGAGGGGAACCTAGAAACTTTGATCTTGAATGGCTTCTCTCTGTAACTCATTCTCTTTATCTGTATGGAGGAGGGTCTTTGGGTTTATCGAACACTGCCTTGCTGAGGTCATTTACCCCTAGTCTATCTCACTGATCCACCTTTCTGCCTCCTAGACAGTACCATTATTTTGATGACCGCTGCTTTGTAGTACAGTTTAAGATATTGGCCCCCATCCTTCACATTTGTTTTCATTATTTCCCTTGATATTCTTAATCTTTTGTTCCTCCATATGAACATTGTTATAATTTTTTCTAATTCTATAAAAAAGTTTTTTGATAGTTTGATAGGTAAGGTATTGAATAAGTAAATTAATTTGGGTAGGATTGTCATTTTTATTATATAAGCTTGTCCTATCCATAAGCTTTATGTTCCTTATATCTTATTGTTCTGAGATGATCAAAATGCTCTAGAGTTACTTATTAACTGGCAGGTATGCATGAGCAAGCTACAACATAGAGTCTATGTAGAACTTCAAAGAACAGAAATAAAATATTTTAACTTGGAAGATGAAAAGGAGGAGAAATGGTATTATCAAGATGATAGGAGGAAGGCCTGTAGGATATTGGATGAACTCATTGAGGTGAACTTATTGGAGGATATGGGTAAGAGTTCCACAGGATGGACAAGAATGGATGAATGAGGGGCAGTTAGATGGCTCGTGGGACAGATAGCCAGGCCTGCAGTCAGGATATCCTGGGTTCAGATCTGGCTTCAGTTACTTCCTAGCTGTGCTATCCTAATCAAGTCACTTAACTTCAATTGCCTAGCTCTTACCATTCTTCTGCTTTGGAACAGATCCATTGTATTGATTCTAAGACAGAAGGTAAAGATTTATAATAATAAGAAGAAGGAAAATGGATGGATGGATGGATGGATGGATGGATGGATGGATGGATGGATAGTGATTTGCCATGATGGAAGCAGCTTCCAGAGCAATCACAGATCTTTTTGAGAATGCCTGAGAATCAGTTACAAAAATGTGGGCAGTGAACTCTGAATGGGTGGGGAAAGGATTAGGTAACTGGTCAGAGCACCCTGCACCTGGCTGGCATGGCTTATTTTGGAAGGAAAATAGTAAAATAATTGCTGGACTATGAAAGAGCCCTATAGTTTAAAGCCTGAGGATCAGATCTTTTTCATAGGAGAATCTATCTATAGGAACAGACCTGGGCAGATGTTCAAACAGTCTTCTCCTGGAAGGCAGTGATCCACTGGACAAATTTGTAAACAATAAAGATTCTTCTTATGTCTTTCTGTCTGGGTGTCCATCCCAGTGACCCAAAAGGCATAGGCACTACTATGAAGAAAATGAGCTTTCGAGCAAGGAATATTCATTGACCAGTGCCTGGTTAGAATTCTGGATTTAGAAAATAAGACCATCATATACAAATCCACAGAGCATCTGGTCCAACCACACCAGGTGAGGAGGGATGATTTTAGTGCCCTTCCTCATTCTCTGCCTGGAGGTTGCTTCTCCTCTGGTTTTCCTTTCTCTAGATTTCCTGCCCAGTCTTATCTCCCTGAGAGTCTATCCACATTCCCTGATATACCACAGCTGACTCCTTCCCAACTACCAGCTCCAGCCTAGCCCTGCCCTCAAGGGCTTCTTCTAGCAATCCCAGCATTATTAGCTAAAGTAAAATAAGGATGAAAGAGATGTAATAGCAATAATTATCATTCTCACACTAATAGCTGGCCTTCAACCCTTTAAGAGTTGTAAAGTACTAGCCATACATTATCTCATTTGAGCCTTTCCATAGCCCTGTGAAGCAGATCCAGAGTAGAAACTAACATGGCGCCCAGTGGACTGAGTCCTAGAAGCCAGCATGGCTTGGGGAGGGAGTGTAATTCTTTTCCTCCTTTAAGGCTCACTCTAGTCTATACTGATCCTTGTTATTAAAATCTATAGACTTCTATCTAGCAGTCAGTCAATAAGCATTTATTAAGTACCTTCAACTAGGTGACAGAGTGGATAGAATACCCTGCCTGGAGTCAGGAAGACTCATTTGGCCTCAGACACTTCCTAGCTGTATAACCCTGGGCAAGTCACCCAACCTCATTAGCCTTAGTTTCCTCAACTGTAAAATGAGCTAGAGGAGGAAATGGCAGACTACTCTAGTACCTTTGCCAAGAAAATCCCAGATGAGGTCACGAAGAGTCAGACAGAATGGCAAAAACTAAATAACAGCAACAACAACAAAAAATTAAAAAGGGGTATCATGTAGTGTGATAGGGCAATATTGTGCAATAGAATTAGGGCTAGACTTAAATTTAAATCCTGCTTCTGATATATGCTGATAAATGTTTAACATTCAACTCTCCAAAAATGAAAATATATTCAGACACACTTTTAAGTTGAATCTGTATTATTAACATTTTCTCCATCTTTCCTTAAACTTAGACAATCAAGAAAACTATAAATCATGTCCCAATTTCTAATACAAATTTCCTGTTGGTTTACACTAGAACTTTAACAGTGGGGCTGGTATGGGCTTGTAGGAGCCGGCTTTAGCACACCCCTGCCAACTGCTAACATTTATTAACTGTATGACCTTAAGCAAATTACTTCATATCTCTGAGTCTAGTTCCTTACTTGTAAATCTAGGATAAAAATGCCAGCAATACTGCTAAAAATCTAGGTAAACTAAATCCATAGTATTTCCTAGTCTCCTAGTTCAGTAACTGCCAGAAATATAACAACAGCTAATATTTATATAGCACCTAAGATGTGCTGTGAATGGTGCCAGCACTTAACAATTAGTTATCCCCCTCACCATTGTGGCTTCTCCCCATCACAATTTTGATATGTCACTGATCAGCATAAGAAATTAAAAAGAGATCATAAGGAAAAAGACTTGTACAAAAATATTCATAGCTACACTCTTTGTGGTGGCAAAAAAACTGGAAACGAGGGGATACCCTTCAGTTGGAATGGCTGATTCAAATTGTGGTATATGTTGGTGATGGAATACTATTGTGCTAAAAGGAATAATAAAAGTGGAGGAATTCCATGAAGACTGGAACAACCTCCAGGAAGGATGCAGAGCGAAAGGAGCAGAACTAGGAGAACATTGTACAGAGAGACAGATACACTGTGGTACAATCGAATGTAATGGACTTTTCCATTAGTGGTAATGCAATGATCCAGGACAATTCAGAGGAATTTAAGAGGAAGAACACTATCCATATCCAGAAAGAACTGTGGAAACAGAAATGCATTAGAAAAATATATAATTGACCATGAAGTGCGATAGGGATATGATTAGGGTTTTGATGTTAAAAGATCACTCTAATGCAAATATGAATAACATGGAAATATGTTTTGAACAATGATACATGTATAACCCAGTGGAACTGCTGTAGACTTTGGGTGGGCCAAAATACTTTATGTGGAATTTCCAGATCACAGGGAGTGCCACATCCCTGACCCCCATAATGTAGAAGGAATAACTGTATTTGATTTTTTCCAACAATCTGGGAAGTAGGATCTATTATTATCATCTCCATTTTATAGATGAAGAGACTGAGGCAAACAGAGGTAAATGATTTGCTCAGCATCACATAGTTTGTAAATGTCTGAGGCCAGATATGAAATTATGTCTTCTGACTCCAGGCTCAGTGCTCTATCTATCCCTTTGCAACCAAAAAATAAAAACAAAAATTTGTACCCTTGATGAAGTTCTTCCTGGCTTTTTTGCAATCATGTTTTCCTTTGCTAGATGCTCACAAATCATTTCTTTGATCTTCTATCCTAGAACCTTCCTAAAAGCAAAGCCAATTTCACTGACCTTCAGTTTCAGACTCTTCCTTTCCCCTTTTAGGAAAACAGTAACATTTACCCTAATCCAGAACTATATTACCACTCTAATTTTCTAAATATCAATGAAAGTTGTGAAAAAAGTATCATATATGTATATATTCACACATATATAATTTATACATGCATATATAAAAGAGATAATATATGCACAGTGTTTTGGACATAAAGCATATATAAATGTAAGCTATTATATATATATATATGTGTGTGTGTGCATATTATAGATAGATAGATGGATAGATGGGTACATAGATATAGCTAGATGAGAGAGAGAAGAAGAAGAGAGAGGAAAAGAGGAGAGAGAGAAAGAGAGAGAGTGAGAGAGAGACAGAGAGACAGAGAGAGAAAGGGAGAGAGAGACAGAGTGAGAGAGAGACAGAGAGTGAGAGAGAGAGAGAGAGACAGAGAGAGAAAGGGAGAGAGAGAGAAACAGAGAGAGAAAGGGAAAGAGAGACAGCGAGAGGGGAGAGAGACAGAGACAGAGAGAGAATGAGAGAGGGAGAGAGAGAGAGAGAGAGGAGAGAGAGAGAGAGAGAGAGAGAGAGAGAGAGAGAGAGAGAGGAAAAAGGAGAGGGAGAGGGAGAAGAGAGGGAGAGGGAGAGGGAGACAGAGAGAAAGAGAGACAAAGAGAGGGAGGGAGGAGGGAGGGAGGGGGAGAGAGACAGAGACAGAGACAGAGACAGAGAGAGAAAGGAGAGGGAGAGGGAGAGAGAGAGAGAGAAACAGAGAGAGAAAGGGAAAGAGACAGCGAGAGCGAGAGACAGAGACAGAGAGAATGAGAGAGAGAAAGAGAGAGAGAGAGAGAAACAGAGAGAGAAAGGGAAAGAGACAGCGAGAGTGACAGAGACAGAGACAGAGAGAATGAGAGAGAGAAAGAGAGAGAGAGAGAGAGAGAGAGAGAGAGAGAGAGAGAGAGAGAGAGAGAGAGAGAAAAGGAGAGGGAGAGAGAGAGAGAGAGAGAGAGAGAGAGAGAGAGAGAGAGAGAGAGAGAGAGAGAGAGAGAGGAGAGAGACGAGAGAGAGAGAGAGAGAGAGTTTCCTCTTATTGTTCTGGTCCTGGTTAATTAGATTTGTAAGTTCAGACAAGTCACTTCACCCCTAATTTTCTCATCTGTATAATAGGAGACAGACAAGATCCCTACAATCACTTCCATTGCTCTAAGATTCTAAGTAGCTAGGAGATGAGGCTGTTTTTAGCTGCTCTTTTGCCCTTCTCCCACCTTATCTACTAGAATATGAAAGGTGCTGCGGGTCTTCACTGTGATTCCCTGCCTCTGCCTGAGAAACAGAGCTGGCCTTTTCGTGATGAAGATGATTTCTCTTGATGTGTCTCCAGGTGGGTGACTTTCTTGTCTCTTCACTCTCTCCTTTCACTCTGCAGTGATCGGATCCAAGGAGGCTGGTTGATTAAATTTCAGTCTACCACCCTTTTCCTCTCCAGCAGTCCTGGAGCATCTTTCATGGCATCTTAAACAGCTATTGTATATAGCCCTTTAAGGTTTACAAAGAATTTACATAGATTTTGGCATTTAAACAACCATAAAACTGAGGTAGAGAGTAAAAATATCATTTTCTCCATTTTACAGATAAAGAAAGTGAGGCTCAGAGAGATTTGTGCTTATGGTCATAGAGTCAGTAAGGATCTGAATATGGGTCTTCCTGATTCCAGGTGAGCTATCCTCTAGACCAGCCTCAAGACCCTTTACACTCTTAAAATTATGGAGGATGCCAAAGAGTTTTATTTGGGTCATAGTAATTGATATTTACTTTAATTAGAAATTTAAATTAATAAAATTTAAATTTTTAAATTAATTTAAAGTAGCAATTGTTGGGGACAGCTGGTTAGCTCAGTTGATTGAGAGTCAGGCCTCAAGATGGGAGGTCCTGGATTCAAATCTGACCTCAGACACTTCCCAGCTGTGTGACCCTGGGCAAGTCACTTAACTCCCATTGCCTAGCCCTTACCACTCTTGTGCCTTGGAACAAATACACAGTATTGATTCCAAGATGGAAGGTAAGGGTTTAAAAAAAATAAAAATAAAATAGCAATTGTTGTTGTTTTCAGTCATGCTGACTTCGTGTCCCCATTTTTTTTTATCAGTCCCCACTGGTTTACTTGGCAAAGATAATGGACTACTTTGCCATTTTCTTCTCTAGTTCATTTCACATGTGAGGGAAAGTGAAGCAAACAGGGTTAAATGATTTGCCCAGTCACACAGCTACTGAGTGTCTGAGACTGGATTTGAATTGAGGGAAATGAATCTTCCTGACTCCAGGTCAGGCACTATCCATTGCATCACCTACCTACCCTAAAATAGCAATACAAAACCAAAATTACATGTTAACTTAAATAATATATATTCATGAATAACAACTATATTTTTCAAAACAAAAAAATTGAGGGGTAAGAGTATATTATATGTTTTTGCAAACCTCTCTTTTATGCCTTGCTTAAGAAAAGACAGCTAGATTCTCATAACTTCTATATTCAGTCTATTGTGATAAGTGTTTTGGTGGAAGTTTATTGGAAAGAGGGGGAATATTTTAATAGGGAAATACCATCTTACTGTAATTATGAAAATGGTTTTGATCTATGGACTCCATGAAAGAATCTCCAGGACCACCAGAGAGGGAGAGGTGGTAGACCACACATTTTAATAGGTACCACTCTAAACATGCTACCTTTGATAAAGAAGACATTGAGTTTTTCTGTTGTAGCTTCAGTATATAATATTAACACATTTTTAATTCTTAAAAAAAACACACATATTTAAGAGGCAGCTGGGTGGCTCAGTAGATTGAGAACCAGGTCTAGAGATGGGAGGTCCTGGGTTCAAATTTGACCTCAGACACTTCCCAGCTGGGGGACCCCTGTCAAGTCACTTAATTCCCAATGCCTGGCCCTTACCACTCTTCTTCCTTGGAATGAATGCACAGGATTGATTCTAAGATGGAAGATAAGGGCTAAAAAACATTTGCTAGCCCATAGGCATGTGTCTGGCACAGTCAGAGGTTCTGGAGGGTATAATGGATATAACTGAGACTTTGCTCAAAAGGAGGTTACAGTTTATGGGGGGAGCCATGAACATAAATTATTATGCATGCAGGATGTTGTTGTTATTGTTCAGACCTTTTAAACTCTCTGTGACCCCATTTGGAGTTTTGATATATTGAGTGGTTTTCCTTCATTTTACAGGTTGAGAATTGTGGCAAACAGGATTAGGTAAGTAAGTGTCTGAGGCTGGGTTTGAACTCAGGAGTCTGGTTGTTTTGTTTTTTTATCTCCCCAAATGATAATTTGATTAGCTTTTGATTACAAATCATCTCATGAGATAATCAGAAATTGAATAGCAAAGCACTGTGAAAAACCACTGAAATTGAGGGCAGTGGGGATAGGGTTAGGTTAGTCTTGTTGACTCCAGGCCTGGCATTCTATCCACTGTGCCATCTGGCTGCCCCACACAGAAAATGATATCAGTGGAAAGTAGGCAAAGTGCTAGGAGAAATTTGAAGAGGCGTGACTTCCATCTTGGGGGATTGGAGTGTTTAGGGAAAACTTCCCAAGATAGGTTGCACCAGTTCTTAAAGGAAAGAAGGGATATCAACAGCTAGAAATGGGGAGGAATCCACTCCCCTCATGGAGGTAATGACACGAAGCTGAGATCAGATAGGATGAGAGTCTTCATCTTAAGGATTCTCCCAGCAGCTTTCCTCCTAGGAGATCAAGCTGCTCTTGATCTTAATAACTAATTACTGGTAGATCAAAGGACTGTGGAGCACATTGCATATCTTGATTTCAACACACAGTTCAGTCTCTCATAGTATACTTGTGATGAGATGGCAAAATTATGTTGAATGACAATATGATTAGGTGAATTTGAACCTGATTGAACAATTGCACTGAAAAGAAAATTCATCTTTCTGAATTCAAATCTGGCCGCAGACACTTACTAAATGGGTGACCCTGGGCAAGTCACTTAATCCTGTTTGCTTCAGATTCCTCATCTGTAAAAGGAGCTGGAGAAGGAAATGACAAATCACTCCAGTATCTTTGCCCAAAAAATCCCAAGTGGAGTCACAAAGAGTTAGCTTGAACAGCAACAACAAAAGGCACGGTAATTCTGTGAATCTGACACAGTGCCTCGCATTTATACTACCCTTCAAGGTTTATAAAGTCCTTCACTTCCCCTCAAGTCTTAGCTAAAGTCCCACATACTGCAAGAAGTCTTCCCTAATCCCTCTTAATCTTAGCATCCCGCTTTTGAAACTACCTCCAATTTAGCCTGGCTATATCTTGTTTATATAGAGTTGTCTACATGTTGTCTTCCTTTTGGACTGTGAGCTCCTTGTGGGAGGCTTTCTTTGTCTTATGTGCCTGGAAAACAGTAGGCACTTAATAAATGCTAGCTGACTAATTTTCCTCATAACCTGAAGTGGTAGGAAGTGCAAGTATTATCATTCCCATTTTGCAGAGATGAGAAACTGAGACTCAACCTGCTAAAGAGACTTACTCCATGTTACATAGCTAGGAAGTATTCAAACCTAAATGTGAACTCAGGACTCCTGACTCCAAGACCAATGTTCTAGCCATCATCTCCATCATTATTTAATTATGACTATAATGATGATGGCTATGGAATATCACATTCAAAGTAACAATACTAATAACGAGATGGCATGAGATTATGTCAAGAAACCTAAATAAAGAATGGTCTTGGGACCAGTGTCTAATTAAGACTCAGTCCCTTTTTGCAGTAGCTCACCTGACAGCCCTGTTTCTGAGAACAACTTGCCAGAAAGCAAAGTCCCACGCCTCAGCACAATCTAAATGGGCACCATCATTGCTTCTGGCTTTCCTTTCCAGCTTTGCTTAGACACAGGAGACTGGAGCTTCCTCTCAGATCTTTGGCTGTGTCTCCCAGGTTTTCTCAAGCCTTGCCTGTGTCAGAAATGGGAATTGCTCCCTGTGTGACCTTCCTCCAAAGCATCTTAGCCCTCAGCTTTAAATATATATATATATATTTGTTACATTAAAATCATCAGATATCTCCCTCTTTCCCACCCCTATCCACACTAGAGAAAGTATCAGTTGACAAAA